>NC_056669.1:66351350-66683017 GCF_018350195.1 Panthera tigris | reverse complement strand
CCCCAAGGTCACACATCTGGGAAGGCAGAGCCAGGCCCAGTACCTAGGAGAAGGCTCTTGTCCTCCATTCTTCCTGATGGCCCCTCAGTACCCCAGCCAGCCACATGGACCTGGGGAAAACCGTGTGGTCCTTAACCCCAGGATGATGATTCATGTCACCCTAGAGTGAGTGACTCAGGGAAGAGGCTGCTGGGCGGCCCGGAACAAAGAGAACAGGGCAATATTTATTTCTGCTAGGAGCTAAATGGGAGGCTCAGATACTTTTCTGCTGTTCCCATTGCCTTTGAACTGCCTCTGATTGAGCAATTGTACATATTTCCAAGAAGAGAGAATTTTTTCAAGTGGACTTATTTTTAAAAAAGAATTGCTGAAGTGAACAAGCTGGAGAGGAAACCTGGGGAGATGTTTTGGCTTACTTCCTGTCATAACTGGGGGATGGGGTGGGATGGAGGGAGTTCTGGCCCTGGCTTAACTATTTTTCCAGGGACCTAAAATTTGGATCCCAGGCATTTCAGGGTTTCTCCAACCCTCTTCTTCCAAAGTGGCATCCAAGGTCCAAGAAGCTTCCCGAGTGTCAGGGAGTTAGGGTGAGGAGGGTGCCCTGGTGCCTGATATCATCCGTCCTGGACCATTTGACAAGAGGTCTACGGTACTTTCTGCAAGTCCTTGGTTAGTAGGTGACCTCTGAATCAGCCTTCTCAAGGCACCTTCAAGTCTGGCAACTTTTTGCTGCTGGCTGCACAGAAATGATTATGCCATGTGCTCCCTACCTCACCTACGCACCCCCTGGGATGATAGAAGTCTTGGGAGGATGTCTGAAGTTCTTGTCTATTAAGTCATTCCAGATAGCCATTTCCTCTCTTCGGGATCTTTTCCCCAGGGTTCTGTCTGGGAAATGGGGCCTAAGACCTTTCTGCTCTTAGAGTTCAGGACTTTTCCCCCAGACCTCTCCAAGGAAGCAGGGCACAGGTTCTTTTCTAGTGACTCACCAGAATCTATACTCTCATTGCTTCTACTTGGTCTCTCCTGTCTCTCCCTTGCTCCATAACCTTTTACTAGTCCTGGGTGTGTGTGTGTGTGTGTGTGTGTGTGTGTGTGTGTGTGTGTGTGTGGTGGGGGCGGGGGGTGGTGGTGACTTACCCTTATTTAGGATGCTTTTCCCAAATCTCTTTTCTATACCCTAAGCCCTCTCTGTTTCCCCAACGGCTAGCCCTTCCCCACAATAAGGCAGAGATAGACTCCCTTTTCTCTACCCCCTGATGCTACACCTCTCTCTAAGGCAATGAGCACCTAATGGCCTCCATGGTTGTATGAAGGGAACGGTAATGGGGAAAAAGGAGCTGTGAGGGGATGTGAGGGGTTAGTTACTATTTGTAGCTATCTTGTGTGTCCCCCCACTGGAGCCCCTGGCTGAGCACAGTGAGTGCTGACTCTTGCTCTCTTCTTATTGGGACTGAGCCAGCCTCTTCTCCTAGATGTGGCCCCTGGCACTGGTCTGAGCAGAAGCTGGCTCATTCTCAGGGCTGGAATGGGGTCTGAATCAGGGGAGGAAGGCAGCCCCAGACAATAGAACCTGTAAGAGATCCTCAAGCCTGGAGAGCATGGCCAGAGAGTATAGATCCCAGGGGGTGTGGGAAGTGCTCAGGACCAGCCTCCCCAAAGCACCACCAGGCTACAGCCTCTGTGGTCCCAGACTCTGGGCCAGAGGAATTGTGTTGGGGGCAAGAAGTCATTTGGAAGTCCCTTCCAGTCTCTCATCTTTCCCTCGCTGTTGCTTCTTCCTTCTGCCCTTCTATATTCCACCCTTGCTCCCCTGGGACTGACCACAACACCGATCTAGGGTTGACCACAGCACAGACATGGGATGGACACAGAACAGATTAGGTATGACCACAGCACAGATCAATGGATGACCATAATGTAGACCTGGGAATGACTATAGCATAGACCTGCAACTGACCACGGCACAGACCTGGGTGGCCACAGTACTGTACCCTCTCTCTCTAACCCTACTGTCTGCAGCCACTGGCTGCCCAACAGCAGAGTAAATGTCAGCAAGAGTAAATGTCAGAGTGCATAGCCCCTGATGGGTTTAATTCCAATTATGTCAGATGATCTTTTATCTACTTGTTTGTACAGAGAAACCCTGGCCAGGCCAGGCCAGGCCAAGAATATGTCTCCTTTACCCACAAGAGACAAAGCTGGAACTCAGATATCCAGGTTGAACAGCAGACTATCTGGGCCTGGTTGGATTTTGATGATGCCATGGCCAGAGAACTCAGCTGCCCTATTCAGGGAAAGGAACCTATGAGTACATACTATGTGCCTCATCTTGCTTGTATTTCCTAATTTAATCCTTACAAAACCCTAAAAGGGTCTCCATTTTACAGATGAAGAAACAGAGGTCAGAGGAGACTAATCCAGCAAGGAAGAGGCAGAAGGGAATTAGAACCCAATCTGCCAAGTTCCAAAGCCCTCTTGCAACATCCCAAGGTTGGGAAGCAGGATGGTGTTCTCCTGAAGTGAGCCTCACTCAGGCTTGCCTGTGGGATCCAGGACACAGCTCTGCAGTTGGCCAGGCCCAGGGACACACAGAAGTGCCTCTCAGCAGTTTGAGCTGATCTCTGATGCCCCAGATTTCCCAAGTATGTCTAGGACTGCCCTGGGGTGAGAGCAGGGACCAGGGAACACCCTTTCTCTCCCATGAGAGTGACCACAACAAGGATACATTTTCTTATCATTTACCAAAAGCAAGCCCTTCAAAATTAGAGGCAGAAAGCTGATGTCTGTAGCAGAATCTGAGGAATAGGGGTTCTGGGACCTTCTCTGACTATCTCTCACCCTAAGTATGGCTTTGATTAAGTCCTTGCCCCTATCTGGGCCTGTAAGATGGGATCAGGAGACAGGACTGGCTGATCTCCAGTGGCCCTCCCTGTCATCCTCTGAATTTGCAGAGGGACTGAGAGACATGCATGTGCAGTCACCCCAAACAATTCCCTTCATCAAATTCTTCATCTAGAGATAGACCAGTGGTATTAATAGCAACCTAATCTCTTTCAAATTCTTTGTGTTGCTAAAATGAAAGCAAAAATTCAAAGCTGGAAGAACAAAAAACTCCCTTCTGAGAATTCTGAGTCACTCCAGAAAGGTCAGTGGAGTTTGGGTTAACCCGTTTTTTCCCAGAAGGGCCTCTGGCTCTTCCCTGGACACCCAAAGATTAACAGAGAAAATGTGAGAGCCGCTCAGCTTGTAGATTTGTGCTCCTGGGACACTGTGATTAAGAGAGAGGCTTGGTTTCTTCTGGGCTGGTCGCAAAGCTTTGGGAGAGGCATCCATGGAGCCATAGTAAGAGGCCACAGCTTGCCAAGACCACCACCCATGAGCCAGTGGGCTTGACAAGCTGGGGACTGGGGAGTCAGACAGACCAGTGGCTGGCTTCTGGCACTGCTGTTCATGGGTTTACTGACTTTGGGTAAGTCTTCAGGGCCCCGTTTTCCTCATTTGTAAAATGGGACTAATCATAATGTTAATAGTAATGGAACTTCTGTGGTTTCTGTAAAGGCTCTTGCTAAATCATGATTCCTGATGATGCTTGCAGGGACATGGGCAGCCCCTCCCACTGGCTGAGGGGTACAGGATGGAGGTATTCTGCCAGCTGTGGATGGGCATGCTATGTTTGTATGGCCACTCTGTCAGAGCAGTGCTCTCCTGCCATCTCCCCATAACCCATGGGGTCCTACAGTGGCTTTTCTAGGGGCAGAGGCTGTGCAGTTAATGTAACAAGGGTGAGACTTCCTGGGGTGAAAAGTTAAAAGGACAAACTAATGGACAGGTGTATGAATGGAAAAGTCAGAAGGAGTGTGGGTGAATGGATGGCCTGACAGACAGATGGATGGGGGGAATGGGTGGATTTGTCATCCTACAGTGGGGGTCTGCAACCTCTAACTGTGAGCCCACACTTTTGCCCTCATAAGACCTCTGGTCTGATGAGCAGCTGCTTGCCCTGCCCTGCCCCACCACTGGTGGCCCTGCTGGGAACGCACACTCCAATTCTCTGTAGGGCAGCTTCCTATGCTGGGTTCTGCTGCACTTCAGCAGAACTCCCAGCTAAGGAGGAGAGAGATGATGGGCTTTGGGGTCAGACTCGTTGCATTACAATCCTCGGCCTGACGCTTATTAGCTGTGGGATCTCGAACAAGTTACTGAACCCCTCTAATCCTTTGTTCCTTAATATGTAAAATGGAAATAATAAAACCCATCTCACAGGGTTTAGGCAAGATAGCACTTGAAATGCACCTAGCATGGTAATCAACACTCAGTAGGCAAACTAGAAATATCTAATGAATGAGAGAATGAAGGAAAGTATGCCAGTTTGCTTTCTTTCATGAGCATGGCCAGGGGCAGATAAAAATATTTAAATATGGATTAGACACTTCTGGCCTTTTCAATTCCACAAATGATTAGATAGTTATCCCAGCAGAGGCTTAGATAATTGGCACCAGGTACAAAGGTTACTGGACCCAATTAAGTTGTTTCCCTTCTTTGTACCTAAGTTTCCCTTCCTGTAAAATGGGCCAAGCTATATACTTAAGCACTGGCTGGGAACAGAATGAGTAGAATCCAAAGAATTGACTGGCTCTTGACAATGACCTACCTAACCCTTTACAGACTAGGCTAAAGAAGTAGTTAGAAGGGCCCTGAAAATGGGTTAAAGAAGGAGCAGCTCAGAGACTAAACATAACGAAATGTTTTTTCCTTTTATGGGTCGGTGCTCTAGATCACCATTTCCTGCAGATTATATCCTTAACTTTGCTGTGATGGATGTAAGGTCTGTGTGCCCACAAGCTCCAGCAGAACCCAGATGTCACCCTGGGGGAGGGACTCTGCTTTTACCTTGCTATTTTAAGCAGTAAGTTTATAATAATGGATGGGAGAGAAAGCGAACAGGGCAGGAGCAGCGTGGGAATGGCCTCAGCAGGCAGGGTTGCTGGGGCTCCCCCTGAGGACCTCGGGGTTCTGTCTTGTCAAGTGTGGGGCCACAGCCAGCCTCCACTCTGCTTTGTCCTGCTGCAGCTGACATCTCTTAGTGCTTGTCTGACTTAATTTGTTTTTGTTTTGCTTTGTTGTCTGATCCAGGGACTGACTTAAGGTCTTTCTTGAGGAGAAGAGGGAGGAAAGAAAATGGAGGGTCAGAAAATGAGATATTTTTTTATGTGACTTTGGGATACCATGATCTCATAATCCTATGGGATGGGACTCCCAGGATTTCAGGGACTCCTAGAGTTGAAAATGGCCCCTGAAGTGGGAATCCTGTGACCATTGGCCCAGGCTTTGCTGGAACTCTCCCAGGAATGGGGAGTTCATTACCTTAAAGAGTAGCCTGTTTCATCTTAGGTGGTTCCAACCACTAGAAAGGTTTCCCTTGCCTTGATTTGACCTTTATTTCATTCACTGGCCATGCATTTATCCTATGGGGACAAAAGAACTACAGGAATGATTTTCAAAAATCTGAGAAGCAATTTTATTTTTCCCTGCATTGTCTCTTCTCCAGGCTAAAGGTCTTTAGTTCTTTAAAGACAAACTCTTGTTTCCTGCATACTGCTTCCTGTTTTCTGAACATGCCCCGATTTGTCTGAATCCTTCTTACTTACAGAGTGCAATACACTTTGTGTAGATTAAGGCAAAGAGGAAAGTAGAACTGTCACCTCACATGGTTTGGGAACTACATTACTATTAAGACAGGCTGGACTTACACATAAATAATACATCACTTAAGGGGGTTCTTGGGAAGTGCAGCCAACTTACTTGGTAGAATTGGGTTTGTGGATATCTTTTGCTACTGTCAACACCTGTTACCATATACTTTGCCCAGCACCACTGATGTCACTGCTGTTGAAGTCCAAGTAAACGTGATAGAAATTAATCATGGAGCAGACCTTTGGGCAAATCTGATGCTCATTTGATCCATAAACTGACTATTTAGAATGGGAGACACAGCATGCTCTGGTCTTATAGCTCTCATTCTCAAGAGCCAGGTTTAGTATGTCTAGTAGGGTTTCTCCCTTCTTGTCTCACCTTTCCCTCTACCTATTCTGTTCAGAGAAATTCCCCTCACCATTTCAGTATTCATGACTCAGTTCAAATACCATTTCTAACATGGAATCTAGGCTAAAACTATATCTCACCTTCCCAATTTCCATAGTTTAGGGATCCTTTCCTGGGATCCTAAACTTGTCATTTTTGAAGTCCTAACAGTTATACTGTTTTCCTACAGCCTCCCACTACTGTACTCCTTGAGGGCCAAGACCACATCTTTATCATCTTTAAGTCACCAGCACATAGTACAGGACCTGGCAGAGTATGCATAAAGTCAGTGTGGTGAATGAATGAATAATTCAGTTCATGGATCCCCTACTTGAGATGAAACTGCTTGAGTTGACCAGCAGTAGTCACCCCAACTGTTTCAGAGCTGAATGGGATTACCTTTCCACCATACAGACTGACAAAAGTCAAGATGGTGGTCACATTGACCAACCCTGTGGCTAAAGTTCTCTAGTTCTTTAAATAAAAACCAATAAGCATTTTTTGATAAAAAAAAATTCTAGTTAGCCGTGATGAGTCAGACTCCTTGCCTTCCTTGGGGAGCTCATTCAAAGGCATGTGTGTTGGGGTGGGGGGAATCTGTCAGAGTTGTGGCTGAGGTCAGATCTGACCCTGCCTGCAGCCCTCTGGCTTCAGGCCCTCAGGAGAGCCTTTCCTATGGGACCTGACGAATATCTAGTATCATGGGAGGTGGTGGGGCTTTCTGACTTCCTCCTGCAGCCTCCTTCAGTCAGCACCTTGGGCCCAGGACATAGTAGGTACTCAGTAAATGACAATATCCTTTGTTTCTCCTTTGTGTGTTCTAGTAACCCCTGAGCTGTGGCTGAGGGCAAGGTCTGCATCTGGTGGTTTTCATTTGTGCATCAGCAAAGCAGCAACTTCAGGGAAACTCTGAAGTTATTGAACCAGGCTGGTTTCTGGTTCTGAAGTTCCCTGAAGGCTTCTCCCACCCCATTAAGAGAAGGGGACCTGGAGGAGCTGAGGAAGAGGCCAGGTAGAGGCCTTTGGACTCTGGCTGAGCTTCCTGGACTTCAGACTTCTATGCAGATGGCTTCTGTGAGCACCTACTCTGTGCTGGGTGCTCTATCTCATTTCAGACTTAGAACTTTCCTGCATGGGAGACATTCTTATCTCTGTTCCTCTGACAAGGAAAGTGAGGCTCAGAAGTGAAGCCAACATAGGGGCATCTGGATGGCTCAGTCATTTGAATATCCTACCCTTGATTTTGGCTCATGTCATGATCCCAGGGTTGTGGGATTGAGCCCTGTGTCTAGCTCCATGTTGAGTGTGGAGTCTGTTTAAGATTCTCTCTCTCTCTGTCTCTGTCTCTGTCTCTCTCTCTCTCTCTCTCTCTCTCTCTCTCTGTCTTTCTTTCAGGGCATCTGGGTGGCTCAGTAGGTTAAGTGTCCAACTCATGGTTTCAGGTCATGATCTCACAGTTTCGTGAGTTTGAGCCCCACATCGGGCTCTGCACTGGCAGCATGGAGCCTGCTTGGGATTCTCTCCTCCTCTCTCCCTGCCCCTCTCCCCCCAAAGTAAATTTTGAAAAAAAAAAAAAAGATTCTCTCTTTCTCTCTGCCTCTGCTCCTCTCCCCTGTTTGTGCTCTCTCTCTCTTTAAAAATTAAAAAAAAAAAAAAGTGAAGCCAACATTTAAGGCCACACAGCCAGTGAGTGGCAGAGTGGGGACTCAAATCCAGGTATCAGGTTCCAAGGCTTGTGTTCTTTCTACCTTACTATCCTGCCTCTCCATATTGGGACCTGACATTACTGACCTTTTCTAAGAGGAAGCAGAGGAGCCAGGCCCATTGGCTCCAGTCTATTGGAGAGATCATTCATGGTCCTAGGCCTCTTGAATGGTGAGAAACACAAAAGAATAATTAGTAGTTATAAGTACCAGTAGTTAGTAGTTATAAGTTAGTACAGTGGTTACAAATTCATAGTTATAAGTAAACCCAAGTCAAACTGAGTAAAACACTAAGAAATTTAATTGTTTGTGCAGCTGGCTAGTCCAGAAAGAGTTCAGTTTTCAGGTGAATTTGATCAGGGATCCAGCTTCTTTTTTATGCAAGAGTCTTAGCTCTACCACCTCCTGAGTGTCTGTCAGTTTTATCCTCAGTCTGGACTTCCAAATAGAAACAAAATGGCATCAATAGCACCAGGTCTTACATCTGCACACTCTACCACCCAGAGCAAGTTCAAGCACCTGGATCCCAGAACACTGTAATGTGCTCATTGGCTTACACCAGATCTATTTTCTATCCCTAAGCCAATCACTGTGGTGGGATAAATAAGATTACGCTGACTGGGCCAATCCTAGCTGGGTCTCAAGGTTGCTAGACCATGAGATGGGATAAGTCTGGCTTGTGGCGAAACAATTAAAGGTTGCTCAGGATTGGCGCTGCACAAAGTACACAAGATGCACCCTGGCTGAGCCTCCAGAATTGCAGGCCTGGTGAGGGCTGTCCTCAAGTGAGACAGCCCCATACTGAGGATCAGAAAAGCTGTTGAAGGAAATGAAGTCAGCCATGGGGTAGAAAGTCAGGGAACATCATCTCCTCTTCTTCCTCAACCCAGACAAGGAAGGTTGTGTGGTATAGTAAAAAGAGTCCTGGCTTAAAATCAGGAAGATCTGGATTCAAATTGTTGGTTCTTTGTGTGATTCTGGCAAATGGCTGACATTCCATGATGCTGTTCTCTCTTCTATAAAATGTGAATATTAATGCCTGCATCAGAGGTCATCATGAGGATTAAATTAGGTGATGTTGTAAATGTTTCTAGGATAGTGCCTGGCACTTAGTAGGTGCTCAATAAATGGTACATAAGTACAGGTCTGGTCCCAGTGGAGCGTCCTCCATTAGCTATGGTTTTGAGGAGTTTGAAGCACTTTTTTCCCTTCTGGGATAGCTGTGTTTACTGTACGGACCAAATTAGTTGCAAAATCTCTAAGGTCATCTCTAGCTTTGTAAACAGAGCAAATGAACAGGAGGAAATGCAATTCCAAATGCCCTCTCCTGGCCTAGTCCAACCTTTGCTGTTGATACAAACCCAATCAAGCTTTTTCTGCGGCTCATGGCTCCTAGAAATGGAACCCAACTTGGGTCAGGGATGGGAGTGGATTTGACTTGTCCTTTTGGCGTCTCCTCAGCCTGCGGAGCCCAGGCCTCTTGGAGCATCTTTGGGGCTGACGCCGCGGAGGTTCCGGGCACACGGGGCCACTCCTGCCAGGAGGCTGCCATGCCCCACATTCCCGAGGACGAGGAGCCCCCTGGAGAGCCACAGGCAGCCCAGAGCCCCGCCGGCCAAGTAAGTGCCCCCTCCTTGCCTGCAGCTAGCCTGGCCGGGGCCAAGTCAAGGGTCCTGAGCTGGGGCCACATTGCCTGGCCTGGCCAGAGGGTCTGCTTACAGCCTGTGCAGGCTGCAGTGGGCACCTGGGGAAGGTGTGTGGCTGCAACACTGAGGAATAAATACCCAGAGTTCGTTTGAATTGGCTGAGGCCCCCATAGATGAACCTAGATGTTCATCTCCCAGATGAACCTCCTAGGCTGTGTCTGACTGAGGTTTCCTGGGAGGTCCAGCCACCCTAACTCTGCAGGCACCCTCCTAGAATGGAGAAAGACTTGGAGGAGAACCGTCAGCACAGGGGGCCTCATCATGTCACGGGTGTGATCACCAGAAAAAGACCACCTAAACTGAGTCCACTTAAAATGAAGACCAAAACTTCATAGTAAATAGTGAAAATGATTTTCAGTAAAATTGTATTGTAAGAAAGAGAAATGATGACAATAAATTAAAGGGTCTCATTGAGATTGTTTCGTACAAACAAAATTATGAAAATAAATTATTTTTAGTTATACATATAACAAAGTATAGATTATATGCTACTTTTTTAGAAGGAACAAAGAATTGGGGTGCCTGGGTAGCTCAGTCGGTTGAACCACTCTCGTGGTTCGTGAGTTCGAGCTCTACGTCAGGCTCTGTGCTGACAGCTCAGAGCTCAGAGCCTAAAGTCTGCTTTGGATTCTGTGTCTCCCTCTCTCTCTGCCCCTCCCCAACTCACGCTCTCCATCTTTCTCTCTGTCTCTCAAAAATGAATACACGTTAAAAAGAAGTATAAAACAGAAGGAATAAAGAATTAATTGTGTCGATTTTGGCATTGGTATATTTATTCTTTATACCAACAGGATGAACCACATCCTTCACATTTTACTTTACAACACCTCTGTTAAGAGATTGTTTAAAATTTAAGGGCTTCATTCATTTTCCCAAGGACTTCTATCAATCCTTCAATATGCAAATCATTTTCTCATAAAGAACCTATCTTGCCTCATCATGATTTTTTCTTTGTTAACTGCTCTAGCTCCATCTGCTCTCTGCTGGTCCAAGACGTTGCATGTGAAGTGTTCCAACACTGTCTTCTTTGATTTCATGAACTTTGCACTTGGTTTGCCCTTGTACCACCCACATTATATCTGACGGTTGCCTGAACTGACCTCAGCCAGAAGGGACAGACATTTGTTAAGTGAGGGAAGAGAATGGATGAGTGAGCATTAATTTGGTAAGCGGGCAGACTCCGTGAACATTTTCATGTCAGGATGACATTTGTTTTTTTGCACATGATAACTGTGGGAACTCAGATAATAAATACTTAGAAAAGAATGGCTTCTTGTATCTCCCTATCCCAAACTCATGGGGTTGAGATGTTGCAGAACTTGGCAGACTTGGGGAGCCCTTGAATTTCTAAATGGCAGTAAGCCAAGCCCCCATGCAATTGACCACAGGCAGCTGGCTCAGGGTTTTATTGAACCTCCCTCCCAGGAATGTCGTGGGCTTGGTGAGTGCTGCTGGTCAGTTACTTTCCATGGCTCCAGATTGCTCCTCTGCTCCTTTATGGGTGATGTCTGGTCTTCCCCAAACTGAGTGCTCTGCTGCTGTACCTTTCCAACTGCTACTCCTAACCAAGTGTGGAAAATTCCCTTAAAACACTGGTAATAGTGGGCTATAAGGTTTAGCCACCAAAAAAATTTGTTAATCTCCTAAAGTCTGAAGATTAAAGAAGGGAATGACAGCATAAAGGAAAACATCTACATCTGGAATCAAATGTGACTATTCCCTTTTCTCAGTCATGACTTTCCCAAGTTCTGTCCCCTTAGTGTCCCTTCTCCCTAGTCCTGGGCTCCTTCTTGCCATGGCCATTCTTGACCCCTTCCACTATACTAACATTGATCATGTGCTTAAGCCAGACTCTGATGCAATCTGGCTCCCAGATCCCAGCCAGCTCCTCCAAACAGCTGTCATGCCATGCTCCCCAAGAATATCAGTGTTCCTTAAAAAATTAAAACATTGTCAGGGTGCCTGGATGGCTCAGTTGGTTAAGTGTCTGACTTTGGCGCAGGTCATGATCTCACCGTTCATGAGTTTGAGCCCCGAGTCAGGCTCTGTGCTGATGGCTCAGAGCCTGGAGCCTGCCTCGGATTCTGTGCCTCCCTCTCTCTCTGCTCCACCCCTGCTCATGCTCCATCTCTCTGTGTCTCTCAAAAATAAATAAACACTGAAATTTTTTTTTTAAATTAAAAGATTGCCAAAGCTGCAACTCCACCATTAGTGAAGAGATCCTTTCACAGTGAGTTTAGTTCATCTTTAGCTCATTGTCTCACCTCTCTAAATAAAAGAACCTTTAAGCCTTCTCCTCAGGAGATGTAAGACAAGACAGCACAAAAGTCTGCTGGCCCTTCTGACCATCATGACTTCAAACCACACATAGGTGCAGCTCCATTGGGTTAGAGGTGAGCGTGAGTTTCTAGTCGCAGCCAAGCAGGGGGAGGGTTTCATGAACTAACCACACAGTTGAGGGGCAGAGAGGACTAGCTGAATAGCAGGAGCTCCAAATTCCAGGTCTCTACAAGTTCACTCTCCTTGTGACCTTGTACCAGAACCAGACTTCTGTAACATGAGGTGGTGGGCCCCCATGGTCTCTGAAGGTGTATCAAATGCTGTGTTTCTATCTCTGTACTTGTGGGAAGTCTGTTTGTGGTACCAATAGCCTCTGCATTGCTGGAGCCAGCAGGAGAAGGACCCATGAGGACTTCAGGTGAGCTGGACTCAGGATGCCCAGGTCCTATAATGGAGGATCATTAGCACATAGTTTAAGAACATGGACTCTGGTGTCAGACCAAGCTGGGCTCCTACACATCACAGTCAGAAGACCTTGTATGAATCTGTTAACTTTCCTGTGCCTCTGGTTCCTCATCTCTTCCCCAGGGCAAGTATCAGTGGCTGCCTCCTAGACTCTGGTCAGCCCAGTCCTTGAGTACCTTCTTTGGCCTGAGGGACCATGTGGCTGGGGCAGATTAGACCCCAGACTGAGGCTACATCAGATTTAGTATTCTTTTATTCTCTGCCCTTACTGAGAGGCACTAGGCCTCCCTGATTCTCCAGAGGCCCATGGGCATCGTCAGTGCAGAGCACCTCCCTCTTTGCACCCATCAGACAACCTACATTGGGCTTCTCAGGCAGCCACAGCCTCAAGGGAGGATCAGGCCTTGTGAGCAGGGCTAGAGCCTCCAGGGGCTAGAGCCCAAGTCTCTGGGAGCAGCGGAAGCCAGGCAGCCAGGAAAGCAGGGTTGGCCAGGAGTATTTGGCTGAAATTCCCAGTACCGTGTGAATTCCCACTCTGTGAAGCAGGCAAAGAATCAGAGCATCCTTCTGAGTTTACAGTTCCCCCGGGTCCAGCCCTACTTCTGGTTCCTCAAGCCCCAGCCCCCATTTCCCATCACTGACACGAGCACTAGCTGAGGCCTTCTCACACAAAAACACAAAAGCTGTAGGCCTAGATCCTGTTTTTCTTTCTGTGTGCGCGTGCGCGCGCGCGCGCACACACACACACACACACACACATTTTCTCTCTCTCTCTCTCTCTCTCTCTCTCTCACACACACACATAGACACACACACATTTACTCTCTCTCTCTCTCTCTCTCTCTCTCACACACACATGGACACACACACACACACACACACACACACACACACATCTTTGAGGTCCCTAATCAGAAACTGTAATCAAAACCTGCAAAGAAATAAAGCTTCTGGACAATGCACTCTATGAGGTTGTGTCCTGAATGTGTTTTCTGGGTTAGCCCTTGAACAGGGAGGGGCTCAAAGGAATGAGCTTGTAGCCAAGAGGTTCTGGCGGGAATAAAAGCTGTCAGGACACAAGCCTGGAAACTTGAAGGACCACAGAATGACAGATCATCAGAGCTAAGAGCTAGACGTGACACTAGATCTTATCTAAGACCCTCCCAGACAAGCAAAGTTCTGCATAGCGTGAACCCCCAGTTACCTGGAAGCTTGTTAAACCCGGATTCCTTTGCCAACCTAGGCCTGTTGAACCAGAGTCTTCTGGGGTGGGTCTGGGGAGTTTGCAGGAGTAGTTCCATAGTGGAGCTCCCCACCTCACAAGGAAGTCTGCTGTGGTTGGCCAGCTCTACTTGCTGGTCAAGCTGGAACTTGCCTCCCTGTGACTATACCTCAGTCCTGTCCTCCACACCTGCCTATAGTGGTGTGAAAACCTACAGATGCAGGAAGGCAGTTTCTGCATCTTCCCAGAGTTGACTTTCCTCTATTTCTCCAGGCTTTGCTCTCAGAGCCTACCCAGACCCCTCCTCTGGGCACATACCAACCTGTCTCCCCCTAATCAGGGGCACCAGACCTGGCCCCAGGTCCCAGAGGCAGCAAGACCAGGACATTAATCATTTCCTGGCCTGTGACCAGCAGCCACATTAAAAACCTCACTCATTAGAACAGCATGGCTTCCTCAGAAGTGCCTTGCAAAGATGAGGGTGCAAAGAGGCTCATGTTAGCTCTAACAGCCCAATTTTCACTGGCTCTACTTTCCACCTGGACAACCCTTATCCTCTTCCAGGGGCTTCTGGAAGCCCCCAGGCATAGGCCAACGTGAGCTCATAAGCTCATAAGACCTCACATCTTTCACATCACCTGTTCCAGTATCCCCCTCCCACCACCCCCGATTCTCACCCCCATCTCCATTGTCCACAAAACCACTTAATAATAATACCAGGCACTATTTTACTGTATTAACTTATTTAACTTTCAGTCAACCTTATGAGGTAGATATTATCATCTCTATTTTACTGCTGAGGAAACTGAGGCACAGAGAAGTTAAGTATCTTCTTCCAAGATCATATAGCTCATAAGTAGCAGTCCCAAGATTTGAACCCAGGCAGCCTGGCCCCAGAGTGCATGCTCTTAGTCTTTCTCCTGCACTAAATACTAATGGCTTTGCCTCGGGGGCCCTCTGTGAGAACTCTTGGTGCCTGGTTAAAGGGAACATTGTCCTGCATTTCCAAAGCCCTTGTCTGGGACAACCAACCAGGGCCTCTGCAAATACGCTGCCATGCACACTCCAATGCACCACAGCTTGTGGTGCTTGGACTTAATTCTGCTTGCCATCTTCTCAGATGCCTGAGCCCGTGGGACCAGGAAATACAGTTCCATGTCACACATCCTGCTGAGACACTATGCTGCCTATGCTTCTTCATTCTTTTTCAGCCATCAGACAATAAAACAGCCCACCTTGATGTACACTGACTCCTAGAAACACAGACCACCATGCTATTCCTGGCTCATGCAACACATGGAGTCACTCTACACCTCCCAGTGTGCCTACTTTGTACTGCACTTTCTGATCCTCTAGACAAACTGATGCTTAACTCTGTTATACGGCAGCATCCTGTTGACTTAAGATCACCTCAGCACTCAAGTACCCAGTGGCATCCCTGCTCCCACTTCCAATTTTTTATGAACTGAAAATTAGGTTGGAATGTGCTCTGGCCCTCACAGCAAAGGATCTGCTTGTGGAGCTCCTAAAACCTCTGACCATGAAGCTGCTGGGCCTCCTCTTTTGGCTCACAATTGGAGATCATGGTGGCTGCTGCCATGACAAATCTGGACTTCCTGTTTGTGTCAGCATAGTGAGAGACCCATCCTGGCTTTTCAGTGGGCTGGCCCAGAGTGGAGCCTGTTCAGCTGCCCTTTCAGAAAAGTACCATGCAGGCTTTCCCAAGCAGCCAGGGAGTTCTGGAAGGCACAGGAAATGCTTCCATTTCATTGGGACACAACGTGTAAGTAGTGTGGCAATGTGGAAAGAGCTGGGCTGCACAACCCTGAGCGGGACCCTGGGTGAGTTACTCATTTTGCCTCAATTTCCTTATCTGTAAGCCAAGCCTTACAGTAATAGCTGCTAACAACAACAAACCTTTAAGGAACCTTTACTATGTTCCAGGTACTGTGCTAGGTTTGTTGTATACTTTATCTCATTTAATTTTCAAAATATCTCTGTGGGGTAGGTACTATTGTTATTCCCATTTAGAGATAAAGACTTCAAGCATAGAAAAGTAATGTGTTCTTGCTAATACAGTCATTGAGCCTAAGGTCAAACCCCAGGCAGCTTGACTTTAATTACCAGAATAATCTATATAAAGTGCCATGCAAGGTTCTCAGCTCATAACAGGTGCTCAGTCCCTAAAGCAGCACAAAACAGTTTTTGAAAAGTTTTTACATATATTACTGCAATTGATGCTCTAACCTCACTGTGAGGACAGTGATCAACATCCCCAGGGAACTGAAAGTTCAGAGAAGTTAGGTATTATATCCAAATGCAGGAAAAGAAACTAAACATGGGGCTCAGTTCTAGGCTAAACTCTTTACATTCATTATCTCAGATAGCCTTCATAATGCTCTATAAGTTAGCAATGACTATACCTAGTTTATAGATTAGGAAACTAAGGCTTGGAAGGTTAAGTCATTTGTCCAAAGGACATAACAAGGAAGCAGCAAGACCTGGATTCCACTGCCTCATGGCTGTAAGCGGAGGAAATGGGGCTAGAATTATTTTTTTCTTCTTCCTAGTCCAGAAAACACCCCACTTTAACTGCAACAGAGTTTGAGCACACAGGAAAGGGTAACTCTTCTCTTACACATGATAGATACCCAATAAATATGGAATCATGTTGAATTTACTCAATATAGTTGACCCTTGAACAGTGCAGGAGTTAGAGGCACCAACCCCATGCACAGCTGAAAATACATGTATAACTTTTGACTCTCCAAAAACTTAACTACTGATAGACTGCTGTGGACTGGAAGCCTTCCTGATAACATAATCAGTCATTAAGACATATTTTGTATGTTATATGTATTATATACTGTATTCTTACAATAAAGTTAGCTAGAAAAATGGAAGTGTTATTAAGAAAATCATAAGGAAGAGAGAATACTTTTACAGTACAATACTATTAAAAAAAATCCACCACTGCTGTTCTGACCCATGTTGTTCAAGAGTTAACTGTAAATGTTTATTGAATTCATTCAACAAATGTTTATTGAGCACCAAATAACCAAGACCCCACTCTCAGAGACTTCACCTCCTAGCGGAATTACAATTGAATGACAATTCCTTTCTGATTTGATTTGCTTTGTGTTCCCTTACAAGCTTCTCTGGTCAGGAATTGGGGGATCCTTGGTCTATGCTGTCCTTGGGAATATCTAGAGCTTAACAACATCCTTTACCATGTAAGGTAGATTGCCAGCTTTTCTCTTCATTTTACCCTCCCTTGGCTGTTCAGGACCTGTCTTCACTAGCCAGGAGACTGGGGTTCTCTCTACCTCCCTGGAGACCCTTCGGGAAATGTGTGCCTAAGAAAAAGCAGGCAGTGTTCTGGAAGTGTTGATTGTTATAGGAGGTCAGAAGTGTATATTAAAATTATTTTGCTTTAGTTCCTACAGTGAGCAAAGAAGTAGCCTATCATTTTTTGTTTCTCTAATTCCTGTCAGACTGCATATAAATTACTTAGGATAGGGGCTGTGTCTTTTGTATGTGTATCTCCAACTCTCAGCATAGGCTCTAATATGTGGTGGGAACTCAAGGTGGGATTGATGGATGGACAGATGAGCAGGTGAATGAGCAGGTGGATGGATGGATGGATGGATGTTTTTGTGAAAGGTTGGGTGGATAATTGGCTGGCTGAATGATTAAATGCCTGAATTGAAGGGAGGAAGAAATGAAGGGAGAAACAGGAGGAAAATGAGGGAGGGAGGAGGAAAGGATAGAAGATGATAATGAATGAATGCCTGGCTGGGTGATAGATACACTCTCCACTGAGTATGACTAATAGACATTGCATGTACTTCCTTCCACACTCCTGATGTTTTTTGGCATGAGAGTGAAAACAGTGATGAAGAAGGTAGGATAATCTAGTGGTTGTTGATCCTTGGCTTCTAGGAATAGAGTGGACAATGGTAGGAAAGAGTATCCAGGGGCGCCTGGGTGGCTCAGTTGGTTAAGCGGCTGACTTCGGCTCAGGTCATGATTTCACAGTCCGTGAGTTCGAGCCCCGCCTCGGGCTCTGTGCTGACAGCTCAGAGCCTGGAGCCTGTTTCAGATTCTGTGTCTCCCTCTCTCCGACCCTCCCCCATTCATGCTCTGTCTCTTTCTGTCTCAAAAATAAATAAACGTTAAAAAAAAACATTAAAAAAAAAGAGTATCCACCAAAGGCAAGCAGGCCCTGGGCACACAGTGGGATCCACAGGGTGGGCACTGAGGAGCTTTAGGGGAGCCAGGATCTGGTACTCAGTTCTTGGCAGGGAGAGCCCAATATCCAGCAGACTTCAGCAGAGGCATTTCTGCTCTCTCCCATGCTCTTAGGACTTGCTGCTAGAATAATAATTTTCTCCCAAGTCCCCAGAGTCCTTTTATCCTATCACAAGAGCACCAATTCCTCTTTGTGGCCAGGGCCCCTCTCTACAGAGACAGTCCGTGTTTGCCCTCCATGTGATGAGAAAGGGACCTAAGGATACAGCCACCACAAGGCCCAGCCTCTACTACCATTCTCACCAATATCATCACTATTAATATTGCTTTATCTTGTCTAATCCTTCAAACAAGGCTGGAAAATGGGGATTATTAGCCCACATAATGTTTGAGAATATGAAACTCAGAAAAGTTAAGTAAAGTGCCCAAGGTCATCCAGGTGGGATTTTCACTAGGGCTCCCCAACTGCATTACCCTACACTGGCTTCCAGTTGGGTCCTTCTCTCCCAGGCAATCTGCCCAGGGCCCAAGTGCAGGAGCTGAACTCCCCACTCCCACCAGGGCTGGGACTGGGGCTGTTTCTTAGAGCTTCCTACCCAGGCCTAGTCATGTGATGTTGGGGAAGGGAAGATAATATTCCCGTCTATGACACAGGCCTATATTTATCTCTGCATACAAGCAGTTAGGAAACTGTTGCGCATTCCTGGGAATTTATGAGTGAAATAAACATTTAAATGTTTCTATAAGGTTTATTTAAGGAGAACAAAATGTGACCTGCTGGCTTATTATAGGGTGAGCTTGTGGGGAGACAGCCTGGGCCTCCATGCTTGGCTGATTTCAGGGAAGGGAAATGGACCCTTGGTGAGACTGGGCCTGTGGAAAGGTAAGGGGGTGCCCCTGCCATCTTTCCTCCAACTACGTGTTCAAATTTGTGCTGGCTGGAGGGCCTCCTGAAGGAAAGTGTTTGTGAAGGCGGGAGCAGCCTGGAAGAATAACAGGAGTGTCAGAGTGTCATGCACACACCGGGAACCACGAGAGGTGAGACCAAAGACCAGGAGAAACAACTATAAGAGTAGCATGGTGAAGTGGGAAGGCCAACAGGCCTAATATTTAGTCCTTTCCACTATTTACCAGCTGCACAGCCCTGGACAAGTCCTTTCTTTCACTGGTAAAGTGGGGGCTGATGGGGAAAAAGCAGGGAGAAAGGAAATGTATCCATTGTCTACTCCATGCTCAGGGCCTTCACTTTCCTCTTTATGATTCTATGGCATTAGGAGGCATTACCATCCGCAATTTGTAGATGGATATCCTGAGATTCAGTGGCAGAATTGCTGGGAGGATGAAGTGAGGAAACACACCAGAAGTGTCTGGGATCGGGCCTCGCACTTAGAAGTCCAAGAAAGTGTCACTCCCTTCTACCCACATTTGTTCCTTTGTTGTTCATGTCTGTAACCTTGCAAAGGACATCTCTACATGGTCTCAGAGGCAGATGGTAAGAGAGGGAGTGGAGCCAAGTGAAGGTGGTCTTGGAGGTGGGTTTCTCTGGGAGTCACTGATTACAAGACCACTTGGGCTTTTGTGGTCAGATAGATGCCCAGGGAAGATGCTCTATGGCTCCATGACCAGAAGAGTGAGGCCCTCCTAATTTAACTCCAAATGATTGATCAGACTCAAAACTAAGAACAACAATCTCTTCAAAACCAAACTCCAAAGTAATTGATTCAGCCCCAAAGTTAACAATAACAGAATATAACATCTGACACTTACTGAGCATTTGCTAAGTGCCAGGTGCTTTCCATCTGGAGCTGCAGATTTAGCAAATGAAAATACAGCTATGTCCATACAATTTTGGAACACACTTATACTAAAAAATTATTTGTTGTTTATTCGAAGTTCAAATATAACTGGACATCCTGTATTTTAGCTGGCAATCTTATTTCCATATCAATCTGTTTAATTTTTGTAACTACCCTGTGGGATAGTTATTTGACAGATGAGGTAACCAAGGAACAGAGAGGCGAGGTAACTTGCTCAAGGTCACACAGCTAGTAAGTGAGAACCTGTACTATGGATGAATTACTGTGGTTCCCAAGCTCAAGGCCCTTGAAGTCCTGAAGCCAGTAACTTCACTGGCAAGCTCCATATTTGGACATGCTGCACCACAAGCTTTCTTGAGGGCCCGTCTTATGTTTAGCAGCTCAGGTTGGGAGCAGGGTTGAGTATTCACACTCATCACACACACTACAACCTGGCAGAATTCACTCCAGAGGGTCTCTGGAATCTTCCCACACTTTCCTGGATTCCTGTCTCTTCAGTGACTACTGAACTGAAACAGCCCACAGGAGACTGAATGTTCCCCACAAAAACAGTTTTTCACAGAGCTTGTTCATCCATTCTATGTACTGATTAGGGAAAGAACACTTTGATTTTATTATTGTATATTTTGCACGCACTGAAAAGAGAGAGTGAGGAGCATTCCAGGACATTCCATCAGGGGATTAGAGGATTTCTCCCTGATTGCTTTGTGCCTCCTGGTTTTTAAGCTGCTTTGAATTGCATGTGTTTGTGGTTACATGCTTGGCACTTGCCACCTATGGCTTGTTTCTGCCTTTCTATGAGCATGTCTGCCCCTACCCTCCTCTGACTGAGGGTGCATACAACCCCGTGCATGACAGCCACCTTAGGAGAGCTTTGCTGCAAGTTGTCTTCAGCCAGGAGGCAGAGAAAACTTCCACCAGAAGGCAGCTCCTTAGTGCGTTGCAGACCATTTACCTTGCAGGTCAACAGTAAGGGCATCAGGCCCTGGGCACTACCTGGGGTGGGGGAGAGGGGTGCTTTCACCCACTCCTCATCCCATTGTGCTAACTGAGAAGCACTTCAGAGGTCTGCCTATTTCACTTTTCTCTTCCTGTGCTCTAGCATAGACTGTAGCACATGATAGGCATTCGGTACGTTTGCTGGAGAGAATAAAGCATAACAATGTGTGGATGTTTATACACTGACTTCTTAGACTAGAAGGCTTTTGAAAACTTCAGCGAGCCAACCATAAAAAGAAAGGCTAGACAATCTGTACAGTAAGTAATTGGATGGAGCTGGAGGAGTAAGTTGAGGAGGGAGGGAAAGAAGAGAGGCTTTTCATGGGGAGTGAAAAGTCAAAGGGCAGAGGAGAGGTGAGGATGGTTAAGCATTATCTCCTTCCATGTCCTTTGAGAGCTGAGAGTGAAGAATGAGGCTCTTTTTGTATTATTTTTGTCTGCTGAATAATTCTTTAAAGCAATCTTTCTCAGAGCCTGGGCCAAATGGATCACAGATTCATTTGGTTTCAGGTCAAATAGTTTAACTTCAGAGTCAAACCATGGATGGTTAGGAGAAACATGCATTTCTCCTTATCTGCTAGGGATGTTTGTATTTATCAAATTGTCTCCCCATTTTTATAGCCTCATGTTTTTATATCTTAGATTTTATTGCTGTTTATTTCAAATTGCTTTGGGAAATAGGTAGTGTGTCAATAAAATAAAATAAATAAATGAATTGTATTCTACTTACTTAGCAGAGTGAAGGTATTAGACTCTTGGAAATGGGTATATATTATAATCCCCGCAGCACTACACAAGGTTTTTTTCAGGATGTAACATGAAGAAAGCAATGTTTGGCTCTCCCACCCCTTTTATGTAGACTTACCTCATCCTCATTAATGTCTGCTGGGAATTCATAAAGCCCATCCCAAGAGATGGCAGAAACCATATGATATAATGAGCATGAAAATAATATTTTAGCCAAAGTGCATTTCTTCCTGTTCACCAGAGGATTCTTACAAGAAAGAAATTCTCTATATATGAAAATCATGAAAAAGGTAATTTTTAGAGCACAAACTGTTGCAGTTGAAATAAACTCCACCCAGGGAAAGAATTTCAAACATACCATAAGAAAAATCAGCGTTTCAATTGGAATTCCCATGGTAGCAGTCACCCATTGGACTGTATGGAAAGAAATCCCACCAAGACGATGTGGGAGTTACACAAAATGAAATATATTATACAGCTTAGTGCTTAGACTTAACCATATTGTGTTGTATACCTAAAAGTTTTCTAACGGGGTAGATCTTATAAGCATTCTTATCACAACAGCAACAACAATAACAATAATAAATAAATAAGAAGGCAAAAGGAAGAAATGTTGAGAAGTGATAGATAGACTTATGGCATAAATTGTGATAAGAGTTTCATAAGTGTATACTTATCTCTAAACTCATCAAGGTATATACATAAAATATGGATAGCTTTTCATATGTCAATCATACCTTAATAAAGTGGTTTAAAAAAAAAAGGTGTCATGAGTCAAGGAGGCTTTAAGCACAAACCTCCTGTGTTTCAGAAAACCTTGGTTTTCAGGTTAAGAATCATGTGCCACAGGGGCAGTAACTTGGATGCTTTCAGGGCCAGTCAGGGAGTACAAATGATTGAAGCAAGCTACAGAAGCAGACCAACAGTTACTCTGCAGAAATGCAGACCCAAGATGGCTTGGTCTCTTGGTTTTTCAGGAAAAGCAGGAAATCCAGACCTTTATGGGAATTCTTCCAATTATAAATGTTGACAACTAATATAAAAATTTATAAACATTATTTAGCAAATGGCCCTCCAGGTCTCTAATTTGTACCTCAGAGAATAGCTAATTCTTTCATTGAGATCCAAGAAACCACAACAAGAAACCCTGGTAATGACATGAAGAAAAGCCTCTGGAAAAACTTCAGCCCTTCTTTCTGCTCACTGGAGGATCCATCCCCTTTCCGCCCTTTTTACTGGCTCTCCCATTTAGCTTGGCAACTGCCCCTGGTCCTGTCTGCTCCAGTTTCAGCCCATGACCTACCATTTTGATTCCCCTTTTTGACCTCAGCAGCTCTTCTGGATGCTGTTCCACTGTGTGTCTTCAGGTCCCACATCATGACCCAAGATCCTCCTGCTTCCTTTCTGGCCCCTTGGAAGGCCCCAGCTTCTCTGCCTCTTGCTGGCCTCCTACCAGGGGACAAAAGGTGGGGAGAACTGAATACAGCCATTGTTCATTTTATGATAATCATGATCAATAGATATTTGTAGACCATATGACACTTATCAAAGTGCATACACATTCATCATTTCATTTTATTCACATAAACTTCTGAGACAGAGCAGGCCTTTAACCATTTTATAGTTATGGGAATTGACAGGGTAACAAGAGGACAAAGCAAGTAACCAGCTCATCACTAGCCCATCAAGCTTATACTATCTATAGAAGGAGCTATTGCTTTTTTTGGGAAACTTCTTGAGCATGTCTTACAAGAGTCTTTGACAGAATTATGGATACCTGTGTTCTCGGAGGGACTGGAGTTCTGGAGTTGTGAGGATAGGTTGGCCAGTCTTGGTTCCAGTAACAAGCATCATACTAACTCCCTGTCACTGTACATTGGCCAAATGGAGAGTAACACAGCTCCAATTTACTGGAAGCTTCTCAAAATTCCTAAGCGGTAGATGGATACTATAATAACAGGGCTTCTTCCATCATCTCAACCAATGTGCATCATGATGATCCATTCATGGATCTGCTGTCAACATTTCTATGTTTTCTCTTTGGGTGGTCAAGTGATTCCCAAACCTGACCTTCAGTGTTCTCCATGTGTGAAACCACAAAAATCAAACTCACTGGAATAACACCCAATGTCCTTCAGAAGCTGGCTCATCCTTTTATTCTATTTCCATTATTTGCCTCTAAATTAGGTTCCTGCATCCAAGTCCAGTGTGTGTGTTTGTGTTGTAGTCTTCCCCCTACAAATAAGCAATTATTTGACACCAGCAGGGTGTCAAGGAATTCAACTAAATTCTGACACTACCTACCTGGAGACAGAATCAGAACCACAGGTAAAGAACTCAGTCCTACAAGACTGCCTTCACTTCAGACACCAATCACAAGTTCCGGTTGTCACCTGTGCTTCTGATAGACTGGTTAGAAATCAGAGGTTCCCATGATCCTCTCCTCAGGTTTGATAATTTGCTAGAGTGACTCACAGAACTCAGGAAAACCCATTTACTCACTAGATTAATGATTTATTACAAAGTATATTAAAGGATACAAATCAACAGTCAGATGAAGAGATACACAAGGTGAGATTCTGAATAAAGGAGCTTCTGTCCTCATGGAGCTTGGGATGTAGCATAGTGGCATGTGGAAATGTTCTGGTTTCCCAACATGGAAACTGTCTGAACCTCCTCCTTTTAGAGGCTTCATTATGTAGGCATGATTGATTAACTCATTGGCCATCAGGGATTGATTCAACCTCTAGCCCCTCTCCCATCCCCAGAAATCAGGGGGCGGGACTGAAAGTTCCCACCCTCTATTCATAGTTGTTTCCCTGGCAACCAACTTCCATGCATAGATGTCTTGCAAAAGTCACCTTCATTAACATAAACTCAGCTGTGGTGAAAAGGGCTTGTTATAAATAAAAGACACCCATTTCACCTTTATGGCTCTGAAGGCAGTTCAGAACTGAGGACAAATATTATATGATACCAAATATTATAAGAAGAGATTTTTCCATTGCTCTTATTGCTCAGGAAATTCCAAGGGTCTTGGGAGCCGTGAGCTAGAAACTGTGGATGAAGACCAAATATATATGAGAAATATACTTTGGTCATCTGAATGACTATATATATATATTTTTTTCTTATAAATCACAATATTGCAGTTCCATTCTTGACTTTTCTATCTTACATACCCCATAATCCACACTCCAGTTACACTGATAAATCCCTAATGCCCAGTTATGTCTTTTACTAATGCTGTTCCCTTTGCCCAAAACCTCTTCCCTACTATCTTTGTCTTACAAGCTCCCATCCATTCCTCAAAACCTAGCTCAAATGTCCTCTCTTCTGGAGAGTCTTCAACTCCCCTGATGAGTTTTCCTTCTTTTCCTTTGAACTTTCACAGAATGTGGTCCATTTTTTTTCAGCTTAAATTTATTATGAGTATTCATTACTTCTCTGTATCCCTTGCTTGTGAGGTCTTGAGGGTCTTTGTTTTTCAAGCTGTTCCTGGCACATGATGGATAACTAAAGTGTCTTTGTTGAAGGAGAGAGAAAAGTTATATGACAGTAATAAAACTATTTATTGAAAACGCCAGTCATGTGCTAGGTGCTTTTTCAGCATTATTTTTAAAACTTACATCAACCTTGTGAGTTAGATTTTATGATCATGGGGTATAGAGAGGTTAAATAACTTGCTCAAGGACACACAGCTAGTGGATGGTGAGCATAAATTTGAGCACAGGTCTGTATGATTCTTCCAATAGGCAATACTGTTTTCTACTCCTCCTATCTAGCCAAAGTCCCTGCCCAAACTTTCCTTCCATGTGCTCAGAGATTCTGAGTGCTTCCACCTCCTCCAATCCCTGCACCTCTCTCCAGCTGAAGAGGTCTTGGAACACAGGGATCTGGCATTCCCTGGCCTGACTCTGAGACAACTCTCTATCTCGTCCAGTCTTTATGTTTGAAGCCAAGGGAGGGGAGGAGATACAAATGAAAATGGGAAGTGCTGGTTTCACTAAAAATTGTGGGATTTAAGAAGTACAGATAGCACCATATGGAACCCACTTAACAACAAGTAATAATGAGAAAAGGAGAGAAGGCCTCCCCACCAACCTTGCAAAGAGTCAATACGTATACACTAAGGGCTCAAGAACACAGCTCAGCCCTGGGTCTGTGAGGGCAGCCCCCAGGCAATGGATTCAGGAGGGCCATTAGCTCCAGAAGGACACAGTCCTCAAAGTGGCAATGGCGACCCACTGCTCTGAAGCTCCAGGAAGCCACACCAACAGTGGGAGGTGGTGTAATGTGTGTGACATGCTTAAGAGTGTTGGGAGACAGGTCTTGGCAGGGACTGTGTGGTGTTCACAGAGAGCCCTGGCAGCACACATCAGTAAGGGGGTTGGGGATCAGGGAAGAAGAGAAGGAAAACGATAAGGGTACATATGAGAGGACCCCTAGAGAGATGCCCAGACATAACTGGGAATGATTCTGAGATGGAAATACAGCAACAGTAGGTGGCAAAAGAACCAGAGAGACACTGTGTGTTACTGTTATCTAGTCCTATTTTTATCCCCAGTACACTTAGGTGTGGGAAAGTGCAAGTTGACATGCATCTTTATGGACCTTATTGTATACCCCATAGTGCTTTATTCGATTCACTTATTCACTCACTCAACCAATATTTATTATAGTCCAGATACGGTATTACCATTCACACAACCATCACAGTGTAACCGTATACTGATTTCACTACAGCCTCACCAACCCAGAATGGAATAACTCTCATGTTTACTGTTAGTAGTTTTATTTAATGGTTTTGAAATACCTAAAAAATCTAAGTACTGGCTAATAACTTTTGTCCTAATTTCAGAAATGTGTAATTAGATAAACATTTTTCAAGGTTATACAAATTAAATGTCACAAATTAAATTATCAAAATGTCACAACTATCCCAATATGGGCTCTCAGTGAATATCGGGAATGTGTGGATGCATCCTTCCCCAGTCTGGATGGCTGCAGCCTAAGGCCTCTGCACCATTCTTTTTCTAGATTCTTAGTGAGGACTAACCAGGGGTGGCTTAGAGGTTCCCAAAACTTGGTGCATGAAAAGTAGAACATGTTAAAGCTCAGTGAATTCTTGCTGGGGAATGAAGGAGAAATGGCGTTTTTACTTTCTTGCTTTCCTTTTTTCCCCCCTTGAATAATCCAAATAAACTGCATTCAACCTTTATCAAGATGGTTCTGAGTGTCATAATACTGGAATAAATGCTCTAGCTCCACCTCCTGGGAGCTTCCATCATCCTAAGTCTAACTCCATCTGTGTTTTTGTTCTGAACCACCAGGGCCCTCACACTGCAGAAATATCCTGCAGTCCACCTACCATCATCCTGACTGGGGAGGCCAGTTCACCAGAAGGAGAAACTGATAAAAACCTAGTCAACAGGTACATTCCATGTGCCTAATCTTTGTGCTGTATAGAACAATATTCCCTACAATATGAGGATTAAACAGATAAATAGATAGATAGATAGATAGATAGATAGATCTTCTTCATTGATCATTTTATTGATGAAATACAATCAAGCACTTTTTCCAAATGTGAGAAAGAGCTTGGGATTTTTTCCATTATCTCCCCCACCCCCAAATTATTTTTCTTCTCCTGGATCTGGCTCTTTGCACTTTAAGAAAAGCACAAATCATGCAGGCAGTTTTGTATAATAACTGCCCAGATATTTACAAACAGACCTGAGAGATATGAGTCTTTGACTGGAGAATGCTGCCCCTGGCCAAAGTGTGTCCTGTGTGGAAGATGAGCCAAGGACATTGGCTCATATGCACAGGGATGTCACTGCCTCAGTTTGGCACAGCACTAGTACATGCATTGTTTTAACTGGAATAAGATTGTGTAAGTATAGTTTCCAAAAAGCTACAAAGATCATTCTCATACAGATATATAATGAGCATGTGTCAAAGATTTCTTGAACTCATTGACAAGGGAACCATGAGGATAACAAAGCCAGTTCAAAAGAGGATATAAGAGATGGAAATATGTATATAATCAGTGAGGAGGAAAAGAATACTGGAATAAGATTGCTAAGTTAGACATAAAATAGGTGAATATTCCACAAGACAATGAAACCTTGTTTTTTATCTTTCTTCTCCAGAAATCATCTACATCTCTTCCAGACAATTATTCACATTTTATGAGTTTTCTACAGTTAGATGTTCACTCAGTCTGGGCCCTAATGAACAGTAAATAGTCAAAGTTACATTTCCTTAGGGAAGTGTTTCAAAAACCTTAGCAAGCATCAGAATCACCTAGGGGGCATGTTCAATCAAGATGTCTGGGTCCCACCCCCAGAATTTCTGATCCATTTGGTCTGGGGTGGAACCTGAGAATTTGCATTTCTAACAAGTTCTCAAGCTTAGACAAGCTTAAAGATGATGCTCTAGGACGACTTTGAAAGAATATACAGGTATCTGTGTGTTTACCAGTTGTGGACAAATTTGCTTAACAAGATGACTCTGTTCTGTCTTTCAGAGCTCACAGTCCCCATAGGAGGCTTTCTCACCGAAACTTGAAGGTTTCCACTGTTTCACTGACTTCTGTGGGTAAGGGCTAGTCCAATTTATCTTATTTCTGTAGAGACAAGGGTCCGGCTGAAGTTGTGTTTGAGCAGGAAGGCTAAGATCTGGCAGCTTAGCCAGGCTCAGCCCCTTCCCCTCTCTTAATTCTCAGGCAGGTCCATAACTATGAGCCCAAGAGGGCAAAGTCAGTCTGCCCCTCTGTGTTTGTGCCCAGAAGAAGTATGATATCTAATTATAATTTATTTGGTAAAAAGACAAGGCCAGGGGGTAAAGAAAAAGATGAGGAAGTCAAAGAGAATACAGCTGGGTGAGGCTCAATTCTGGGGTTCAGGGGGCAGAGGCCTCCACCTCCTGCTAGAAAGGCCCACATCCAGGTAGGTACGTGCCTGAATGCAAGCATGGCTGCCCCAACCACCAGTTAATTCTCCAAGTGGTTTCTCAGGGTCTGTTCTGGACCATTGGAACAGAGATGTCATACAGATTTGGTCTCTGCTTTCATGTTGCTCATAGTCTATGAGCAGACTAAGACGTGAACAGATATAATCAAGACACTGTATTTTAAGGCCCTTCACAGAAGTGTTAGGGAAACTAAGGCAAGAAGGGGACCAATTCTGTCTGGGGAGGGGGAAGGCTGGATAGGGATTCCAGATGAAAGAGTATTTGAGTTGTACCTCAGAGAGTTGGACAGACAGACAAGAGGAAGAAAAAGCATTCAAGGTGGAAGAAACAACATGGTGGAGATGCAGGAACCATAACAGAGTAACAGAGTGACTGAATGTTCTGATGTGTGTATTAGGGTCAGGGCTCTTTCAAATGCTGGAAACCTAACTTAAACTCTTACACCAAAAATACATACATACATACATACATACATTCATACATAAAAATACATAAAAGCCAGGTTTTGTGGTTTCAAGGAGTGCTGAATCCAGGTGCTCAAGTTGGGTCATTAGTAATTGGTTTATCCCATCTCTACAGTTTCATGTGTTTGCTTCTTTTTTGTTTGTTCATTTTTTTTTGTTTGTTTGTTTGTTTGTTTGCAAATGGCTACCAGCAACTCCAGGCTTATGTTGCATCAGTGGAAATAGAGTGCCTCTTCCTGTACACTCAACACAATTCTAAGACTTGCCTCTTCCTGGTCTCCCATGGCCATCCCTGAGTCAATCACTATGGCCAGGGAGATTGAACTCATTGACTGGCCAAGGCTGGGGTGAGGTGGGGGATAGGATTTATCTTCTTCCTAACTAACATAATTGAGACTCAGAGGGGTTTCATACAAAGCAAAATGGGGAACTACAACCAGAAGAAGGGGAAAGGGAGGCTGTAGAGGCACAATGAGAGCTATTCATCACCAAGGGGGATGGGAGGGAGCTTAGGAGAAATATGTGGGATGGGCAAAAGTGCTGGGCCAAGTTTGGCTTTTGCACATGACTAGGGACCATGAGGAATCCTGACGAGGTAAGGCAGGAGGATTGCAAGGTCAGATATGGCTCTTAGGAAAATCACTCTGATAGGCAGTGGAAGATGGGATGAAGGGGAGAGCCTGAAGGTAAAGGACCTAGGAAGTGACTGTTGTAATTGTGCAGGTGAGATCTAAGAAACAAGAATGGAGAGGAGGCACAATTTCCAGAGATATTTATGAGGTAAATGATGATCAGGACTTGATGATCAGTAGATGGGACGTGAAGAGACTGAGGAAAGAGTGTGGAGTGACTTCCATGTTTCTGAGCAGCTGGGGAAAGTGGTGTCATTCACCCAGAGAAGACCTGCTGGAGAAGAGGCAGTTTTGGAGAAGGATGGGGGTAGACAATGTGAGTAGAGGAAAGAAGGGAGGGAAGGTGGCCATGATCTTTGGAGTGTTCCCTTTATCCACACATCTTAAACTCACTAGCTTGTTGAAGAAACAGAGACCTGAAGGATGAACACACTAGGGAAACAGCACAGAGGTGGAGCTCCTGATGGCTTTCCCTAATGGCAGAGTTTAGGACAGTACTGGGAACCTGTTGCAAAGGACTTGCCACAACCACAGACTACAGGCAGCCCTATCTGTCTCCCTAGGCCAGCATTAGGGCCAACGTTTGGCTGGCTGAGTCCACTCTGGACAGCTTCCCTGGGCTGGGGTGTTGGGGGACCAAGGATCCTATGGCTCTTGCCCCATGTTCACCCTCCCACTGCAGACCCTGCAGGGCACATTATTGACCTAGTACATGATCAGCTGCCAGATATCAGCATCTCAGAGGAGGACAAAAAGAAAAACCTGGCGCTGCTGGAAGAAGCCAAGTTGGTGAGTGAACGATTCCTGACTCGCCGCGGGAGGAAGTCCAAGAGCTGCCCCGGAGACTCCCAGTCAGGTAGGATACACAGGTGGCTGCCCTGAGCACGTCCAAGGTGGGGTGGGGGATAGGGAGGTCCAGGCTCCAGTTGTGGGAGCTCTGCTTCCAAGAGGTGGCCTTTGACTTGCCTGCCCCCAGGCCTCTAGACCCTAGGAGGACTGAGTCCTGTGGAAGGAATCTTGTGAGAAGAAGACATCTTACTCTGTTTCAGAAGCTTTAAAAATACTGATCCCACTTTAGTTCAGAAAACTCTGCTTTTCATTTTTTAGGCCTATTGTGTTTTTGTTTCACCAAGAAATGTTAGCCCATTGATACCCATGAATTTAGCATGGGTTTCCCCTCCCTGAATCCTGCATAGAGAGAAATCCCTGTGTGATGCCCGTGTGCACAGGCTCCTGGACCACTCTGCATGGATGGAGTCCTCCTGCGGTAGGAGCCTTATCTGGCAGTCCAGAATCAGTCCCTGTCCCTGACGAAACGATCCTAGTTCCCAGGGATCAGATATACCTGAAAGGATGTCTTTGTTTAGCTGAAGTTGTAAACCTTCACAAATGCTGGCCAGTTTGTGTCTGTTTCCACAGCTGTTGCCTTGAACCTCAGCCCCGGAGCTTCTCCCGCATCCTCTCAAAGCAACTTGCTTACTGTTCCCACGCCGCCTGGTGAGGTCCAGTGCCCCTGGCTTCTCCCTTTGGGTGGCAGCTGAGCCCCTCCCATGGCCTGAGCAGGATGCCTCCTATCTTGCAGGCTTTCTAGTCAGGACCCCTGTTTGGTCTTCTCCTCAGAGGGCTCCCAGCTAGGCCTAGCTGGGCTGGCTCTGAGGAGGTGGATGTACTTTCTATTGGGGTTCTGAGCTCATGTGGGGAGACAGGCCTAGCCCAGGATGAGGCCAGGTAGGAGAGGATGGAGGCAAGGTTGTGGGAAGGAGGCTAAAACTGGTGCTTTCTCTGCTAAGAGAGGACTTGCAGAGAGATCACCTCAGAGCTTATTTAGAAAGGCTTCTATTTGGACCACTCTTTTATTTTTTGGTTTCTTCCCTTTCATTAGGCTGTGTATGGGGCCACACCCTCAAACCAGCTCAGAAAGGGGCATGGTGCCAGGAAGAGCAGCATGCCCTTGTCAGAGTTGTGGGGCAAGCTCAGGCTCCAGCCAGGCAGCCTAGGTTCAATTCCCAGTGCTGATACTTCCTGGATACATGGCCTTGATTTCCCTCTGCCTCAGTTTCCTCATGTGGTTTTTATGTTGATTAAATGAGGGCTCACCACAGAACCTGACATGTGGGAGACACTCAACAAATGGTGATGTTACTGGCAACCAGGCCTGAGGGAACTGGGGGAGGACATTCTGGGGAAGTAGATGTGTTTTTGCTAAAGAATCAGCTGACAGTCTGGAGTGCTGGACATCACTCACCAGTGTCTGGACCATTCCAGGTTTGGATGCATGCAGTGGCCCAGAGTCTTCTTTGCTTGGAGCACCACCACAGGTAACAGGGCCCAGTTTGGGGTTTCTATGCCACCTGGTCTCTCTTCTTATCACTTAACCCCTGTAAGACCCTCCATGGTGTATTGAGATGAGGGTTCTGGGAGGGGGAGACATCTATTACCTCTAGAGGCCTCTTTGAGGGTATTTCAAGAGGAGATATGATTTCTTCACATTGCTATCTGACTTGTGTTTACTTTCTCCAGCAGAAGGGGGATGAGGCCGAAGTCTCTTCACCTCATCTTGGCGAGCCTGTGAGTGTGAACTCTGCCCAATCTGCATGATTCGGGTGGGGGATACACTGTTCCAAAAGCCTAGGCTGGCCCTGGGCAGCCTGCAAGTGGGTGTACATGAGTGGAGGGTCAAGACTGGGGAGCTGGAAGGTTCCTCTGCCTATCATGATGGGAATTCTGAAGTGGAGGGGGTTAAGGAGGCAGGATTCAGTGGGGATCACCTCCATGGTGGCCCTGCTTATATCCCTGCACCCTCACTCAGGCCACTAGCCAGAAACCAGGGGGATTACTAGGCCCAGCAGCAGTCAGGCAAGACTGCTGCTTTTTCAGCTCTAGTGAAAATTGCAGTAAAGTTCCAGCCCCTGGGTAGGATTCTTCCTGGGGGCAGCCTGGAAAATCTCACCTTTGCTGATGAGCACTAGAAGGATCCCACCCCTGCTCAGAGCAAAGTGCTCAAGGTGGTGTTGAGGGCAGCATAAAATATAATATCATCTAGAACTGGGGCTGGAATAGAGTTGTCTTGGAGAGTTTCAGTACTCACACAAGATAGCCACACAAATACCCCAACATGGACCTCTAGGCTCCTCACAAAGCAGGTTTCCTTCAGGAAATAAAATAAGAATGCAGAAAGATATCACTTTTGCAAGAATCACCTGATTCAATGGTCTTTAACCTCTTTTGGATCATGAAACTTTCTGAGGAAGTATTGAAAGCTGTGGATTCTCTTCCCAGAAAAACATAACACGTACACATAAACACACATATACATTTTCCATAATTCCAGAGGTTACCAAATCTGATGAGAAATTGAGTCCCTAAGAGTTAAAGTCCTTGCCGAGAAGAGTCAGGACTAGAAACCAGAGCCACTGAGTCAAGGCCAAAACTTGTGGCTGCCCCCAAGCTGCCTTCTATTCACTGTCCTCCACAGATCCTAGCCCTTGGGAAGTTCTTGGCAAATTGTGTATGGCAGGTCCCCTTGTCCTGTCTATTTTATAGACCTCAGGCTTGTCTGTGGATCCCTTTTACTGGTTCAGACTTGACTGAGAAGCCCTCCCCTAGCACTTAGTGCACACACAGGCACACATACACACAGGCACCTTAGCAGGTCTGTGGGGGCAGAGGCCTCACAGTGGAAGCGGCCACACCTCTTTCTAGCCTGCCTCTATAGTCCTAGCTCTACCTTGTCTCTTTCAGAAGAATGTCTCCAAAGGGCTAGCTGACCGGAAGCAGAATGACCAGAGGAAAGTGTCTCAGGGCAGGCTGACTCCTCGTTCTCCCACAACTGAGAAGTCCAAAGAAATTGCAATTGAACAAAAGGAAAACTGTGATCCCCTCCAGTGCTCTGAGGCCACGCACAAGGGCTCAGCTTCCAGCATAGGCAGTGGTGGGAAAATGGCCTTGAATAGCCCTCAGCCTGGTCCTGCTGAAAATGACCTGGGAAAGGTGCTTCTGAAGACAGCCAGGGAGGGCAACCCTCTGCCTAGAGGTCCAGCCCAGGGTTCTGGAGGGGCAGCTCCCCTGGCCCCCCAGGAAAAAGGTACAGCTGGAGAGCCGACAGGGTCAAAGTTTGGCTCCAAAGCTGAGCTGCGGTCTCCTGCTTCTCGGCCACCCCTATTGAGGGGGGTCTCCTGGGACAGTGGTCCTGAAGAACCTGGCCCCCGGCTGCAGAAAGTGCTTGCCAAGCTGCCTCTGGCAGAGGAAGAGAAGCGTTTTTCGGGCAAAGCTGGCAGCAAGCTGGCCAAGGCACCTGGACTCAAAGACTTTCAGATACAAGTGCAGCCAGTGAGGATGCAGAAACTGACTAAGCTCCGAGAGGTGGGTTCCTGAGGGCCAGCTGGGCAGGGTGTACACTCCAGGTCCTTCCTGAGGTTCAGATCTCTGGGCCAAGCTGGACTTGGGGCAAGGTAGCTCTGGCCTGGACTTGGGCCTTATAGGGCCCTAAACTTCCCTACCCTGATAAATCAGGCCCACTCTATAGCCTCTTCTTCATAAATGCCAGTTTCAGGTGAGTGAGTGTGGGATATAGATGCCACACAAAGCCACATTTTAAGCCACATTTTAAGGCAGTTATATGGAGGGGCACATGGGCCCTCAGGACTGGGCTGTGTTTTCCTCTCCAGCCAGAGCTGGAAGCTCATAAACAGGAAGCCCTTGATGGAGCACCTTGTCATGCCTAGGCCTGGGATGGGCAAGGACGGAATAGCTTTTCCCTTTGCCAGGCCCCCCAGCTTTCCTTCCTGATGCCTGTTAACAAAGGGCCTCAAATCCATCTTCAAGGATAATGATGGCCATGAGGGACTGCTCCCCCTGTGGTGAATTTCTTCCAGTGTCTGTGACGTCCCCAACTTTCACTGGCCACCAAACTAGGCACAGTAGTCTCTCATGGGGCTGTCACCCTGTGCAGGGGGATATTGGGAGTGTCCAGCGATGTAGGGGACAGAAACAGGGTGTGGGGGCAAGAAGAGGTTAAGGGCCAACCCAGGCCTCAGGTCAAGGTAACTGGGATTCCACTGGGTGGGACCTGGCACCCTCATGGCCGGAACTGGACAAGGCTCTCCTGGCTCCCCTGCAGAATGGGTGTGAGATGGGGAAGGAAAAGAGGTATCTGATAGTGGTCAAGCACAAGAGAGGAGGTTTCTGTGCTAGCAGGGACACATTGTAACATGTCCTATTCAGAAACCTTCATTGCTATTCAGAAACTTTCCACAAGGCTCTGAATTGAATGCTCTGGGGAGCTGCTAAGGAAACAGGTAAAGGGCCCTGGCCAATTACTTTCATTTGGGCTATGAGCACCCTCTGCTGGCCCCTTCCCTTCCTTCTTTACGCAGGGGCTAAACCACTCAAGTGGCCCCTGCTATACGTGAGACTGAAGATCCCTTTGTAAGCACAATAAGGGGCGAGGAAATCTGTCAGACATTGGAAGTGCTGGTCTGGTGCTGATTGACTTGGAGCAGGTGTGAGCCTACCTGTGCCATATACATGTGGTTGGCATCCCCATCTCTCCTGGACTTTGACTGCTGTGGCCCCAGGCAGTATAGTGGGGTGGCAATTCTCAGGCCTCATTTGTCTGGAGAGTTTAACAACTCAAGGGATGCCATAACAGGCCACTGGGGAACTGGGAGAGAAGTTGTAATTCCTGGGAGTGGGCATTCACTGCCCTAAACAGCAGGGCTAGAGGCTCTAGCCAGCTCAAAGCACGGTCATGAGCTCAAGAAAGATCATTTCCAGCGGGAGCTTCATACACATCTAGGGGACAATCCTGTCCCCAGAGTCCTGGGATCTGCTTCTGTTTGTTGTATAGCTCTCAGCCACAGTGTGGCTGGAGCATTTGCCCAGAGGCCCACAGGCTTATTTAAAAGTCAGACCATGTCAAGGACAATTCTTAACTCAAGGAATGTGGTGCTAATGGTGGGTTTTCAGGCACCTTTATGGGCTGGGAGAGGAGCAGTCTTCCAGGTGCCTTTCATATGTCACCACTTTATGACTGTCCAACCACCTTTGAGGCTGCCCTTACTACCTCCCACATGAAGCTGAGTGAACACAGGCCCAAAGACAGAACCAAGAGATGAGTTCAGCCTGATGTTATCATCCAAAATGTTGTTTTCTTCTTTTCTTAAAAAGGAGCACATCCTGATGAGAAATCAGAACTTAGTGGGGCTCAAGCTTCCAGACCTTAGCGAAGCAGCTGAGCAGGAAAAAGGTAGGTGTGGTCAGGGCAGATGCTCTTCTCAGGCCAGTGCTGGATTCATTTTCACCAGATCAAAGAAGGTGAATGTGTAAATACTAGACTTCCTGTCAGGGCCTTTGTCCCATTGGCAAGTGCGGGCCAAACAGAGAGCAGGCCCTCAGTAAATATTTGCAGATAAATGAATGAATCAGATTATGTTTCCTGCCTACTCAGGAAACTTCTAAACTTGTCTCCTTCCAACCAACCCCCTGCTTCCGGACCCCGCCAGTCCTCTCTGAGCCTTGTTAGCACTTAGTGGGCCTGGAAGGGTGACCCAGGCCTGAACTTTTGACACTTCCTTTTCCTCTCACACCCAGGAAGCTACCCAAATAGAACGGTTCCTCTTTTCAAGACATCAGAGTCATCTCTTGCTTTCTAATTTACTGTCACCATAAAGTACAGACCCCAACCCTTTCCTCCCTGGCCCTTCAAGTCCCCACCTACCTACTCTGCCAGACTCATTTTCAGAAAATAAGACTTTGGGTCTCTTGCCTCCCTCCCTTCCCCCTTTCTCCTGGCTCACCTCTTCTATGGGTTTTGCTACCTGTGGTTAGTCTCAGCACAGAAGCTTTCTGCCTAAGGATTGTTGTGTGAGCATGTCCAGGGTGCCACAACCATGTTGGAGGCCCTGATCTGAAATATAGTTAACTAACACCAACCTATTCAACATTAACAAGATTCTCAGAAGTAAAATTTCCAACAATTTTTTAAAGTACTATATTAAAAAAATTAACCATCTGTAGAGGAAATCTCTGGAAAAGTATACTTTTCTACTTTTAGTTTTTAATTTGCTTATTAAAGAAGATTCAAAACACTAGGAAAAGATTCAAAACCCCATAAATTCTGAAAAAAGCAATTTTTATTCTTTCCAGTATTTACAATTTTTTCACAATTGGTTTGATTGTGTAGATATAATTGCCTATTTCTACTTTTAAAACTTATTTCATAACCAATTCCATATATTTTGGCTTGTCCTTTTATTTATCATTTGATGGGTGTATTATTGGGTATTTCAGATGTTTATAGTTCTTTTAACTATGATTAACCACCCTACTTTAAACAGCTTGGTACCTGTAGTTTTTTCTTTCTTCCTTCAAGTTACTCTCTTGGGATAAATTCTCAGGCTTGAGATTCATTGGGTCAAAGCATAGAAACATTTGCATTTACTAAATTGCTTCCAATGTGGAATGCTACCTGCAAAGACTGAGTGAGGACTCTTCCTCCTAAGAACTACCAGCAATTGACTTTGCTTTGCTTTTATTCCTTATGCGCCAGAATTTGGTAAGAACCAGATACTCAATAAATGCCACTTTGCTATCACTTCAATTAATTTGCCAGCAAGCAAGTTCAAATTTAAACATTTTAAATATTTATTTACTCTGTTTTTTCTTATTGGGTAGGTTAGCTTTTCATCTCTTTATCCAAGTGTCCATTTGGGCCTTAGGTTTTTTGTTGGTTTGTTTCTTTTTTGTTGGTAATATATGTAAACTTTATAGATATTAACCTTTCATTGACTATATTTTTTTTCTTGTAATTGATTTCTAGTTTCATACCATTATTATTGGAAAATATGCTTGATATAATTTCAGTCTTCTTAAATTTGAGACTCGTTTTGTGCCCTAACATATGATCTATCCTGGAGAATGCTCTATGTGCACACGAGGAGAATATATATTCTATTGCTTTTGAGTGGACTGTTCTGTGTATATCTGTTAGGTCCAACTGGTCTAACGTGTCATGTAAGGCCAATGTTTCCTTATTGATTTTCAGAAAATAAGACTTTTTTAGATTGATCATCTAACCATTGATGAAAGCGACGGTATTAAAGTCCCTTACTATTATTGAAGTGCTGAAAATTTCTCCCTTTAGGTCTGCTAATATTTGTCTTATGTTGGGTGCATAAATATTTACAAATCTTATATCTTCTTGTCGGATTTGTATTTTTCTCAATACTTTTTCATTCTAACATTTTTCATTTAACGAGTTTTGTTATTGCAGAGAAATTATAAAGTTCTCATAATCATCTTTGCCTGTCTTTTCCTTTGAGAAGTCTTCCATTATTTAAATCATTATAAAAAATTATTTCTCCTTGGGGCGCCTGGGTGGCTCAGTCGGTTGAGCGTCCGACTTCAGCTCAGGTCATGATCTTGTGGTCTGTGAGTTCAAGCCCCGTGTCGGGCTCTGTGCTGACAGCTCAGAGCCTGGAGCCTGTTTCAGATTCTGTGTCTCCCTCTCTCTCTGCCCCTCCGCCGCTCATACACTGTCTCTCTCTCTCTGTTGAAAATAAATAAACATAAAAATTTTTAAAAATTATTTCTTCTTAATTGGGATAGCAAATCCATTTTCTAATAGTTTACAGTTTGATCTATTTTTTGCTAATACCTGTGAAACTTATTTTAAGATATTAGGTATTTGGAGATTTAAGATCCTATTACCTCAATAATATTTTGATAGTATGTATATTTCTTGTTGTTTTGTGGCTTAGACCATCATATACTATATTCTTTGTGTATATATATACCAAATACTAGTGCTGGGCCCTTGATTCTGTTTTATTCTGATCAGTACTGTACCATTTTACTTACTGCTGCCATATAACATGTTCTAGTATGTAGTGAGGTTACTTTTCTCTCATTGATCTTCTTTCTCAGAATATTCATTATATTCTAGATATAAAGATTCAGTGTGAAATAATGGAAAGAACAACTGGACAAAAAGTCAGGAGATCTGAGTTAATGTCCCACTCCAGGAACCAGCTGATGGGTCTTTAAATATGTTCTTCTGGGGTGCCTGAGTGGCTCAGTCGGTTAAGTGTCCAACTTCAGCTCAGGTCATGATCTCACAGTCCATAGTTCGAGCCCTGCATCAGGTTCTATGCTGACAGCTCAGAGCCTGGAGCCTGCTTTGGATTCTGTGTCTCCCTCTCTCTGCCCCTCCCCTGCTCATGCTCTGTCTCTGTCTCAAAAATAAATAAAAATATTTTAAAAAATTTTTAAAAAACAAATATGTTCTTCAACCTCTGTTCCCTCTTGGACTAGAGAGGACCTCAGAAGGCTCTTAACTTTAATCTAAGATTCAAGGATTACAAGTCTTTTCTAGTTTTGCCTATACCTATTTCTTACCTACCTTACCTCTTCTTACCTACCTATTTCTCTAAGTGAAATTTATACCATTTTATACCTACCTACCTATTTCTTTAAGTGAAATTTATGCCATTTTATACAAGATTTTAATTGTGATTGCTCTAATGCTACACATTGGATTCAGAAGAACTGTCCTAGTTTTGTTTGTTTTTACAGTTTATAGACTTTTAAATTACTTACTTTGAAAACATTTACTTCTCACTCAAATATATGGTTTGTCCCTCTATTGAGTATTCCTTTATTTTTCCTCTAAAAGATTTGATGTTCTTGTACAGGTCTCCCATTTCTCTTATTGGGACACATTCTATGTGATTTATAATTTTGCTTGTTTATGAAGAAGACTCTTTTCTTCATTATATTTTCCTAGCTGATAATTAGTGGCATAAATGAATGCTGCTTGCTACTATACATGTTCCTTGTATATTAACAAATGGTAGAGGGGTTACTACAGTGACTAACTGGCACAATTACTATAACTAGGGTAATTATTACATCTCAGGTACTAGGCTAGGCATTTGATAATATTGTCCTGATCACTTGCAGGTCATTTCAAGCCAAAGATGTGAGGCTGACTGTTGGCTAGTTCCCAGGCTGCATGCTGGGAATGCAGAGGTGAAAAAGGCTCAGGCCCTGCTGTCCACAAGAGGGCCTTTTCCTGGCTGTCATTATTAATCACCTCAGCTACCTCAACAACCTCCTATCCCTTCGACATTCCTGACCTCCTCACCCAGCTCAATCCACTGTCCACACTCAGCCAGAGGAATCTCTAAAATGCAAATCCAGTCTAGCATCTTCAGAGGCCTTCATTATGCTCTTAGAATGAGCACTGGAATCCTTAGTAGGATCTACAAGGACCAGTGTCATTAACCCTGCTCCTCTCCCCCACATCTTTGAGGGCCACTCTCCTTTTCACTCTCAACGTCTTGGACTTTCTTCAGCAACTCATTCCCCCTTCTTCTTAGGCTTGGCACAGGCTGTGTCCCCTCTACCTGGAATGTTCTTCCTCTCACCTTCTTTGCCTAATAAACTCCCATTCTTTAGATTCAGATTCTTAGATTTCTGCTCAAATGTCACTTTTCTAGAGAAGACTTTTCCAGCACCCCCAGATCCTTCTCTCTTATAAAACCTACCATAGTATGAAATGTAGTGTTTTAGTATTTCTCTAATTAATCTCTGTCCCACTAGGTAACAAGCTCCCAGAGAACAGTGACCTGTCTGTTTTGCTCAGCATTATATCCCTAGCTACAAGCCCATTGCCTGGAACACAGTAAGCACTCAATAAATGTTGAAAAAATGAATGAGCCTACTCTCACCTTCCAGGAGAGGAAATGCAAAGATAGACAATGTAACTATAATACATTGTGTTAAGATTTCAACAACACAAAGTATCTAGGAACACAGAGGAAGAAGCAGCCAACTTAGTAGGGGTAAGTGAGTCAGGGTTGGATTCCAGGAGGAGCAGCTCTGAGCTGAGGAAAAGAGGGGCCTCCCAGGCAGAGGGAACAGCAGGAGCAAAGGCACACAGGCATTTTCTAGTGCTTGGTATGTTCTGGGAACAGAAGGAATCGCATGTGAACCAAATGTGGGTCAGGTGTCCTAGTGAGATGGGCAGCAAGGGTGGAGGGTGAGGGCTTTAAGGGACAATTAATGAGTTTAAACTTTATTCAGGACCCCAGAGAAACCTGCAGATAAGGAAGCATCAGGATCAAAGTTGAGCTTGAGAATAATTCTTCTAGACAGATTGTGAAAGCTGGCTTGAAATGGGAGAGACTGAAGGCAGGGAGACTGGTAAGAGGGTATGGAAACAGTGTGGTGAGAGGTGACAAGACTGTAGACTGAGATGGACAGGAGGGAACATGGGAGGGACAGGTTTGAGAGCTATTTGGAGGTCAGTGTGGCAGGACTGGTGAGGATGGGCAAAGGGGGAGACCAGAAAGACCACCAGGTATGTGTCTGCATGGCCAAGGGGGGTGATGATGTCATTAATCAGGATGGGAGCGCAGGAGGAAGAGCTCACTTGAGGAGGAAGACAGCAAGTTTGGATTCGGATGTGCCCATGAAGAGCAATTTGGATGCCACAGTCTGACAGACCTAGTTTTGCATCCCAGTTCTACCACTAATTAGCTGGAACACTAGGGAATCTACTTAACTTAGTTGAGCCTGAGTTTCCTAGGTTGCAGTTTCCCCAGAAAATTAGCTTAGCAATATTTATTTTGCAAGGCTGTTATAAGGAATGAATGAGAAAGTACATCTAATGCAAGCTGATGTTTGATTAATTGTGGCTGTTGAAATCATTTTCATTATCCTGATCCAAGTGGCAACGTCTAGGAGGTGGTTGGATCTCTGGACCTGGAGGTTGAGAGAGATGTGGGAAGTCGCTCTAAGACCTCCCCTCCCCCCAGTCTGAGCTCAGAGCTGTCAGATCTCAGTCAGAGAAAAGGCCAACCTGAGAAGATCAATCTGAGGAAAGTTTATCCCCAACCAGTAGCTTTGGCCCTTTGGGAATCTTCCTGGGTCTCAGAGCATCTTTAATCAGAAGCCTTTTCTAAGGCCTGGAGATTGCCAGAAACAAATGCTTTCACTGGAATGAGCTAATATAGGCAGATATTTTAAAAATAATTTTACTGCTAAAATACCCCCTGTCCATTATCAAAATATTCAACTAATAGTGAAAAATATAAAGAGAATAAAAATAGTTTTTACTAAGTGCCCTCTTCCCCCAAAATGAGGAAGGAAGAAAGATGGAAGATTATGCTAGATTGCTAGATGTACTTATTTTAGATAAAAAGTTTGAAAATTTAATTGAACTTGAATTAAAGTGGAGTGAAACCATAGGACTTGCTGAATTTTGGTAATTTCTTCCTCCAGAAAATAGAGATTAGTTTTTAAAAGTTTAAAATACATGTTACGAAATGCATCAAGAGCTTGGAGTCATTGAGGTACTTCTCTCACATTACGTGTTTCAAAATGGGATTATTGATTTCCTGAAGGGAAAGAAGAAAATGACAGCACTACTTCCCACCTTCATATTTCTTCCTATCTTTCCATCTCCACGTGATAAATTATTATTTTTATACTGTCAAGGTTGTAACAATTACTTGCATTCTGTAACCATAATTTCCATAGTTGTTTAGTCCTAAACTTACATGTAAAAGGATTTAATGCTTACCATCAATCCCTTTACTATGGCTCGCCATTCCCAAGCTTATGATTTTGTTTTATGTCTTGTTTAGCTGGATTTTATTGTCAATATTTTTCCTAGCAGGGCTCAGAGATGCTGTTTTCTGAATTCTAGCATGTTTGAAACTGTTGTCTTTATTCTTGAAGGACAGCTTGGATGGTTTTAAATTCTGGGTCATTCTTTCCTTCAGAACTTTGTAGATGCTACACTGTGTTTAATGTTGTTGAGAAGTCTGAGGTCAGCTAATTTCTAGTACCCCTCAACCTCCACCTATCTCTGTAGATGGCTTACTCTTTCTGTGAGGGTAGCTGGAGAAGCACTTCTTCATCCGTATATATATTTTTCCCCTTTACATGGCATGTTCTTTCAATCTGCAAGTTCAGCTTTTCCTTCAATTGAGGAAATTTTTTCTTATATCTTTGAATATGTCCTTTGTTCCTTTTGTTTTGTTCACTAGTTCAGAGACATCTCTGTAAATTTCTCAACAATATCTCAACTACAGGTCCACTATTTCATCTCTAAATACTTCATTCTTTCTTTCTTTGTGTTCCTTGTATTCATCTCAATCTCCCCCACCCTCCTTACTAATTCAGTTTGAGGCCATATCTGTTTAATTCCTTCATATTTCCAGCATATTGATTAGTTCTATATTTTCATAATTCTCCTTAGTTCTGTTATTTTAGTCTTTGATTTATTTCTTCAAATTGTAGTCTTCCGTCTTTGGGTGATCCTCTTATCTCACTTTTGATTTCCTATTTTCATTTTTCTTCAGGTTCTAACTTCTCCTGAGTCAAAGAATTTTTCACAAAAATGCATTTTTGATGTGTTTCTTAACTCTATGCTTCCACAGGAGACATCTGTCTCCTTCCTACATGTTTTCTGTCTTCTTTCCTTTATACCTTCCTCTCTTCTTTCCTTCCTCTTTTGACTATAGTATTTGTGGATGTGTGCCATGCCATTTGTTTTCATTTTATTTCTTTTTGAAATTAATATTTTCACCTGGATTTTCTCTTTACCTAGAGAAATATTGTGTAGGTCAATTTTCATGGACTCCTTCCTACCTTATTTAAGATCTCTGTTCTCCCGCAGTGTTTAGCTGAGGACTGGGTATTTTGTGTCTGCTTTGTTACTACTTAGGTGGTAGGGTAAAGGGGAAGTTCAGATGGAGTTGTGGGTAGTGGTGTTCGTGGGATTGGTTTCTGCTCTTTTATTATAACTTTGTTCATAGTTCAACGTGTGAGTTTATTATACCACTCTATCGGTATATCTTATTCTTTTGGGTGGGTAGTGGTAGATATTTCCCCAATTCAGGGTAGAACTGTAGAGACAATCTGCCCAGGTGTTTATTTTCCAGACTTGATGCAACTATTCCCAGCAGCCACTCTAACTCCCTTGCCAGAGGAAGGAAAAAACAGACAAAATCCAAGGAGTGTGGCCACTATGCTATTTCTCAGAAGTGGTGATCAGGGATGGAGGGCAGCTTCAACTGGGGCTTTCCATATGTCTCCTGCCCTCACTTTAGTGAATGGGCTTGTTTTATTTATTTTTTCTTTTGTCTTACTTTCTGGTAAATCCCTCCACATTGTTTGAGATAATCAGCTCTGGTAGAATGCTGTGCAATCATTCTGCCTTTCCTCTCCCTTCCTACTCAGTAAGAAAAGCAAACAGCAGCACAGGCAGATTTTTCTCTTGTTGGAGTATTGTTGTAGTGGTATTGAGATCCTTCCACTCTGAAGAAACTTTCTGATTCTCCTATGGAGGCTGCCTGCTCAGCCCCCTCAGTCCACTTCCCTTCTCATTCTGTGGTATTACACTGTCAGAATTTTCCTTCATACATCTTCCTCTCAGTAATGGTTCTTTGAGGGAAGAAAAAAGGGCTATCAAGGGTGGGAGTTCTACATTTATTCCTAGTAAGTTTTGTTTGCTCAAACCATTATTTTAAAAGATTGTTAACTTTTCTTATATTTGAGAGTTGCTGGTATATTTATGGTTGGTTTTAAAATTTTTTTGTTATTGTCACTTTTGTTGAGTTCAGGAGGAGGGTGGCTGGTTCTAGGACCTACCAGTTCTGGGATCACCCTTCAGACAGCCATCTTAGCAGGGCTAGAAGGCTGTAGCTAGTTACTTTTTTTGGTAGGGGAGGAGAGGCTCAACATAGGAGACTTCTCTAGTCAAAAGCCCCTGGTATGGCTTTCACTCAATTATTAGATCTTGTATGATTCAATCAATCATATAGATTTCTCAGGAGTCCAGTGCTTAAATATTGCTCTGCTGGGTACAGTGTGGATACATCAAGGTACAGTGAGGCCAGAGGCACCACAGGGTTTACCGTCTGTTACATGAAAATGTCAGAAAGCAGTAAGTGCTGGGACATAACCCAAGAGATGACAGGTAACTAAAATAACATCTAGTCCAATCTTTTATCCAAAGAAGAATCACTAACTACCCCATTTCTGACAGATGGCCCTTCAGACAGTGCTGGGATATCTGAAGTGTCAGAAAACTCCTGAACACTGTTCTGTTATCGGAAAGCTCAAAATACTTAAATATTCTTTACTTTGAGCCAAACTATAACTCCTCTTCTCTCTGCATGGTCTCCTTTGGAGAAGCTTCTAATTCACATGACTCCTAATCTAAGCTCCATTTAGATGGCTACCACAAGTATGCCTATAGTCCTGATCTCTAGCCTGGCCTACAATTCTGGAAAATTACTGAGCAGGTTGAAAACTTATTGCATCAAAACCCATGAGAGATGGTAGAACATGGATAACTATAAAGTCCTGCATGCGAATAAAAAGTAACTATTGTATGGGATGAAGATACCTGATTTGGCTCTAGTAAAAGAGATTTGAGGCTTGTAATCCTAAATGTACTGTGAGCCCATAATAAGGCACAGCGAGTCTATGCTGCCTGAATAACAAATGTCAATACCAGGGACATTTGCCAATATCTTTCTGAGCTAAGAGCTTGTTAGGACACATCTGGGCCTCTGGTACAGCAACAACCAGAATGTGTGCAGGCAGGGGATGATATCTAGGAACCGTGGTCCATAGTCCATGAGCAGTTGGGAAATAAGGCTACAGCCTGGAGAAGGGAAGTTTTAGAGAGGTACAAAAGCTGTCTTCAAACAGGAGAAAGATTTATGGGAAAGAGAATACTTGGTTTGTTCTTTCTCTTTTCAGAGCACAGCCCCAGGATAGTTTTATGAGATAACAAAAGGCTGTTCATTGGTTCTGTTGACTACGAGGCATCAATTTCTGAGGTCTGCAAAAGATCTAACTAACTTACCCTGGAAAAACCCTGTTTCTATTTCTGTCTATGGGGATATGGAACCAGATTTCTAGGTGGGACACAGATGAGTGAACCATTGAATTCACTTGAGGAAGAATAGTTGGGCAACAAACCTCCTGAGAAGCCTGCCAAAGAGAGGGGATTTTTCCAAACATTATAGCCAAAGAGCAACCAGCTTCCAGTTGTCAGAAACCAACCTTGAAACCCAGACATGAGAGCCTGCTTGGTACTGTGGATAGCAATGGGAAGAACTAGAATTTAAAGCAGATGAAATTGGTTTAAAATCTGACTACGCCATTTACTAGTTTTGTGACATTAATTACTAAACTTGCTGAGTCTTGGCTTACCTACCTATAAAATGAAATGATTAAGTTCTAGCTCATTGGATCATTGTGCAAATAAAATAACAATTACAAAGCCCCTGCCATATAACTAGGTTCTTATAAACTGAAGCAAGTTGCCAACAGTGCTACTGTGATTTCAGACATTTTATAAGTTAAACACTTTTTTTTTCAGGGCTCCCTTCTGAACACTCCTCAGGTATTGAGGAAGATGAGTCAAAGAGTGGCTTGGATGTCATGCCCAATATTTCTGACATGCTGCTGCGCAAACTGCGGGTCCACAGATCTCTTCCTGGAAGGTAAAATCAGGGCATAAGTTGCATAAGACCCTGTATTGAGTGGGTCCTGTGTTAGTCTCTGGATGGGACATAGTGGAGCACCAGCCTTGATTTTTGACTCGAGAAAGGTCAAAGTCTCATGGTCTAGACAGGGCTAATTCATCCAAAATAAAAAGAATAATAAAAAGCTATGTAAGGTGGTTCCAACTCAAAGAGCAGGTGGGTTTCATAGGTGGGGGCATGAGGTATCACCAGAGGCTAATGGCAGCAGTGGGTGGTGGACTTTGGGCCAGGAGACATAGTTTCAGTTCGAGATCTACCATTTACCCATAACTGAAAGATTCTAGGTCTGATATCTGCATAGATAGAGATGTAGAACATTTGGAACCACACAAGGGTTGCTTGGGGAACCTACCAGGTTCTTCCACATGTGGGGAGAAAGTGACTTCACTTGCCAAGCCTCAACCTTCTCACCTATACAACAGAGGTCATAAGTGCTCTGTCATTGGTAGGGTGCTGCACTAGCTAAAGGAGAAAGTGTTCAAGCTGGGACCTAAAACCATGTCAGCACATGACAGACTCTTGATAACTAGATTGAAAAGCAAATAGTTTGGAGCATGAAGGAGAAAAGAGAGGGTACCACTAAGCAGTAAGAATTGGGTGGGTGTCTGCAATTGAGGCATCCTGCCAAGCCCAAGCAACCTGGAGACTAAACTGTTGTGGGAGTGCACTGGGGGGAAAGCCTATTAGGAGGACCATTCAGACATAACAGAACCCCCTGATTTGGGGGTAAATATGAAAGGAAAACAAGTTTTACCCAGGGAGTGTGATGTGTTCAAACTGCAAACCATCATCACCTAAAACACAGAGTCATCAGGGCAATACTCAGAGGACCTAGCGACTAAGCCAGCATCAGGAAAAGTGCCAGAAACAAGTCAGAAGCAGGCTGCATCCACAGCTGGAGGAGGGCGTGGCTTGGGCCAGTTCATCTCATAGAAGGCAGAGAGGGGCTGTCCAGAGGAAGGAAACTAAAGGAGAAGCACTCTGAGCGCACTGCAGGTTACAGAGCATGTTTATATGCTGGGTGTCTTTTGGTGTTTATGACAACCCAGTGAAGCAGAAAAGGAAGATTTTATTCATCTTCAGTGAGGGAAAAGAGGCAAAGAAACATGCTAGCAAGTGACAGAGTCAGGAATTGAACTCAGCATGGGCTGACTGCAGACTCAATGCCTTTCCATCTATACCAGGGGCCTGTCACAATTACCAAAACAACCATTGATACTCTTGTCTGTAGTGAACAAGGCTGGTCAGTGGTGTGATTGGCTTCCTTTTCCTCAGGAAAGTTGAAAATAATTAGTATCATTAGAACACACCTCCAGCTAATTAAATTCCCTCAGCTTCCCCAGGAGAAGAAGACTGAGCACTTCTATTTTCCTTGAGTAAGTCAACAGCTACTAGCTACCAACAATGAGGCCAGACAGAGCCTGCATGGGCCTGCACAGTCAGTGAATAAGATCAGCTTCTGAGCATGTGGTCCAGACTCTCAGATTGAGGTCAGTGGCTCTCATGCATTGTGCCAATAGCCATATTGCCCATCCCCAAACTTCCTGCTCCAACCACCAAATCAGGCTCCCTGCTCCTGGCCTTCATAGAGGCTGTGCAACTTAGTCCACTGGCTGGGCCCAGAACTCTCTATCCCTGGTTTGGAGGATGGAATAGATGGGCAAATAGTCATGTGAGACATTGACCAACAGGGGGAAGACAGAGGTTTAAGAATCCTTCCTCCAGAAGAAATATGGGGAAATTACACTTGAGTTTTAATATGAAAGAGTTAGTTTCATGATCTATGTGGGCTATGTGAGTTGGGACTGGACCATACAAAGAAGGAGCTCATGGAGTCAGCAAGTTGAATGAATTCAGTAGAAAAACCAGGGACCGAACACAAATTAGGGACACAGTCAATGGTTGATTAACAAGAGTGTGAAGAGAACATGTTACTGGGTCAAAAACCAATAGGAGCAATAAATAGGAATTTAATCAATAAATATTCATTGCCTATTTTATTCCAGACATTATAATGGAGAACAAGCAGACACAGTCCCTGTTCTCATGGCACTTACATCCTAGGTGGGGAGACAAATAATATTTAAGTAACTAAATGGATGAGTTCAGATAGCAAAGCTGCTAAGAAGACCATGATATAGGCACATACAGAGATGACAAAGGAATGGAACATTCAAAGGTCAAGGACGGCCCCAGTGATACAGTAACCATTAACCTAAGACATGCAGATGACAAAATGAAGCCATCCATGCAAAGATTTCCAGACAAAAAGCACAGTGATTTTAACAAATGATGCTGGGATGACAGGATAGCCACATGCAAAAAAGTAAAGTTAGAATAACTTTACCTCACACAATACACAAAAATGAGTTCAAAATGAACCATAGGCCAAAATTTAAAAGCTAATGCTATCAAACAATTAGAAGAAAACATATGAAGAAATCTTCAATACGTTGGTTAGTCCATCGTTTCTTAGATATGACACAAAAACACAAGCAACAAGAGAAAAAATAGATGAATAGTATTTCATCAAAATTAAAAACTTTTATGATGCAAATAATATCATTAAGAAAATGAAAAGACAACCCACAGAATGTAAAAAAATATTTGCAAATCATGTATTTGATGAGGGTTTTGTTTCCAGAATATATAAAGAATGCTCATAACTCAATAAAAAAGATAACTATTTTTTTTATGTTTATTTATTTTTGAGAGAGAGAGAGAGACAGAGAGTGAGCAGGGGAGGGACAAGAGAGGGGGAGACACAGAATCTGAAGCAGGCTCCAGGCTCTGAGCTGTCAGCACACAGCCTGATGTGGGGTTAAACTCATGAACTGTGAAATGATGACTTGAGCTGAAATTGCATGCTTAACTGATTGAGCCACCCAGGTGCCCCGAAAAGATACTATTTTTTTTTTAAATGCAAAGGATTTAAGTAGACACTTCTTCAAAAAATAAGCACATGGAAAGATGCTCAGTGTCATTAATCTTTAGGGAAGATTAGGGAAATGCAAATCAAAATATTAATGAGATACCATTTCACATCTACTAGAATGGCTATAATAAAAAAGATGGACAATAACAAGTGTTGGTGAGGACATGAAGAAATTAGAGTCCTTAGTAAAATTATGCAGCCCCTTTGGAATAACAGTTTGTCAGTTCTTCAAAAAGTTAAAAATGTATTTCCATATGGCCTAGCAATTCCACTCCTGGGTATATAAGAAAAATAAATAAATAAAAATATGCCTCTACACAAAAACTTATAAATGTTCAATAACAGCATTTTCGTATTGGCCTGAGAGTGGAAATAACCCAAATGTCCAGTAACTGATGAATGAATAAATAAAATGTGATATACCCATTCAATGAGATATTATTCAGCCACAAAAATGAAGTACTGATATATACTACCACGAGGATAAACCTTGAAAATATTAAGCTAAGTGAAAGAAGCCAATCACAAAAATCCACATGTTGTATGATTCCATTTATATGAAATTTCCAGAATAGGGAAATCCATAGAGTAAGAAAATAGATTAGTAATTGCCTAGGGGTGGGAATGGGGGTTGGAGAAGATAGAGATTTGATTGCAAATGGATACAGGGTTTCTTTTTGGAATGATGAAGTTCCAAAATTGACTATAGTGATTGATGGTTGTACAATTCTGGGAATATATTAAAAATTACTGAATTTTAAATTTTAAAGGGTAAATTTTATGATACATGGATTATATTTCAATAAAGCTATTATGAAAGAGAGTGGGGAGAAAAAGGAAAGAATAGTAAATGCTAAGTCCTGGGGCCACAGTGAGTGTGTCTGAGGAACAGAATGGCCAATGGGTCTGGGAAATGGGAAGATGAAAGTCTGGTAGGGACTGGTTCACAGAAAACCTTGATTTTATTTTAAGGTCTATTAAGGGAGTTTGAATTCTGAGGCAGGCAATGTCACCCCAGTCTCCTTGTATGTCATCTGCTGGGCTTCCGTCTTTTTTGGAAACCCATGGCTCTGTCCCCTAGCTGTCTATACCAGTTCATAAGACATAGCTCTCTGCACCAGGAGCTGGCCATGTCTTGTGGCTTTTTAAATTTGAATCACACTTCCCTGAGTCCTCAGGGCTTTATACATTTTAAACAATTGTGTTCTATAGCAAAAAAAAGCAGAAAGTAAATTATCAAAATAGATGAGTTTGGTTAATAACGAAAATATGTATATTTTATATACTATCCAAATAAAGCCAGGAGTCAAAGGCAAGCTCAGTGAGTTTTGATAAATTTGTGTAAGCAATATGTGCTCTATATGACAATCAAGATTATGTTGGCTGGCCCTCAGAGGAAAGGGCTTGATGGGTGGGGTTGTGACAAGCATTGTAAGCATCAAACATCTTTGCAGTTGTTTGTCCCATGTTCTGTACTCTGCTGACTTGATGGCGATGGGGTCTTGTTGCCTCATCCTCACAGGAAGGCTCTCATAGTCCTTTGTCAGGGGTGAGAACCAGCCCCTTGCAGAGATAACTGACCCCTACCTTTGCTCTTGGGGTCCCTCCACACCCGTCAAAAGGAGGAAGCTGTGTTTCCTGAGAATCTTATCGATGGCATGCTCTGTTGCCAAGTTCTGTGACGCTGGTAGGACCCCTCCCAGGGCTCCCACCCCAGCACAGGAAAGGGCCTGTGCATTATTTACGTTGTCTGGGTTTCAGAACAGGACTAGCTTTAGTCACCAGCAAGAGAAGCAGCAGCAGAGTGAGTGTGCAGACAAAAGGATGGCTAACTGTGGGAACCACACACGAAGAGGAACCTCACAGAAAGACACCTCTGTGCTGGCTGGGACTTTCTTGCCTCGTCTCTAATTCCACCCAGTAGAGACGGTTCTCACTGTAGAGAGGAACTCTGGCCACTCTTTCCTACCTTGTATTCTCTGGCCCACCTGCACTCTTGTCACAACCCTCAGAGACAGGAGGAGGGCCTGGCTTTGCAGACCTGAGTAGCCCCCCCACAAAACTATAAAGGCTATTCAGATGTGTGCAGTTTATAAAGTACATAGCATATGCATTTTCTTACTGAGTCTTTACAACAAGCCTGTGAGTTAGTCATAATAATAGCTAAATCTTCTGAGTGACTACTCAGTGTGGATGTCATGTATATACAAACATGTATACATACACACATATACACATTTATACATATACATGTGTGGATGTCATATATATGTGAATATATACACACATACATTTATACACACACATACATACATACATATGTATGTATATACATTTATTCCTTAGAATACTCCTGCAAGGTAGATATTATTCCCATTTTACAAACAAGCAAACTTAAGTAACTTGTCCAAAGTCCCAGACAGTTGAGGCGCTGATGGAGGACTGACCCCAGGATCTAATATTTTCCACCACACTTCCTCTGTAGGAGTCAATGTCTGGGCAAATATCTCATCACTACAGAGCTCACACAAAGGGTACCCTGCATGTTTTCCATCTCACCAATTCTTCTTACTACATTTCTGGGCATACATAGTCTGCTGGTTGTTCAAAGTCACTTTCTGGTTTATTTCATAGGTTGGACACAGTTCATTTGCATGTCTTTTCTTTTTCACAGTGCCCCTCCGCTCACTGAAAAGGAAGTTGAGGTAAGTGATTCCAGTGCTTTATGAAATTTAGTGCTGGAGCTTTATGGAGTTTATAGAAAACATTCCCTTCTCTAGCCCCTGTCCCTGACAATTGTATACAAAAATGAGAATACATGACTGTTAGGTAATATGGACATTGAGATCAGCCCTACTGAACTGCTGAGACTCCCACCCCAGGTAAAGGAAGATTTTGGCAAATTTGGTCAGAGATAAGAATATGCCCGGAAATTCCACATTTCTTCAAGGATGGTTTATGCTTTTTAAAAGGATGACTTAGATACACAAAGTTAGCTGGGAGGCAGCAGAACTCAATCAAATTTATTTCAAAATTATTAACAGCTGGTCAGATTTCAAGTTTTAAACTTTGGTCCAAAGGAAAAAGTTATTTCCCTTTTGAGGATTCCAGGTGTAAGGAAACTTGCTCAGCCAAGGTGAGAGGCTGTGCTGTCAGCTCTCCAGCCTTCCCTGATTCCTCCAATACTCCCCTTAGGGCCTCCTTGTCTCTGTAGAGATGCTATCCCTATGGGCTGGTGAGTGAGCTGAGAGGAACTTGTCTTCATTTCATTGTGGTGAAGGGGTAAATGGACAAAGAGAACACGTCCCAGGTGAGGTGGTGAGGACCTATGATGCCAGCACTAGTTTCCAAGACAATTATATTGGAATAGATAGAAGGAAGGGAAGAAGAACATGGATGAGTTCAGAATGTCTTTACACACAGGTTAGGAGGATAGAAGGTTTTATAGTCTTTATAGAATGGTTTGCCACTGATAATAAGAAAATTAAAATACCCCTCCTGAGACCCAGTGGGCTGGATAAGTAGAGGAAGACAGACAATGTGAAATATCTGCCACAGATAGTAATATCTCTCACAGATAGTAACAATTACCTTGCACACAGACATTGTTCATCACACATTCCTATCCATCCTTTCAGCTGATCCTCCAGTCAGCTCAGAGTAACAGATAGAGCAGGAATTAGAACAAAGGAGGAAACCAAGTGATGAAATAACTTACCCAAGGCCCTAGACCCAGCACTTAGCAGAACCAACCCTGGGACCCAAATATTCTGTCTGAATTCAGGACTCTTTATATCACACTTCCATGAAGGTGATAACCCAGGTATAGAAAACTAAACGGTAAGCATTATTGATAAACTGACTGGACTGAGGTTTGGGTAGCACAGAGACCACTAAACCAGTGACATTGGTGAAGACGGTCTGTGGGTGGTTTGTTTAATGGCTGGCTTCTGTCCTCATATATATGCTGACACAATCAGTGCTCAGCATGATGAAAGTAGCACAGGTGTTGAATAGTCTAAGGTGTCAAATAGTCTAAGGTTCAATCCTGGCTCTGTTACTTGCGTCACCTTAAACAAGTTAATGACCTCTCTGGTCTCAGTCTCTTTACCCATAGGGTGGACATAACAGTTCCTATTGCAGAGGCTTTTTGTGGGGTTAAATGAGCCAAGGTGTGCAAAACTCACAGCACTGCTAGAATATAGTAGATGCTCAATGAGGAGTAGCTTCCTATAGTGCCATCATTGTTGTTATTGGGTCAGTTAAAGGCCTTAAATTCTCTGTCTGGAGATGTCTACCTACCATGGGCCATATCACATGAACTTCAGAAGCTCAGACAGAGTTAGCTTACCCCAAGGGTGTAAATCTGCTATCTCTTGACTCAGGGCAAATGAAGGCCATGGTTTCCTGTGTAGAGACCATCTGCCTATTTCTCCTCCTCAGTAGTTTCCTATTATACCAGGAATTTCATGTTTGCTCAAACCACCTTGCAAAGTTTCATTCATGCATCCTGCATTTTTGGCATGAAATATTTGTTCCAGGATACTTTTCCTAACAGAATCATACCTGGCCTTATTTAATCTCCTGACACCTTATTAAAGCTGCTTTCCATATAGGATTTGTAATACTCAGGTAAGATGCTGGTTGAAGTTTGCTTTAAGACAACACTTCTTACATTTTAAATGGAGTTTCTTTAAATACAGTGGTTCTATGCAAAACCTCCAAAACATACATCCAATGAATCCTAGCATGAATCTAAACTGCTTACACAATGAGCTGAGTTTACCTAAACCTAAATACAGGATATTTTCTTAAAATTCAGGTAAAAGTAAAGTGTTATTCTCTTATTATTTTCAGTAAAATGCATTTGGTCTTCTGGTCCTGAAAAGAACCTAGCACGAACCTTAGGTTATTATTTCACCATCTTTTGTGCAGTTTACTATGAAGGAGAGTTTCACTTGTACATGGCTGCTTTGGTGACTGGTTCCAGGAGCTGCTGTAAAATGCTCGTGCAAGAAACATACCTGCGACCTTATTCCCTGTAATAACTCCTCCTAGCACCTCTCCCACACTCTTGTTCCCAACAGAACGTGTTTGTACAACTGTCCTTGGCCTTTAGAAATGACAGCTACACTCTGGAATCTAGAATTAACCAGGCTGAAAGGGAACGTAACCTGACAGAAGAGAACACAGAGAAGGAACTGGAAAACTTCAAAGCTTCCATTACGGTAATTGTAGAGCCTGATTGGAGAATCCCTAGAGGAGGGACTGTCTCCTAGGGCTATGCCAGGGGTCCTGCTTTCTCAGTCACCAACTAGAGTATTCTGACATGAGAAATCAGGTGAAGGTCCTGAGCCAGACAGAGTCTTCCTCAGAGAGCTGAGAGGAAATGAGGCAGAGACCTAAAGGCCTGGTTACCTCAGGGCTGTGGGTAAGGCCTCCAAACCCTCAGCAGCTTCTCAGGCGGAGTCTAGGTGACCTGGGATGACAAAGGGAGCACCTTGGGGACCAAAGACCTGGATGTGATTCCCTTCTTTCAGGCCAGCCATGTATAGAGTGTCCACGTTGGGATTCTCCAATCCCCAGAGGAAGGTGTAGCCCAGGCCTTGCAGAGGCCGCTCCTTTCAGCCAGGATGGGGCAGGGCTCATTGTGACAGCCCAAGTCATGTCTTGGTATGTGAGGACCCCAAGTGACGTTCCTTGTCACTTCCCAGTCCTCAGCTTCACTATGGCACCACTGTGAGCACCGGGAGACTTACCAGAAACTGCTGGAGGACATTGCTGTCCTGCACCGCTTGGCTGCCCGCCTCTCCAGCCGAGCTGAGATGGTGGGGGCCGTCCGACAGGTAAGCCTCTCCAGCTTCCAGCCCTCTGACCAGCTCTGCTCTGTCCACAGTAACTAGAGCAATAATGTAAGCAGTGACAACTATAGACACCAGTTATCGATGGCTTCCTTTGTGCCAGACATCTGTATATTATTGTGTTTTATTTACTAAGAGTATTTTTGGTGGACCACTAAACCTTTGAGGTGTTCCTTGGATAAAGCTTTCTGTGGACATGCAAGTTTGGGAACTGCTGCATACTATCATCCTTTCTTGGATATTTCTAATACATATTGGCACCATCAAGGCTTTGAGAAATCCTATACTGAAAAAGCCTGTTTAATTTTTACCTGTGTGTTTCCCTAATGTATTTGACTGAAGAACCATAAAATACCTATTTTCTCATAAAATACCTATTTAACTCCCATGGAACTAGTATTTGGCAAACATGCTTTAGGAAAAACTGCTTTGTTTCATTTAAGCCTCCCAGCAATCCTGTAAATATCCTTTCCCCCTGATGAAGACATGAAGCTTCAGAAAGGTAACAGCAAAAGTAGTGGCAGAGCTAGGGTGCAGGCCCAGATCTGGCTCCCTTTCAGCCACTTTGAAGTCCTAAAGCTCATAGGGCACTGCCCTGGTCCAGGATGGTGTCATAGGATCAGACTGCCTGAGGCCTTATCTTGGCTCCACTAGGATTCACTGTGTGACCTCAGGCCAGATACTGAACTCTCCATGTTCCAACTTCTCCAACCAATGAAGATGATGTAGTATGTGCCATAGAGGGTTACTATAATACTTGCAAAGCACCTAGATGTTATTATCACCGTTGCTAGTACCGTGCTCACCTATCCTGCCGCACTGGTTGCATTAGTAGGGTGTTCCTAGAGTAGAGCCTAGAGCAGTCCTTGTAGAATGAAGGAAGGACAAGCCAGTGGGCTGCCCCACCCCTGTGTTCTTCCGGGGAAAGGGCACCTGACTCAGCAGCTCGCCCAGGAAGTCACTCTGGCTGGGGGAAGCAACAAAGGGAGAGCTCAAGGGAAGTGTCTGGTCCCAGCTCCTGGCTGCAGGGAACTTTTCTAGGGAATACTCATTGAGTATGTCCCGCTGTGGCCAGCAGGCCCTGGGCTAGGCTCACCGAGGGATCCAATGAGGATAAGCAAGGGAAACTCTTCCTCATTCTGTATGGCCCTCCCAAATGTGTTTCTTGGCCCATGCACTGTTCATAGAAGTCTTCAGCCTTCTCCACATGGCTTTCCCACCCCTAACTTCCATGTCTTCCATGTTGGTCCTCATCTTTCTCTCTGGTCCCACCAGACTGGTCCTGGCACTTGTCTTCTCTTTCCTAGTTGCACTCACTGCCACCAGTCTCACCCCTTCAGTCTAGTCTCCACTGGTGGCCTATGTCACTTCCTTACCTTAAGATATTTGATGGCTCTTTTCCTTCAGAAAAAGTCAAAATTCCTTAGTGTTCCACTCAAGGTCCTTCACAACTCAGCCCTAACTACCCTTTCTTGTTGGAAACAAACCCAACTGCTTACAGATTTCTACGTAAGTAGGATGACCTGTACTCTACTGGTTTTCCAGGCAATCCTGACATGTGCCTACTGTCCCAGCATAATTCTTTAAATTTTTTTAAAAGTAGGCTCCATGCCTAACATGGAACTTGAACTCACAATCTCGAGATCGAGAGTTGCATACTCTACTGACTGAGCCCAGCATAATTCTTAATAGCACCCCTTCAACTCTTCAAAGACTCCTGTCTGAAGGATAGATCCTCACCTAAGTACAAGCCCTGTGATGCTCTGCTTCTGGACCTTTATTCTTGGAGTCCACTGGCCTGAATCTTTTTGTCTCTCCTACCTATATCTTCATGCCCAGATGCTGCCCATACCCCACATCCACTTCACTCTACCTCCAGGAAGCTTCCCTGACCCACTCTCTCTGCAGAGAGGACTTTTCCACCTCTCATCTCCTCAGGCATTGTGGCTGTGCTTGTTCTTGTCCTCCCTGAGTGCAAGTGCCTAAATCCCCCTCTCAGCTCACATCATAGACAGCAAAATCTTAGAGGGCAGAGTTACACCTAAGATTGGTCCCTGTATCCTTTTGATTGTCCCATCCCAGAGCCTAGCTCAGAGCAAGCAAGTGCCAACAAGCCTTTCCTCCAACTTCCCTGTGTGCTCAATGCTCTCCTTTCCTTCAGGAAAAGCGTATGTCAAAGGCAACAGAGGTAATGATGCAGTATGTGGAGAATCTGAAGAGGACGTATGAGAAGGACCATGCAGAGCTCATGGAGTTTAAAAAACTTGCAAATCAGAATTCAAGCCGCAGCTGCGGCCCCTCTGGTAAGGAACTGGGCTCCTGCCCTCATCTTGACCTTGCAATGTGGGTCTCTGATAGCTCTAGGCCAGGATCACATCTATTAGTACAGCCCAAGGACATGCTTTTAGTTGAGCAAGGCTCACTGCCCCTGCCCAGTGCTGCCTATGGGGGCCTCACAGCAGCTGCTTCAGTGAGCCTAGAGGCCTGGAACCAGAAAATATGAACAGTCCCAAAGCAACTCCTGACACAATTAACCACAGCGGTTGACCGCTGATGTGAAGCCCACAGGCTGCAAGAGCTCACTGTACTTGATGAGAATGACAGACCTCAGACTTTGTAGTCTTTGTGCTTTGGGACCAACACATACTAAGGAATTTGAGCTTTATCCTAGAAAGCAATAGATTTTAGTCAGGGAAATGACATGATCATTTATGGAATTCAGAACATTCCTTCTGATTACAGTGTGGCAGTTACATTACTGGGGTAGAGCCAAATACAGGGAAACCCACAAAACTGCTATTACAACAGTCCAGGTAAGGGATGAGTGTGGGCAGTGGGGGTGGCATGAGGGCCTGGCTAAAGGAGATACTGCTGAGATAAATAGCAGATTCATGGGAAAGACACATGTTTCAAAGAAATAATCTTTTTAAAAAATGTTCTATACAATTGCTATAGGAGCACAGAGGTGATTCTGCTTGAAGGAATCAAGGGAAGTTTTACAGAGGGACAGCATCTGGGCAGTGTTTCAAAGTAAAAATAGTAGTTCTCTAGGCAAGAAGGGGAGGTATCTCCTGGGTAGAGGAAACAGCATATACAAAGATGTAGGGTTTGGATGGGAAGACCATGAAACAAAAGAGATGTGGTTGAAGTGTGATGATGACAGGTTGAAGGTAAGACTTGGTAGGCCAGGGCCACATGCCAGGCCATGCTAATAATTTGGGCCTTTGTCCTTAAGGCAATGAGGAGGCACTGGTGAGTTTACACCACATAACATGGTCAGATTCTATTTTTAGAAGATTTCTCTCACTTCAGAGTGGGCAACACATTAGGAGCGTGTAGACACTGATGTCTAGAAAGACAAGTTATGAGGCACTTGCAGCAGTCCAGGACGAAGAGGACAGTGACCTGGATGAGGATCTCTGCTTGGGAGCTGTCAGGGTCTGGGCTCTGGCTGATGAGGATAGGACTAGCAGAAGAAAACAAACCTTTTAGTGACAGGAATCCCTGTGGAATGCAAACATCCGGGTTACCAAGAGCAGGAGGAGGGAAAGTATAACAGATGGAGAAACCTTTATAAACAGGAGGTTTCACAAGTTTCCTGGGGAATATCAGTGACACTTTCCAGAGTCAAAAGGCAGTGTACACATGCTCCAGACTGTCTGCTTTCGATCTTGACAGCAAACTCCTGATCCACAAGCATCTGGGCTTCTAGCAAACTGCTCTCTGTCAGTGTTAGGAGTTGGGGAAGTTGCCACCAAAGAAATCCTAATACATGGGTTCTTGCATTATTGTCCTGGAAGGTACAAGGTCTCCTATAAACTGCCTTATCCAAGATTTATGGAATGAGCAGTTACCCATTCATTCATTCTAAAGACATTTACTGAGCACCTTTGATGTGCCCCCACATGATACTGAAATATAGAAATAAAGGACACACAGTCACTGAGATCCAAAGGAACTCCCAGCCTGTGGGGAAAGGCAGAGCAGTAGAACCATCCCAGTGACAGCAGTAAGCAAGTTCCTATGGGGAACACATTGCAGAGTCCCACATTCAGCCTGGGGATATGAGAATGTGCTTACAGTAAGAAGGGAGATGGCAGCTGAATGTCAAATGGTGAATAAGTGTTTTTCAGATATTTGTTCCCACTGCATTGTTTTTCAGCCTGGGCTGGTGTAGAGGAGCCAGCATCCACCTAACAGGTGTGTCCGTTGGATACTCTAAGACCATTCCCTAATAATGTTTGTTTTTAAGCCTTTACATGACTACTGGCAATCTTTGTCTATGCCTGAGACTCTGAAGACTACAGTGAAGTAAAAATATCTCTTATTTAAGGAAAGGTGCTACATATTTAAAAAATAACATCAGTTATTTTTTTCTGAATATGAAACATACTAATTACCTACATTTTGGATTATTTCCCTAAGATGGATTTCTGGAAGTGTAAATACTAGCCTGGGGGAAAGCAAATTTTATAAGGCTCTTCAAGAAAACTCTTTTCAAATAACGCATTGATATTTCCATGTAATGGGTAATAATAATGCTCAGTTCATTGTGCTATTGATATTCTTGTCCTTTCCTTTAAAAATATTTTTGACTTTGATGGTCAAGATTATATCTCATCTCATAGTTTGAATTTGTATTTTTGGCCTTTTCAAATGTTTTTTGGACATTTGTATTTCTACTTTTGTAAATTCTCTAATTATATCTTTTGCCTACTTGTAAGATTAGTATTTGGTTAATTTGTATGAATGCTTCAATATATAAAAAATATTTTCTGGTTCTGCTATTTTGGCTGACTGAAAAACTTGAAACTCCTTGACCACAAGTGCTTAGATGTTTCTGCTAGATAAAATAAAGCAAACATTAGTTTAAAAGAATAGCTGAATCCACAGGAAAAGAAATTGAAATACTCAGATACAAGAAAAGAAAAGAGAACTGAAACCTGCAGCTTCCTTGGGTACAAGAGTCAGCTTCAATCATCTCAGTGCTGGGCTTTTGCACTTGTATGCAATCTGAGATGAGGTCTTGGACACCCATGACTGAGAGTTGACTATGAGACTCCTACAGAAAGTTAAGATTTTGCAAGACTGCATCTTTAGACAGAACTTGAACAAGAAAAAAACACTCCTCAAACAGCAGAGACACAAATCAAGGAAGTCTGTTTCACCCTGTAGTAGGAAAAAATACTTTCTCCTTTCTTGTAGGAAAAGTGTATGCCATGACAGAAGTTGTGATGCAATATGCAGAGAATCTGAAAAGAACATCACAATGATGCCTGTAGGGACTCTGTCAGAAACAAACATAAAGCCACCCTGGAGAGGCACACCCTTCACGCAGGACACACAAGATTCTGCTCACTGAAACCTCACTGAAGATTATTTTACAGTATAGAATTATAAAATACATAAGAAAACAATCCACCTTGAACAAGAATCATCCACTAAACAACAGGATTATATCCTAAGGATTGCAGAAAATAAAACAACCTGATAATTTTTAAAAGATATGTTTAAAATTATTAGAGGCATCAAAGAATGAATAAAAAACATGAGAATAAACTAAAATTATCAAAAAAGAATAAAATAATAAAAATAAAAAAGGAAAGAACTCCTAGAAATGAGGATATGAGGAATGGAAATTAAAAACTCAGTATATTAGGTATAGTAGGTACTATAGTGGAGGTAGTTACTATAGTGGAGATTCTAGATCTTCTCCTTTCGGGCACACTTCTCCCAAGTTAGGTGATGCCGTGTTAGGTGAATGCTGTGTGATTTGGCAAATAAAATGTGAGCAGAAGGATATATGTCACCTTTGAGCTGAGGTCATTAAGAAACTAGTGTGTAATTTGCCTTATATTTCTTCTTCCTCACATGACAACCATCACTGCTCCAGAATAGTAGAAGCTCCGTTAGTCTGAGGAAATGCAAAGTGAGGAAATGCAGAGCAGAGCCTTCTGCCAACTCAGAAGCAAATGAACATAAACAAATAAATTTTTATTGTTATAAGCCACTAAGACTTTGGGGTTGTTTATTATGGTAGCATAACCTAGTTTATTGGTACAACATTTAAATCAGACTGGGCACAGTTGAGGACAAAGATTAGTTAACTGAAGATAGATTTGAAGAAGTTACCCAAGTGCAGTTCAGAGGGATAAATTAATCAAAAATATAAAAGAAGGCAGACAGCCTCTCCTCTGTTGTCCTGTCCACAACTCCTTTGTGGTATATTCAATAAACTTACATTTCCTTTTAAAAATACTAAAGAAATGTTATAAGATATTATAAAATATGGGATACAGAGTATAAAATGAGAAAGTTCCAAATACGTTTATTAGCAGATCCACAAGAGGAGAATGGGAGAGAGAAAGTATGCAAAAAGGTTTTCCAGAATCTGAGAGTTTTTTGGAACTAAAGAAAGACATGAACCATTGGATTAAGAAAGCACAGTGAATTCCAAGCAGAAGAGATAAAAACACATAGAAGATGAAGTAAAAATTTTAAAAGTAACCAGAGAGAGAAGACAGAGGATTTACAAAAGACAGATAATTCTGAATAGCAATGGTGGTACCAAAAGACAATGAAGTAAAAGTCTTCAAGGAGCTGAGAGAAACAACTGTCCACCTAGAGAAAACAGGGCCAGCTAAACTATGATGCAAGCCTACAGTCCTGGTGAAGATATTTTGAGACAACAACTCAGAAAGTTTACCTATTACAGACCCTTGTCAAAAGAATAACTAAAGGGTGTGTTTAGGAAAGAATAAAATCGAGATCAAAAGAAAGGAGGAGGATGCAAGAGGTAATGGTGATCAGACATTTGTAAATGGGGGTAAATCTAAACAAGCATTCAGTATTGAAAACAATAATCATAATAATATGGGATTACAAAAACAAAGTAAACAAAACTACTGAAAAGCAACATAATTTGAAATTTGAGGGAGTTATTGTTTTAAGGTCTAATTAGGAAAAGAATAGAAATCATGATTAATTTAAAAATTTGAAGTCATGTAATATGAGGGCGCCTGGGTGGCTCAGTCAGTGATGCATCTGAGTCTTGATTTTGGCTCAGGTCATGAGCTCAGGGTCATGGGATTGAGCCCCTCATCAGGCTCTGTGCTATGCATCGACTCTGCTTAAGATTCTCTTTCTCTCTCCCTCTGCCCCTCTCCCCTGCTTGTACTCTCTCATAAATAAATAAATAAATAAATAAATAAATAAATAAATATAAAGTCACATAATATGTTACAAATTTAAGTGGGTACATTAAAGATTAGAACTAAAATGCATAACTTCTACACCAATGTGCAGGCTGGAAGGGGTGGTAAGTAAAAAAAAAAAATTAATGAAGTGAGGTAAATAGAAAAACAAGGGGGGAAATGTGCTTTTTAAGAGACATACCTAAAATACATGGATATGAGGGACAAACAGATATACAAGCTAGATAATATTGGTCAAACTGACACTGAATTGAGCTTTCAAAAACATTTCTCTGCACATATTAGTGTTTTCTGGTGGCAGTATTATCCAGATGTGGTAGAAAACATTTTATATAAAATATATCATTTAATATATGTACTAAGGAGATGAAAATACAGGGTGCTGGTTTCCTTTGTTCCAAATTTTTTATAGATGACTTATTAAAACCACTTTGTCAACAATTTTCCATTATTTACTGATACCACACCTTCCCTGCTCATAATTTCACTGACTGCATGTCCCTTAAATGAGCAAGAAATAACCCAAAAGCCTTGGTATCACTATGAGTAGTTTTTCACATACTCATCAGGGCATTACCAGAGACTGTGCAGCGGTGTCAGGTGGATATCAGGGGTCCAAGATGGGCTTCTCATAGTGCCCAGAGGAGTTAGGATAAAAATTCTGTCCAGAAAAGTCCCACTCTACAGATAATTGTCTCAGGGGGTAGTGTCAAACTCAGTGTTCCCATCACTTAGGCTCTTAAACTATTCCTTGAGGGACAGTTCTGACAAACTGATATCTCAGCTTAGTTTCTGGCTACCCATTTTCTGCTGGAGCCTACTCTAAAGACTTACCTGACTTCTCTTCTCTGTTCCCTCTTGCTGCAGAAGATGGGGTCCCTCGAACAGCGCGGTCCATGTCCCTCACACTGGGAAAGGTATGCATGTTCAAGGAATACCAGGGCTCCCAAGGGGATTACAAGAGACGTTGCCACAGTCACCCAGAAAGTCATTCATGCTTGGATCTACAGGTGCCAGAGAACCTCTGGACAGGGTCTCTAATTCAGCTTACCACACTTGCTAGTTCATCCTTCAACTTCTCTTGCTCATGGTTTCTCTGACTGTACCATCCCCCAAATGAATACGAAATGATGCATAAACCTTGGTATTCCTAGACTTTTCATACACTATCCGGGATGTTATCCAGACTGGGGGTCATTTCTTTTCCATTTCTTCAGGATATAATGTAAAATAAGAACATGTTGAGAAATCACTCACCACTAACAGAAAACTTGGGTCAACTTTGGCCACTCTTTCCACACCAAGCCCCAACACCATCACCACCCCAAAGCCAAATGTCCAGTGAATGTAATTACAGCATTAGGAACTAGTAGGAATTTTCCAGGCCTTTTGAACTGTGGATGCTGTTCCCTCCATGACAGTGGGCCTGGTCACTTCTCTTCCCACAGAACATGCCCCGTCGGAGGGTCAGTGTTGCAGTGGTTCCCAAGTTTAATGCCCTGAACATGCCTGGCCAATCTTCCAGCTCATCACCCATCCCCTCCTTACCAGCCCTGGTGAGTATAATGATGCCCGCCTCCCAACCCTCTTTAACCTCTCCCTCAGGGTCACTACTATGGGGAGTGGCCTACGTGGCAGCAGGATCAAAAAGGAGAGGAAATTCCCAGCACAGATTCTAGAGTATGGGCTAAAAAGCTCAATATAGACCACGTCCCATGTCTTCCACTGCCCTGAGTAGAAGACTCGGTATCCTTGAGCAAGATGCTGGCAGCTCAAAGAGTATTCTTTGTAAATCATATTTCTTTCCATGTTTAAGCCACAATCCTCTAAAGTGGGCATGATGTTTTTCTTCCATTCTGCAATGGGTTTAAATACCTGAAGGTTTCATTGTGTAATAAGTGTTAGAGCTGAGCTTTTAACCCTAGGCTTTCTAATTCCAGGGTCTGAGTTCTTAAACCCAATGTTATCCTACATCAATTCTTTGCAGCATTAAGAAATGAAACTACTGAGGGGAAGGGGCAAAAAAAAAAAAAAGTTACAGAGAGGGAGGGAAGGAGGCAAACCATAAGAGACTCTTAAATACTGAGAACAAACTGAGGGTTGAAGGGGGGTGGGGGAGAGGAGAAAGTGGGTGACGGGCATTGAGGCATCTGTTGGGGTGAGCACTGGGTGTTGCATGGAAACCAATTTGACAATAAATTATATTTAATATAAAAAAAAGAAATGAAACTACTGGAATGCCCATTTAATAAGAGATTGATTAAATATACTTGGCCCTAAAAGGGGTTCCTATGCAGTCAAAAATGACATGAAAAATGTCCATAATTTATTATTAATAAAAAGGAATTTAAAAACAGTATATACAGTACAATTCTGTTTTGTAGGGGTTTTTTAAAGAAGTATATTTTCTATGTGTAGAGATAGTGAATTCTGTAAGACTATTAATACTTGTTATCTCTGGGCAATGATAAAACCACAAGTGATTTTTATTTTCTTCTCAATGCCTTTTTATACCTCTATAATAAGAATATATTGCTACTAATCAGGAAAAAATTCATTTCAGTTGTTTTAAACATACACAGTTCCTATATAACAAATTATTTTCTACATCCCAGGCTTTTGTGGATCTGGCTAATATTATGTCAAACTCTTCTAATTCTTTCTTCAGTTGCTTCTCTATTCTGTGTCCATGCCTAGCACTACTCTATAAGGAAACAATCTGATTGTGTAAGCAATAGATAAAATAGATTCGAGCTCTTTTGAGCCAATAGGTAGCAGTAGCTTCTTTCACCTCTTTTTCAATCATCTGTGAAACTAACCTAAACTCCCAAATCACCCATTAAAACAAAGCAACCTAAAAAAAAATTTTTTTAAAGGAGCTTAGGGAGGGCCAGTTAGTGTGTTTAATAGACCTATTTCTGGTACTATACTAAATGTAAGAATATGTTTTCTAAATATACAGTTGACCCTTGAAAAATGCAGGGGTTAGGGACACCCACCCCCATGCATATAACTTTTATATGCATATAAAACCCGCATATAACTTTTGATCCCCACAAAACTACTGATGATCCGAAGCCATAATTACCAATAACATAAAAGTCAATTAACACATATTTTGAACGTTATATGTATTATATACTGTATTCTTACAACAAAGTGAGCTAGAGAAAAGAAAATGTTAAGAAAATCATAAGGAAGAGAAAACACATTTATAGTACTGTACTGTATCTATAGAAAAAAAAAAATCTGTGTAAGTGGGCCTGAGTAGTTCAAACCCGTGTTTTTTAAAGGTCAACTGTGTATTCCTTTAGGCTAAAAGTTGGCAACCAGGGATATGTGTTAAAATCACAGAAGGTACTTCTAAAACATTGCCCAGGCCTCACCCCAAGATTCTGAATTGGATCAGTACTTAAAAAAAAATCTCCCCAGGTGATTCTAAGGTGCAGCCAGATTTGAAAACCATTTCTTAACCCAAATCCATTACAACAAAACAATGTGGTAGTCCTATGGAATTTATTATAAAGACATTTCTGATGGCTTGGGGTTTTAGGAATGACAGGGATCTCCTGAGGGTTGTGCTTGGAGCTACATCTCCAGGGCAGTGATGGGCCTGTGTTTGGTAGGAGACCTGCTGATATTCAGTCCAAGTCAGTAAACAACCGTCTAAGAACTGGATGGCTCCCCTCCAGAAGGGAGCCTCAAGATGTAAATTCTTCACTCATGAAAACTTGGAAGAGGGGAAGTAAAAGGTGCATATTGCATGGGCCTCAAGGGGCACTAAGGAATGGAGCCCCCAATGGTTGGGCTTGATGCAGATTAGAAAGCAGGGGAAGAGGTGGGACGGCAGCAACCCCTTCCCAGCATTATCAGAGACCTAGCAGCTCTGGCTTCTTCCTTCCTAGCTGATCTTCAATTGCCTGTCTCCTATTTTTCATTCAGTCAGAATCACCCAATGGGAAAGGCAACCTACCTGCCACCTCAGCACTGCCTGCACTTTTGGAAAAGTAAGTTTGTTGATTTTCCTCTTAACTTTGGGGATCTCTGAGGAAATTTTCCCTAACTCACCTTTCCTCCCATACTTTACTCTTAAAAAGTGATGGAAAGCAAATTAAGTTCTAAGGGAACTGAGTGGGACTCTGAGACTCACAAAGATTTCAGAGTCAGTTTGCAATCTGGACCAGGAACATGCTATAGCTGAGTCCAAGTGTATCTTGATCTCAGAAGAGCCCAGAGGAGATGGAAACCTTCTCTGTTGGTTAGAATTCTTTGGGCTACGGATACAAGAAAGTCCCAACTCAAAGAGGCTTAAAAAGTTAAGTCCAGAGGTAGATCATTTCCAGGTGTAGTACAGCAGGGCCCCAGCTCGGCCTCTACAATTTCCTTGCTTCTGCTCACTTTGTATGTTGACTTCATCAGCAGGCTTGTGGCAAATGGCTACTATTTTCAGGTATTCCATCCAGACATGAAAAGAATAACAGGACTATCTCTTCTCATGCTTCTTTTTTATGGACAAACCCAGAAACATTTTTAAAGTCTTCCTTAGTAAATTTGGAACATGGTTCCTTCCTAAACCAAACACAGGCTTTGGGAATGGGATTGTCATCATGGGCTTAAATGGTGCCCTGGAGATGGGGACAGAGGGTCAGTTTCCCATGAAGCAAGATGGCTCTGTGAAGAACAGTAAATTCCTGAGCAAAATCACATGGCTGTTAGGAAGCAGATAGGAGAGTGAGTTCTGGATTGGCAATGAATAGTGTCTGCTCTGCTTAATTTTTCTAGGCATCTATGCAATTTTCAGGTCTTTTCATCCTCAGCCAGAGCAAGGCAGGCTGTTTCTACACACTCAGAAGAGTTTATAACTTGCTTTTCAAATTCTTTCATTTGCTTGCTAGAAAACATCTGGATCACAGCTGTCACCTCTCAGAATTTTCCCTCGTGTCTTTTCTCACTTGGTAGAACATACACCTTTATTCTTCCTTCTTCTTTGCCTTAAGACAGGTTTAGTCCTTCATTTTTCATTGCTGTTAGAATAGTTTTGCTTGACTTGGCAAGGAAAGTCTATGTTGGGCCCCTTTTCATTATAGATAACCTCCCAAGCTCCCCACTCCCAGAATCAGTGTATTCTGCTCACCTCTCAGTATATGCAACCACCAACCTATCACTCCATAATGACTCATCCCACTTCAGTCTTGAAGTTTGTCTAGGAACTCCTCACTCTGATACCTCACCCTGTATAAGCTTACTGTTCCTTCATGTTGCATAGGGTACTTTTGTTTCTTTCTTTGTTTCCTTGGCTTCTTGATAATTACAAAGAAATTAAAAAGGGGTGACAAACTAACAACCATGTGGAAGTAACCAAGGTTACAGAAACTTATCAAGTCCGTAGAGTCATAATGTCTACTCCATGATCTCTGAATCTCTCCCAAAATGGTCACTTGATTCCCTGAGTGAAAAGCACACTAAAATTCTCCCTTCCAATCCTGCCTTTGGATACACAAACCCCTTCTCCAGAAGAGCCACCAATAAGGCTCTCCATTCTTAGCCTACAGAATCAACCAAGGCAAAAGATCTATGTCCTAACTCTTTGAAACAGACTTTAATCATGATGGATCAGGACCTGGACTCTGTAGAACTATTGCTCAGGCCAGCTGAGAGCTTTGGTCTGAGGCAGTGGGGATCATCAAGAATCTTAGCTATCCTTGGTAGGAGAAAGTGAGATGGAAATTAAGGACAGCAAAGCATCAGCCCCAAATCAGAAATGACAACAGGATGGGGATCAGTAGTGGCATCACCATTCCAAGGGTGAGGATAGAGACAAGTCAAGCAATAAGCTCAGGAAGGTATCTACAGTTCACCCTTTTCTATCCAAAGAGACCACCATGATATATTACCCATGCTGTGGCTATTGGGGATATACCCAGCCTATAAGGATGGCTGCAAAAAGGGGAGGACATATTCAAAGAGGAGGGATTCAAGACTAACAATAGCTTTTCTGCTCTAGATTTATAAAAGGTGCTGAGTGGTTTCCATCTGAATTCATGAAACTAGAAACATTAATAGATTGCCAACAGGCTAACAATGAGGCAATCTGTGACTGAAAATAAGTTCATATCTTCTATTCTAACACAAGTACAGTCAATTCTAGCTACCTTCTCCATAGTGTTAAAGAGAAAAAAAATACATTATAAGTTAATATACATTGTTTTCTAGATTGTTACAATGAGCTTGATTTAAAGTGATTTCACATTTCCCTAAGTATATAGTAACTAACTAAGCAGGAAGGGAAGTGACTAAGCATGTGAAAAATGATAAGATGAAATTACCTGTGGCTGCTTCTCAAGCAAATATCTGAGAGCTGATTGCACTGACCAATGTGATTTGAGAGAATTCTGAGTGTTGTTTTTGTAGGTCACCTCATAGTAAATTGTTCTTCACTCAACAAAAGTCTAGAGACCTGTGGAATTAGAGGAAGATATAGAGAGCAATATTTAAAGTTAATCTTAAAGATTAAAACAGAAAACAGAATAAAGCTCACAATGAGTTCCCCAAGTAGGAAGAGCTATTTATTCATAGACTTTTATTCTGTCATCCTCAACAATTAATCACCAAGGTCTAAGCATCTAGAATGCACTCAGAAGCTCACAGTCTAACGGGAAAGGCATATGGGAAACAGCCCAGTATAATACAATGTGATACCATAAGGAAGTACAGGTTGCTAAGGCAACAACACACAATGAGTGCCTTAACCCAGATTTCCTATAGGTGGGGGGAGGTGAGCCTCAGAAAATGTTTCCTCTAGGAATGTACTTTTAAAGTGAAGGCCTTTTGTTTCAAAGGGGCACATGCACCCCAATGTTTATAGCAGCACTATCAATAATAGCCAAAGTATGGAAAAAGCCCAAATGTCCATTAATGGATGAATGGATAAAGAAGATGTGATATATATATACAATGGAGTGTTACTCGGCAATCAAAAAGAATGAAATCTTGCTATTCACAACTATGTGGATGGAACTAGAGGGTATTATGCTAAGCAAAATTGGTCAGTCAGAGAAAGACAAATATCATATGACTTCACTCATATGAGGACTCTAAGACACAGATCGGATGAACACAAGGGAAGGGAAGCAAAAATAACATAAAAACAGCGAGGGGGACAAAACAGAAGAGACTCATAAATATGGAGAACAAACAGAGAGTTACAGGAGGGGGTGTGGGAGGGGGGGTGGGCTAAATGAGTAAGGAGCACTAAGGAATCTGCTCCTGAAATCATTGTTGCACTATATGCTAACTAACTTGGATGTAAATTAAAAAACAAATTTAATTAAAAATTTAAAAATAAATAAATTAATTAATTAATTAAAAAAATAAAGTAAAAGCCTTTAAACCTGAAGGCTATGTAGTTTAACCAAGTGAACTGGAGTTTAACAATGTTCCAGGCTCTGAGGCAAGAAATGGAGTAGTCAAGGAATTATAATAATGATGGTGGTGATAATTACTATTATTATTTACAGCATGCTTACTTTATGCCAAGTCCTATTCTAGTTGCTTTACATTAATGATCTCATTTAATCTTTATAATACACCCCTGAGGTAGATATACTATCAATATTCCTACTTTACAGATGTGGCAACTGAAACAGAGAAATCACTTGCCTGAGTAGATAGCAGAACTCATGCTTTTAACCTCTTAATAGACCCTCCAACTAGAAGAATGGAAAGAAGTTCAGTATGACTGGAGACAACAGGATGCATTTAAAGGCTATTTTTATAAGAAGCCTTGTGAGCTACGGTGAATGACCTGATGACTGGCTGGCCATGGAGTAGTGTGGGGTGAGAGCAGAGAGTGTACACAGAGCAGTTCACTAAGGGATTAGAAAAATCATGGATGTGAATGATATATGGCATTAGTTTCATAAAAAGAGTCATTATAATGATATATTACAGAGAAATATTCACTATAATCTCTAAAATAAATACTTTTCTACATTTTTGAAGCAGCCAGGGTAAATTGCTTAAAGGCTCTATATGACATCAAATATGTATAGTAAACAACTCCCCTTTGCTGACAGTATTCTGGAATGAACTGGCCCTCCATCAACTAGTATTGTACCCCAGGAATCCGGGACTGAGTAACAGGAATAAGGAAGGTCTTCTAGCTTAGTTCCCCTGGCTGAGCTTGTCTGAGAGGGTCATGGCAATGGCAGTGGCTTAGAGACATCACTGAACCCAAAAAGGTAAGATCTGTCCACTGGAAAGAATTGCAGTCACTTTCAAATATTGTTTACCACATACCTCCCAGTTAAACAATACATTTTGACAAAGAGGCCCTCGCATTACTGAGAACTGAGCACAATGACAAACATTTTTGACCCAGTGGACATGAGAAAACAATGAGCCTCATTTTAATGAATCATCCCAGAGAGAAAGCATGCAAGAATTCAGGCTGGGAATAGATGCCAAGATCCATGAGTGTTTGGCCCAGAAATCTCTAGGGTGGGCACAGGCTGTGCTCAGCTCCAAGTTGACAGCCATGAATAGAGATTCCTTCGGCTCAATCCAAACACTGGGTTCTCAGGAAATAGCCATTTACAGAAAGTACCTGCCCATTTTACAAGATTAATAGGCAGATTGGATAAGCCACAGTGAAGCCAGTGTAACTCAACAAACACTTAAAGGCACTTACTGTATGCTAAGCACCATTATAATTCAAGTGCAGTCTCTCTCCCTGTGATCCCAGTCATATGGAGGACGGACATGTATATAAAACATAAAAATGCCCTCTTTCTGAGTTATGCTGTAACAGAAGTACCATGAGGACATAGAGGAAAGGAGAGATCACCTTTAAACAGAAGATACAGGAGAGGTGAAAACACTGGCAAAGCTTCCACAGAGGAGACGGTATTTGATCTGAATCTTAAAGATACACAGCAAGAAACCTCCAGGTAGTTAGAGAAGATATGTAAGGAATGATTAGCTCAGTCTAAGAGTCTAGAGATAATAACAAACATTTTACATATTGTGTGTTTCCCCTACTTCCCACTCAATGTCCATTATTAAAACAAAGGCTCTCCCAACCCATCTCACATTCTAAACAAGCACCCTTTAAAAGAAGGGCAGTGTCTTAAGCCATGGCCCAGTGTAAGGGCAAGAATAGCTTCACTCAGCAGGGACCGTGGAACCTCACACACCACTCAGAGCCCCAGAAAAATACTTCTATTGAAAGGGAGAGCTCAAGAAGTTGTGGAAAATGCAGCTTGACATGAATTTAGAAGACCAAAGTGAGATTCCCAGCCAGGCCCACTAACCACCAATAATGTGAACTTACACAAGTCATTTGCCAGGTGTCAGGCTGCACAGGGTCAAATTCAAGCTTTACCACACACTGGTTGTGTAATCTTGGGCTGGTGATTTAACCTCTCTGAGCCTTGGTTTCCTCACCTGTCAAACTGAGAACCATAGTATTACCTATCTCATGGGTCATTCATGAATCTTAAGTGAAATCTTACCACAGAGCCTGATACATAAGATAAATGTTAGCTCTTATCATTGAGAGGGTCAAGTGAGAGGATGTATGTAAAAGCATGTTAAGAACTAAAGCCCCAGAGGTGAGCTGAGTCAGACAGGGTGATCAACTCAACCTGGGTCAGTTGAACTCTGGACAGAAGACCCATATGTTTAAAGGGTCACTGAAATGGGTTTCCTGGATCTACCAGGGAAAAGATTTAGTCTCCAGAGAGCAGTGACCTGAGGACAGTGAAAGTTTGAATTCCTTTGATTCTGAAATGTCAGAGTAATATAAATCAAGCTCTCCATTAAAGATGTAAATAATCACCTGGTTATTTATCAGCTTGGATATTTTTATGGATCAGGTTTGAAAGAACCTCAGATTGCTCTCAAAATTTACCAATAAATTTGTTACATAACTAATTGTGATGATGATGATGATGATGATGATGATGATAATAAATATCAGTTGAGTAACATATTCCAAAAAATTTACTTATATATTTTTAATGTTTATTTATTTTTGAGACAGAGAGACAGAGTGAGTGGGGGAAGGGCAGAGAGAGAGGGAGAGGGAATCCCAAGCAGGCTCCACAGTGTCAGTGTAGAGTCCAATGCAGGGCCTGAACTCGTGAGTGGTGAGATCATGACCTGAGCCAAAACCAAGAGTCAGACACTTAATTCACTAAGCCAGGTGCCCCCTTTCATTTCTTCACTAATTCCTATCCTACTATCATCAGGTACATATATTATCCTCATTTTACAGTTGAAGAATCTGAAGTTCAGTAAGAGTTAAGAATTTGCATATATTGGAGCTGGAATTTGAACCCATGTTTGCCTCATGTAGGTTCTTTTCCTCTATACTCCACTATCCTCCTTCATGCATGTTTGTCACTAACCTCTTAGGTTGTCAGCAGCAGGTAAAAGAAATTAAAAGCCTGATATCGCTATTTCATTTCTAACATATAAATATATTTCATAAAAGAATTGCTTTCCCTGCCCTTGGCTGTAACTATGTTTTTCTTCTCTGTTCCAATCATTTGCACAAATAGGAAACTGCACATTAGGCAAAGGTCACATGGAAGGGAGTGGATAATGTAATTTGCAAAAGGAGAAATGTTATGAATAGCTGATATTTTTAGAGTGTTATCTTTCTTGTTCACAATGGGTTTTGGTTTCCATCCTGATGAAATGTAAATTTTACAAGGTCTGAGGAAAACTATGAGGTGGGAAACTGATGCCAAGAATGAGAAAATATAAGGCTCACTCGTAAAGCCTGAGAGGTGCGGGCAGAGAGCAGCTGCGGTCTTTCAGAGTCCTGGCTGAAAAGCTCAGCTCACTGTTTTGTCTTGTTTGAGGGCTCCTCCAAGACATGACTCCCATTGGGATTTCAGACATGTAGGTGGGCTGCAGGATTTATAGGGGAGGCATGGCCATCAGGATACTTCCTTTAAACTCATGCTCCCATACTTCAAATGGACTCCTAGCACTGCCAGCCATCCTACTATGATTTGCTAGCATATTTGTTTTCCTCCTTCTCACATGACTCATTCATACCTTCTCCTCTCTTCTCAAACGTTCTTAGGCCTCTCTGCCACTCACTCTCAGCATATGACCTTGTCTTACTTACATTTTATAGAGAAAATTTAAGCTATTAGATAGGAGCCCTCCTCTCTTCCTTCACCAGATCCCCAGCCCAGCATCTTCATCTCTTTCCTCCCTTTGGAGGAGAGTTTATCTACCTTTCTAAGGTAGGTCTTTCCTACCTCTTTTTTCAAATAATTTGTTCCTTTGGTCATCCCCTTTCTCTCATCCCTTCGACTGGAACATTTATATCCAAATTCAAATGTGCTTTCATCCCTTGACCCACTTCTTCAGCTATGTATCGTCACAACACACTCCTTTACTCTCCTTTCCAATCAAATTATTGTGTCTAGATCTTCCTCTTTCTCATCATTTCAATCTGTCTTTGGCTCCTATCATTTCACTAAAGCTCCTCTTGACCTCCATATTATCAAATCTAATAATCACTTTTTCTGGACTCATCTGTCGTGGACTCTCAGAAGTGAATGTGTGACACACTTAACTCTTCCTCCTTGACATGCTCTCCTCTCTTGGTTCCCAGGACTTCACAACTCTTCTGGTTTCCTCTTACCTCTCTGGCTGCTACTCCTCAGTCTCCTCTGTAGGTTCTTTCTCCACCTGAGCTAACAGCAGAGCTGCTCAGAGCTTGGTTCTGGGTCCTCTTCTCATGTTTCCTCATACTGTCTCCCTAGACAATCTTACCCATTCCCCTGGCTTTAAATGTCATCTATATTCTGATGACACCAAACGGTATCTCTAGCCTCTAGAGCTCTTCTCCAACTCACTTTGGTATATCCAACTACCTACTTGACATCTCCACCTGGATACTTCACTGGCATGGAAAATTTATCTTGTCCAAAAGCTAACTCCTGCCTCATTGCCTCTTTTTAGTTCTTCAAATATCTTTGCATCTATTGTGTCTCAGGGTCTGCACATATCCTGCAACCTCCCCCGAGGATGATCTCCCCTCTGCTACAGATATGGCTGACTTTTCACCTTTCAGGTCTGTGTTTCAGTTACTCCACCTCAGAGAGGTCTTTTATGAGCACTCAATCTAAGAATATCCTCCCCTTATTGCTTTCTGCACCAAAGAGTTTGTTTCTTTCATAAAAGTTATCACAATCTATAATTAACTACATATTTTTTTTCCTTCCTCTTTTGGGGCATTCTCTCCCGCTAACCTCATGTTGAAAAATGCTTTTTTTTTTTTAATCATCTGATGTATCCCTAGCACATTGCAAGGTGCCTGTGACTTAGTCAGTACTCAGTAGATATTTAAATGAATGAAGCAAAAGATGGACTACAGGAATGGAATAACTCTGAACATTTTGGTCCACCTCCACATTCCTAATCTAAGTTCTGTGGAGCTCCCAAAAACCATCTGTCCACTTATAGCATCTCCTGGAGTAAGAATAAAGGTGGATTTCGGAGCATGAAGAAAAAGGGACCTGGGATAATACCCAAACATTATTTGATGTTTGGATGTCTAGGGAGGGTTCTTGGGCGAGGACCTTTATAAAATCTTGTCTCAAAGTAGAAGGATTGAAATGAACTCAATCAAGAATGAGTTTCCTCACTTCTGATCAGGAATCAGGCCAAAGACATGGTTTGGTTTTCAGACACTGAGTCTTTCCCTGAAAGGACACCCTGTACTTCCCTCTTCTCACTAGTGGAAAGACAAATGCAGACCCAGATTGTGAAGCCTCTGCTCCCATGCCAACTTTGAGCTGCGTGGAGATTAGCCAGGAGACCACGGCCAGGATGGAGGAAGAAGCTTACAACAAGGGGTGAGTCAGACTTTGTCCACCCAGAGGTCACCTGGTAGGTCTCAGAAGATACCTTCCCATGTGCTTTTCCTGTTTCTTAGAGGATTTAGGGAAGCAACCAGTGGCCCTAGGACCTCCTTGCTTCAGTAAGGAACTACTGAAAAGAGCAGTACTGTTCCACAGGAAGGACAGGAGGAAGCAGGGTAAGAGGGTGTGGTTAGGCAATAATTAGACTGCCCTCTTTTTAGGCAGAAAGCCACCAGGATGCCACTGCTCAGAATGGTCTGGAACTAAGGCCCCTGGGTGGGTTCCTCTTGGTGGTGCCTGAGGCTTCCTGACACGTGCTCAGAGGAGTCATATTGCTACCAACAATCTCAGGAGCAGCTGTAACTCTACTTCTTAGAACTTCCCCTGCCATCTCTTCTTCCTGTAAACTGGAGTCCCCTCAACTTCCAAATGTCCCCTATTGAGCTTCAATAACACTGTGGCCCACTGTCAGTCACTGAGGGGACGGAGTACTGAGGAGGGCCCAAGTCCAGCTAGGTAGAGAATTATCTCTAACATAATTCTGGCATAGCATCCTTTTCTTCACATCCATTTCTACACATCCATTTCTTCACATTTCTGTGAAGAAAGTCTTCACAGCTTCTGAGAGAGACATAGCTTCCCACTTACATGGAACTTGTGGGCATCTATATGGCAGTCATATACAATGTGGTGGGGTTTCCCTAGCCAAACTGAGCTTGCCTTAAACATTCAGCTGTAAGACAATCAAAAAGAATATGTTCAGGGTAATACTGATCCTAGAAGAATAACATCAGAAGGATGTCTCTTGGGAAGCCATCTTTTTACCCACAACTATCCTCTATACTAAGCATGTATGGGGGTAAATACCTCCTTTGACTTTGTAAACATTTACTGAGTACCTCCCTAGGCCTAGTATGTGCTTATCACTTCCATAAAACTTCCCAACAAGTTATTGTGATGGGTGTCACCTTCCCTAGGTCAAGCTATATGCCTGGCACTGCCTCAAAACATTCCCATAGCCATGAAATGGGGGCCACCCTGTCCATTTTATAGGTGAAAAGCTGAAGCAACCAGGTTACACAGAAAGCAAACACACTGTTCTCCCTGCTGAATATTTTGTAGGATAAGAACCCAATCAGGAGACTCTGCACCTCCATTTTTCCCTGTCAATTTTGCCACATATTCACATATAAACAGGAAAGATGAGTGAGGAATGAGGGGAAATTGCACTGACATGAGCCACCTTGGGATTCAGTGGAGCTTCCCAGCTTTTTCCTGTTGTGTAGAACTACAGGAAGTGTATAATTATTGGAGGTGTTCAAGTTCCCACCTCTAGGAACTCAGGAAAGGATGCTCTGTGCCTCGCCTTTCCAGACTCCATTGTTCCTTTTCACCCTGCAGATACCAGGAAGGTCTAAAGAAGACCAAAGAGCTTCAAGACCTGAAGGAAGAGGAAGAAGAACAGAAAGGTGAGAGTCTTGAGGAAGCTGAAGAGGCAGAAGAAACTGAGGAAGAGGAAAAGAACCAAAGAAGCAGGTTGGAGCCCTTGCCATTGCTGAAATGGGTCACAATTTATTTAACTGCACAGCATCCTGAGAGGTGCTACTCCAGGGCAACAGTGGGTCTAGGGCCCAAGTGAGCAGCCAATAGAAACCAAGAAGGGCACTTATTTTGGGAAAGAAGCAGAGGAAGGAGCCAAAATAGTTAAAAAAGAAATGTTTTCAAGAGCTGAGGGGTCAGAGGTGGTCAAGAGTGAGGCCAACAGCAATCAAGAACTTAGGACTAAGAAACTGACTGGAGTCCCCCCTAGCCCAACCACAGTTAGCTCATTTCTCAGATATTCCCATGAAAGAGCCAAGGTTAAGGGAGCTGTCATGAAGCCTTAGAGGTGGTTTCTTACAGGAACAGAAGCAGAGAGAACACATAGGGGTAGGAGACCCACTCAACTTGGCAAAGGTGAGTCTCCAACAGGTTCCACTTGGATTGGAAATACTTGGGCTTTCTTTTTTGATATACTTTATACTTCGAGTGTCTGTTTCCCTAAATCAGGGGAAAACATTAAACATGTAAACAAATATAGTATAGATCCTGCATCTTGTCCTAATTGTGCCCTCCTGAGGGTCCTGGGTTTTAACCATAGCCCCAATTTCATACATTCTGCCTTACTGTTTCTATTAGTCTTCAGTTTTGATTTTTAGAAATGTGGTTATAGAAAACCTGGAACACTTCATTAAAATCTTTGTTTTTAGACGCCCCTCCTCCCCCAGGCTATCTTGGAGTCCAGGGTGGCTCCTGCCAAAATGATAATTATCTATTCAGCTGCTAAAATTCAAACAGGGTATGTGTCTGTGCCTCATTGCTTGACCAGTTAGTTTGAAATCACATGTGTGCAGTGAGTAAGTTAATAGAATGAAGATTAGAAGTGAGACAGATATGCTTCAAAGCACATAGGAACAGTCAATAGAGCCCATTTGGTGGAAGATTCAGCCAGAGTGAGAGGTCTCAGCCTGCATGGGTCAAGCCTAGTGTTCAAGGGAAGAGCAGTCTAGGAGAGCTGGAGAAAATCCTTCCCTGTTGAAAGCAAACCTATGCTAGGATGCACCATCTCCCCTAATGAAAGAACCCCCAAGTTTTGACAGTGAAAGCACAGTCCCTACTCCAAGCAACTAGATTCTAGTCTCCTTAAATCTCTCCCTCTTGGGGGTCCCCTGCTCTTATTTATTTTATTTTATTTTTTTAAATTTACATCCAAATTAGTTAGCATATAGTGCAACAATGATTTCAGGAGTAGATTCCTTAAGGAATCTACCTCTGCTCTTATTTTTTAGAGATCACTACATTTTTTTAGAGGTCACTTTAATGTAGTCAAGCCCAGGCCTGGACAGCAGCCCTTTCTTTGGCTTCTTTGAATATAGCTAAGACAGGCTAGAACTTCTAACACTTCCACATACCAAGAAAGAACAAAAGAAAATTAAATAGGGTACATAGGATATAAACAGTTTGGTTTACAAAGCACAGGACTGGAATCCTTATCTAGCTAATTTGATCTCAGCCAATGAGTAGCTCTGTCCCATTTTGTGAAACCGCAGGGGAAGTAAGTCTGGGCCTGAGTCCCTCTCTGTCTATCTCCTGGTCAGCAGCACATGGCAATGGCTGTCTTTCACATCCATCACCCAAAAGTGTCCTTTTGGTCCTGCCAATCCTGAGAGGACTTGTTCTCTCTCCTAACCTTTTCTCCCTCCTCGATTTACTTTTTGATCTTGAGAACATGCTTGTATCTTAAATGATGGATACCAGACATCAGCACAGCCTTCAAAAGTGTCCTTGTCCTTCATTACAGGGGTGTAGCTTCCCCTTTTCAGGCCCAGGGTGTGGCATCATCTTCTCTGTAACAACTAACACTGCTAGCATATGAACTGCCTGCTCATAGTTATATAGAGCTCCTTCCTCACCTGTCACCAAAGGAGACTGGCTCTGAGAGCCTGTTGTCTTCAATGCCAGGCAATCATTCCTGAGTCCTGTAGACATATGGTTGCCTGCAGGCACCTGCACTCAAACATGATTTTCCCCATGAAATTTTGGCATTGCATTAATGAGGAAGGTCTAAAGTTATTAAAAGTTCCACATCCTACTTAATGTATTTTAAAAATACTGGGCTAACCCCAGCAGTGAACCTTGTTTAAGAGATTCCACATCAAACACTAGAGTCTTTTTTGTCTGAATTTCTCCTCTGTTATAATAATATACAGTTGACCCTTGAACAATGTGAGGGTTAGGGGTATCCATCCTCCACACAGTAAAAAACCCAAGTATAACATTTGATTCCTCAAAAACTTACTACTAATTGCATACTGTTGACCTAAAGCCTTACCAATAATAGTTAACACATATTTTGTATGTTATACATATTGTACAGTGTATTTTTACAATAAAGTAAGCTTGAGAAAGGAAAATGTTATTAAGAAAATTGTAAGGAAGAGAAAATACATTTACAGTACTATATTGTATTTATTTTTTTAAGTGTTGCATAAAAGTGGGCCCATACAGTTAAAATTTGTTCAAGCATTAATTGTATAATAATGTAATCTGTTATAAATAGTATTTTCTGGAGTATCAGCTTAAATGAACATAGGGTGAATCAACCCAATATCTTAACTATATTAAAATAGAGAATACAGTCTTCTGACATATTTATAATACATTAAACAAGAGAAACAAAGTGCAATAGAAAATGTTAGCCTTTTCTGCCTATTCAAATCTGCTCCATGGGGTTAAGATAATGTTAGGCAGATTCCTTTACTTTTCCAGTAACTCTCAGAAAGCAGAACTCCTCTTGTCAAGTTTAAGTTCCAAGAATAATCTCATTTCATTAATTAAAATAGCCAGTTCCCTAAAATAGTCAAAAGCCTGAACTTAAAAAATTGAACCTCTTTTCTCCCCCAACTTGTCTGCTTCAAGAGGGAAGCCTATATAGCAGGCAGGGGAGCATGATTTCTTTGTCTCTACCCTCCCCCCTGCCTAAGCTTCACCAAATGCAGCACCTGACTCTCTAGAATCAATGCTTGGAAAGGGAATTGAGATGAAGGGGTAGGAAAGGTATTACTTGAATGGTACTGTGAGCAGGCTCCAGGGCTTGGCAGGGGTTTAAAGCTGACTTGCTGACTTTGATTAGTGCATTGCTTTATGGGACCTCTAGAGAAAACTACTCCTTCCACCTCCCAGCATACACACACATTCACACTGTGGCTGAGATCCACTCAGCTGCTGGTCCCTCTATGAGGTTGAATGCATGTCTTTTAGCTAGCTGGCCACTTAAAATCCCTCTCAGTCCTCAGGCAGCTGGAAGTATATCTTCACTGTTCAGCTTTTAGGTAGAAATTTTGGGCAGGATCTGTGATGCCCCAAGCCATCTCTCCTTATCCTGACTATATCCAGTCAAGGTGAAACATGTACCTTTGGCCCATTATGGGTAGGATAGTTTTCTCTATCATGGCCCACTATCCTGATGCCATCAAGCACATCAGAAAGATTTTTGCTCTTCTAATTGCTCATGTGTGAGGCACACACCATTCCACTGTGTCCCCCAGACCTCAACATGTTGAATTCTCCAGCAGTGTCTCTGAAGCCCCTCTCCCTAGGCCCAGGTGAAGGGAAAGCCACCCCTCCCTAGAGGAGATAAAAAAAAATTGATTTCCACAGGGATTCCATTTCTAATCTAATTCTATTTCTTATTCTTTTATAAGCTAGAAATTGGGGACCAGCTAAGGGTCACAAAGCTAGATCTTGGCATTCTCCTCTGAAGTCCCACTTAAGAGTAGGGTTACAGTGGGATTCTCCCAACCCTAGATGCTTGTTTTGGAGCATGGAATATGGCCCAAAAGAAGGACTGCATTTTAGCATCCAATTATATCTAAGTAGAAACTAAGGAATCTAAATAGGGATGAAAGAAAAAAATCTTCCATTTCCAAGCTATCCCTTCCCAACAGTTGTGAAAATGGCCAGTGAGTTTCACCTCAGCTAATGTGCGCTGTTTGGCTTTGCTTAACTCTTCCTAAAACAATCATTGAATAGTTTCCACGTGGAAGAGAAACCAATCAGTACCTTAGCATCCAAGGCAGGCACTCAGAGCCTCTGGTCTCTTTCCAAGGAAGGTATTTGTTGAGTTTTTTCCATGGGTCATTAGGCATATTTTTTCTACAAACTATATTAGAGCTGTCTACTTCTCAGCAAATGGCCCACATATTTCGGTATCTATGTGAGCCTTCAGAAAGCCTTCTTGTCACCTTTCTCACCTCCTCCATTTGGTGATCCTCAGTAATCTTATTTTTTACATTATTATAAAACATAGATCAGGGATTGGAAACAGGAAAAAATTCTAGCCTAATGAATGTGTGCAGGATTCTGTAAAGCAGGCCATATGACCAAGTGTCTTTTCACTAGGCTACAAAGAGAGAGGGGAAGTTGAAAGGCAATTGGGAAGAGAGGAAGAAGGAAAGGGGGAATGAGGCAGCCAGAAAATGGAGAGGGAGACAGATGAAAGGGAAGGGGGAAAGAGAAAAAAGAGAGTGGAGAAGGGAGAAGGAGAAGGAGAAGGAGAAGGAGAAGAAGAAGAAGAAGAAGAAGAAGAAGGGATTAATGAAGAGAATGAAGACTAATGGTGCTGAGAAAACATCTGGAATAAGCCACTGAGAGGTTGCTGGAGGCTACTAGTCTTCTGGTTGCCCCTGGGATGATTTGAAGTGAACTCTTGAGGTTGATCTGGTTCCTTGTCATTTATCATTGAACATGGAGGGTCTTCTAAGGGTTTAGCACAGTTCTTCTATTCTGAACACAGTCAGATGTGGAACAAAATATGCACTGGAGCACGGAGGCAGGGGACAGAGTAGAACTTGAAACTGATCACTAAATAACACTAAGTGCAGAAAAGATGCTGGTCCCATCTGCATGCAAGGGAGTGTGGGTCAGCTAACCTTGTATCCTGGGGGTTGGGAGAGTTCAGACATTAATGATCATCTCATGAATAGATCAGGGTATGTATGTATGTATGTATGTATGTATGTATGTATGTATGATCAAACAAGTAAATGGAGTATTCTAGCCCAGGAGCTCCCAACATCAAGGCTATGGACTGGTGGCATCAGAATCACCTGGGGAAAATTTTTAATGTGCCCAATATACTAAGCCCTTCTCCTATTTTTTCATTTGACAGCAAACTTGAAGAATTGGTTCATTTCTTACAAGTCATGTATCCCAAACTGTGTCAGCACTGGCAAGTCATCTGGATGATGGCCACAGTGATGCTGGTCTTGACTGTTGTGTTGGGACTCTACAGTTCCTATAACTCTTGTGTGGAGCAGGCTGATGGGCCCCATGGGAGATCAACTTGCTCGGCAGCCCAGAGGGACTCGTGGTGGAGCTCAGGACTCCAGCATGAGCAACCTGCAGAGCAGTAGGAAACCTGACACCCAGTCAGTGCCCTGCTCCAGCACATAGCTGACTGCTCTTTTCCCAAGCATATGTTTTAGGCCAGTTGTGGGCATGCTGGCACCAGCCTATCAGGAAATAAGCAGGGTTCTTTCATACTCAGCAACTGTGTGGGAGCTATGCATACACAGTAACTGATGTTTTTGGAGGATCAACAAAACTGCCCTGGGAACACTTCTGGCGGATGAAGTCACCTTCACCAAGGAACTCTAACAGAAGGGAAAGTCATCTCCCCCTAGCTCAGATGGCAGGGGGAAATAAAACACCTTCACTGCAGAAAACAGTAAGAAGTTCACTCTCCCTCCCCTTTTTCCTCTCTGTAGTCAGAAATCAAGAAGAATTATGCCCAAAGGCTAACTCTGACCTTGAGGATCAGACCTAGAATTTGGAGTCAACATGAATATCATCCCATTTCCCATCTCATTCTCACTGACTCTTCTTCAGCCTCCCTGCCTCCCCTTTGGAACCAGAGTTTCTCTTTACAGAAGTAGGGAGGGTTTCTCAGAAAAATATTTAGGCTGAATTTAGATCAGTGCTTGAAATGAAATGGGAAGATGTGAGTTAACATATATGCATCTGTATGCACACACAGCACACACATACACACAGCATGCATGTGCATGAAGCCAACAACCCTCCAAACGTGTGCTCTAGGTGTGTGTTCTGGATAAAACAACCCACAGATTTTTCACTAGGTGTGGGGCAGTCACCAGGCACCTGTTCAATGAGCTCTCCACATTGATTTAAGATGTTTGAAGACACTGAAAACTCATGGCTGCAACAGTGAACTTGCTGGTCGCCATTTCAAGTGCTAATTCTAAGCTGTTGTACAACAGTCTATTCCCTATTTGTCCTCTACCATTGAGAACCCACCTCTCATGTGTGATTTCAGCCCTCGTGTGCCCACAACCACATGTGCAGTTGCACCTTAGGGGTTCAGTTCAAATGGGTTTTCCAACCCAAGTACACATTTCAGAGCATTCCAATTGTTCAGCATACAACTGAGGGAGCACATCCCATTTCTAATTTGACTTCTTGCTCCACCTTTACAGCCACTGCCTTCATTCATCCCTTATCAGTTTTGAGGGGTGTTGGTTTCTTGTGGGTTTTATTGTTCTGCTCTTGTTTTTGTTTTGTTGTTGATGTTGTTTGTTTTTTTGCTAACACTCATATAGAACTTACTATGAGCCAAACACTGTTCTATATATTATATAGGTATTAATTCATTTAATCCTCAAAAAAAAAAAAAAAAAAGAAAGAAGAAAAGAAAAGAAAAAACAATGAGGTGGGTACCACCCTCCCCATTTTCAGATAAGGAAACTGAAGCACAAAAAAACACAACTAACTTGCCAAGGACATCCAGTTAGTAAATTATGGGCCTGGAACTCATATCCAGGCAGACTGGCCCCTGCACAAAATTACCTTTTCCAATGGTCTCCTAACTGCATGCCTTATGTTTCACTCCCACTTCCCCAAGTAGCCCTCCAACCACTCCAAACTATTTCTGGTTCCCAGACTAAACTGTTTTCTCATAGTTCTGTTCCTCCACTCACTAGTTTTTCTTTTGCCATTCTCCTCTTTTCTGCTGGTCACCCTTCAGGACCAAGTGCAAAAATTATCCCTGACGCACAGGCTTTGATGACTTCCCTCCAACTTCCTACCATACCCCACATAATAGGTCACATCCTCCTCTGCTGACACCTTTTAAACATCTTCATTATTTACTGTTGTGACAGTATATCACAATGACTTATTTAAGTGTCTGTCTCCCTATTTTTCCTCAAAGACAAGAACCATATCTTACCCATTCTCTGGGGTAAGTACCTAGCATGATGGCTGCTGATGCATGGGAGGGTATTATTAAATGTTGATCAAAAGAACAAGTGAGCATTCAAGGTTGTGGAGAGTAGCCTGGGGAAGCTGACATTTTGCATACCTCCCAGTTCTAGCACCATCATTGCCACTATCTCAGTGAGAAAAATAACATCTTTATTAGCTTCAATTTATTCTAATATTTTTCAGTCTACTCTGTGAGAGAGCAGAAATGAGACCTAACTAGCAACACAATTTCCAAGCTCAAGGACTGGGCTTGATGCAACCACTCCTTTCAGAAAGACCCACCTAGATCAGCCCTACTATAAAACAGCATGCTGTTGTTGCGGAGGTGGGGGGTGGGTGGGGAGCAGGGGCAGGGAGTGTAATGGCATCCTTTACAGTGACTAAAAAACCACTGTGAGAGAAGCCCAAGCCAGGGTTGACCAAGAAAGTGCCATTAAGGTAAAGAGGTGTAGATCAAAGCAGAGGGACTTTGGGGATTTGGATGGATGGTTTTCCTTGCCTATTCCAGGGGGACTGGACACACTGAAAAATCTTTTAGGCCCTCAGAGCCACAGACACGATGCAAATGGAGCTCCAGAGACAGTAGCTGTGGGGCAGGACTCTATACTGGCAATGTCCAGTCTTAGCCTCCCTTAAAGAAGGACCAGGCTGAACTGGCCCATTGTCCACTTGGCCACAGGATTCCAACCTTTGTTACCAATTAAAACAAAGGTCAGGAGAACAGCTACAGTGAGCTCCTGAACCTCCAGCTGCTCCACAGAAAAACCTTCAAGAGTACTTCGAGATATAGGCCCTCACCCAAAGTGCTCTATGAGTAAGAGAGGTTGAAGAAAAGAACTGTAAGAGTAACCACATTTCCAAGGGCATTCCTGAAAAAGTACTCACTGGCATTTCTTTTTTGAAAAGCAAAGATCGATCTGAAGCAGTTGGAATGTTTCCAAAGCAGCAATGAAATGGAGAGAAATGGCCCCTGTATTTCCAATGGTGATATTGATCTAAAATAAAAGTTCCCCTCAAAATGTCTCTGAAGTCTGACATTTCTGCTTAGCCCTAGGACTCTGGGTGCCTACCTTGAGTTTCAGAGTGATGTGTTGTTTATGTCATTTTTGTTATCACTTCTTAAAAGGGCCTTCACTTTCTGGCTACCACAAAATCCTGTGTACAGCCTGGAAGAGTAAATGGAGAGGGAGATGCTGGATTTATGTATAACTGACTGTCAGTTCCTAATGTTAAACCTCACACAGGTGTGCTAGCATTAAACTACAGAGTGTCACATACCTGAGTTTGAAAATAAAAGCACCTTTCCAAACCTTTTGCAGTAGCCAAATGCCTCCTCATTTTCTGGAGCTAAGCCACAGTCTTACCCCAACCCTGAGTCAGATCCTCTTGGATATTAGTGCCTCCCAGAACCAAGCCAAAAGTCCCCAGCCCTTGGGTCACTATACTATAGGTTACCTCTTAGGGGCTGAATTGGTTCTTTTCTCTCTCCACTTCCTCATTCCTGATACTAGTTTCCTATACCTTCCTGGTTCATGATTTCTTTTCCGGGTATACAATACAATGATTCAACAATTCCATAGATTTCTCAGTGCTCATTGAAATAGTGTACTCTTAATCCCCTTTATTTCACCCATCCCCCTTCCACCTCCCCTTTGGCCACAACTAGTTTGTCCTCTGTACTTAAGAATCTGTTTTGTGTGTATGTCTCTTTTAATTTTTTAAATTAATACATTTTGCTGTGCTAGAGACTGCTAAATTTTCACCAACATGATTTCCACAGCTAGACTACATTTTTCAGTTTTTCTTGCAGCCAGATGTAAGGGAATATAGACCCTCCAGATATAATTTCCTAAAAACAGACTCTCCTACCCAATATTTCACATTGCCTTTATTCCCCCTCTGCCTACTAAATTCAGAGGATTTAGTTGGGGACCTGAGGTCTAAGAAGATGTCAGGACCACTAATGGAAGCTGGATCTTTGAATGGCCACTCACAGAATTCAACTGTGACATAAGCAAAAAATCAAATAGTGTATTAAGCCACTGAAATTCAGGAATATTTGTTCTAGTAGTTAGCCTACTCTGACTAATGTATAGATTTGAGCCAGAAATGGGGTGCTTCAATGGCAAATTTGCAAAATATGAGGCATTGGTTTAGCAGTCAAGTAGCAAAAAAACAAGAAAACTAATATCAGGAGCTAGAATTATGGTGACGCATGTAGTGAATAAAACAAAAATACTTGGCAAGGGGTTACCCATGATAACTTGAAAGACAGTCCATGGGCAGTCTATAGCCCTAGGAGAAATGGTCAGAATAAGCCCAAGTATTGAAGTATGTGATCCTTTATTGGCTGCCTTTGGCAAGGTATTGTAAAAAAAAAAAAAAAAAATGCACTCAGGAAAAAATTGGCTATTTGGAAGTGGAAAAGAAAAAAGAATACATATTTTTAGATTGAAGGGTTAGAAAGCCTGTTTCTAAACTCCAAACAGTAAGGATAAAAATAGCTTCCAGTGGGAAAGAACCAATAAAATTTTTCAGTTGAACTCATATCAACTCAGCCTATGGCAAAGGCCAGATTAAAGATGTGTCCCTTCCACCTGTAATTTCAAATGAACTCAGTGTAGGAACCATTAAATTAAAGAAAGAGTGGGATGGAGCTGAGAAAATAAGGAAATACATCTTGAGAATTATGACTGAGAAAGGATTTGGGGTATGATTATTAGCACATGGAATCAAATGAAAGCAAAAGATCAGAAATCTAGGTTTGTGAGGGAATTGTACTTTCAAAGAAACACAAGCCAAGATGGAAAAGTTCAATTGTTCAAATTAGAAAACAACTTTTGCCATCTTCAGCTTACAACAACAGAAGGTAGACTACTACCTCCCACCCCCGCTACAGGAGGGCATACTGCTTGATCTAGCTCAAATGTGGCCAAGGATGATTATATACAATGAAGGGCTATAGAGGTCAGTGGACATGGGACGTAGGAGTTTCTCCCAGAAAGCAGAATCAAGATCTAATCAAAGGTTAAGTAATTGTAGTAGAAAGAATTTGTAGAACTTCCCCCTCCCCAAAATGTCCCATCCTAATCCCTGAAACCTTTGCATATGAAATATCACTCCTGTAATGTAATATGGTAAAGTTGACCTTAAAATAGGGAAATCACCTCAGGGGGCTCAATGTAATCACATCAGCCCTTAAAAGCAGAGAGCTTTCTTTGGCTAATGGTAGAAATGAAGGTCAGAGAGATTAAAGGTATGGGAAAAACCCAAAGAGTCATTGCTGCTTTGAAAATGGAATAAGTCAGATGAGAAGAAAAGCAGGCAGCTTCTTGAGCAAAGAATGGACCCCAGTTGACAGCAAGCAAGCAAATAGGGACCTCATTTCTACATCATCAAGGAAATGAATTCTGCCACCAACCTGAATGAGCATGAAAGTGGATTCTTCTCCAAGGCCTCCAGGTAAGAGCACACCACAACCTACACCTTGATTTTAATCTTGTGAGACCCAGCGCAGAGAACCCAATTGAGCCCACCCAAACTTCTGACCTGTGGAACTCTGAGATAGTATAAAAGTGTTGTTTTAAGTTGCTAAGTGTATAGTAATTTCTTACATGACAATAGAAAATTAATATAGTGGCTTTTATACTGACTCTTCATTAGTATTCCAGGGTGAAGTCATGTATCTCCCATTCTTTTCCTTTACACATGAGATTTTTTTTTGGTATTATCTATTTAATAGTTACTACATTCCACTAACAAAAGTTCTGGAAAATTGAATTGAAATCCTTGGGGTGCTTAAGGCCAGAAAAAAAAAAAGAGCTTCACATTATTCTGGTTTTTATATTACAGAAGATATTGAAATCTTTGGAAAGACCTTAAAATTTAAAGATAGAATAGTTTAATGCAGTTAAGTGTCCAACTCTGGATCTCAGCTCAGGTCTTGACCTCAGGGTTGTGAGTTCAAGTTCCATGTTGGGCTCCACACTGGGTGTAAAACTTACTAAAAAAAAATGTTTCAGGTAAGCTTTTTTTCTATATTATTTTTTGCAAATTTTACTTCCAATGTAGTTAACATACTTTATATTAGTTTCAGGTGTACAATACAGTGGTTATTCAGTTCCATATATTACTCAGGTGTTCATCAAGATAGTCCCCTTCACCTGTTTCACCCATCCCCCCCACGTCCCCTCTGGTAACCATCTGTTTAATCTCTATAGTTAAAAGTCTTTTTTTTTTTTGGTTTGTCTCTTTTGTGGGATCTACACCCTTGGTACAGGCTCCTTTTTACTCTCTGCAGATCCTGGGTTGATCTTTCTTTAATATATATCATTTTTTTTTCTTTTCCTACAGTCTGGTAAAATAGTAGGAAAGTTTTATTACTGTTCAATCCTCTCAGATTTTTTATAATGTTTTTTTCCCAATTCACAAACACATGGGATATTTTTTATTGAGGTCATCCAGATCCTGCTTGATCATTACATTTAGGGGGAAGAATCTAACATTTTTTAGCTCATAGGTCACCAAACCCCAAGTGCCACAGGTGAACCTGATAGGGAAGACTGGGCATAATTCAGAAATCAAAGACTTTGAGCTAGATGGAATTCTGCATTGGTTCCCTTGAGAACAGTGATTATATTCTATGTGTGGGAGGCATAGCAAACCCTATATTAGGTAGATAAGAAGGGTAACTGCTATGTGTTCACCAGATCACTTTTCCATTTTTTCCTTGGCACACAGATAGATTACATTTTCCAGACTCCCTTGCACTTAGATGGGAAGATGGGACAGAGTTCTGGCCAATGGGAAGTGATACAGCTACTTCCAGGCCTGGTCCCTAAAGTAATTTCCAGCACAATTCTCCACACTTTCTTTCTTTATTGCTGGCTCAACCAAGAAGATCTTGGGGGAGGGCTCTAAGGTAGTAAGTAGGTAATGGTAGAGCTACAACATCTCTGAATAACTGTGTGTACAAAGTCTCCTCAACACAGTCTCCACCACTACCACCACCACCACTGTCAGCCATTGGATTATGACATAAGACAAATGAACTTTTAATTTCTAAGGCACAGAGATTTGGGGTTAGTTATAGCAGTTAGACTACACTGACTAATTTATTTGCTTATCTACATATTTTAGAAAACAACTAATCCATATAATATCAGGTACCATAGAATTATATTGTTATGTAACTTTTAAGTTCAGATAATTCAACTCTCTTATTTGACAGATGATAAAACTGAGGCCCAGAGAAGTTTAAGTCACTTGCTCAAACTCACACAGAAAATCAGTGTAAGAACTTAAAGCAAAATTTAGATATTACCCCTCAGTCTAGTACTCTGGGTTGTACTGTATTTCCATTTTTCATGCAATATTTCAAAATTTCTACTCTATTTAAACTTTTATTTGCATGTATCAGATTAAATATAACTTGCACTCTTATGTGCCATATCTAGGGAATAAGAAAATGGGTTGGTTTTAATGCCACATTGGCCCAAATGGATCTAACAGATATATTCAGAATATTCCATTCTAAAAGAGCAGAATACACATTATTTTCAGGTGTACATAGAACATTCTCCAGAATAGACTACATGTTAGGCCACAAAATGAGTCTCAACAAATTCAAAATGATTGAAGTCATACCATGCATCTTTTCCAACCACAATGATATCAAACTAGAAATCAACCACAAGAAAAAATCTGGAAAGAACACAAATACATGGAGGTTAAATAACATACTATTAAATAATGGTCAACTAAAAAATCAAAGAGGAAATAAAAAAATACATGGAGACAAATGAAAATGGTCTAAAATCTTTGGGATGCAGCAAGTGTGGTTCTAAGAGGGAAGTTTATAGCAATACAGACCTACTTCAAGAAGCAAGAAAAATCTCAAACGGCCTAACCTTACACCTAAGGAGCTAGAAAAAAGAAGAACAAACAAAACCAAAACCAGTATAAGGAAGGAAATAATAAAGATTAGAGAAGAAATAAATGAAATAGGGACTAAAAAACAAAAACAACAACAACAACAAAATAGAACAGATCAATGAAACCAGGATGTGGTTCTCTGAAAAGATCAACAAAATTAATCAGTAGCCAGAGTCATCAAAAGAGAAAGAGAACTCAAAAAAAAAAAAAAAAAAGCAGAAATTAGAGAAATAACAATCAGCACCTTGGAAATACAGAGGATTATAAGAGAATATTATGAAAAATTATATGCCAATTAATTGGACAAACTAGAAGAAATGGATAAATTCCTAGAAACATACAACCTACCAAAACTGAGGCAGGAAGACATAGAAAATTTGAACATATCAAATACCAGCAATGAAATTGAATTAGTAATAAAAAAACTCCCAACAAACAAAAGTCCAAGACTAGATGGCTTTAAGGGAAAATTCTACCAAACATTTTAAGTGGAGTTAATATCTATTCTTCTCCAACTACTCAAAAATATAGGAGAGGAAGAAAACCTTCCAAATTCATTCCATGAGGCCAGCATTACCCTGATACCAAAACCACACACACAAAAAAGAGAACTGCAGGCCAATATCTCTGATGAACATAAATGCAAAAATCCTCAACAAAATATTAGCAAACCAAATCCAACAATACAGTAACAAAACCATTCACCACCATCAGGTAGGATTTATTCCCAGGATGCAAGGTGGCTCAACATTTGCAAATGAATCAATGTGATACATCACATCAACAAAAGAAAGGATACAAGCCATATAATGATTTCAGTAGATGCAAAAAAAAGCATTTGACAAAGTACAACATCCATCCCTGATAAAAACCCTCAACAAAGTAGGTTTAGAGGGAATGTACCTCAACATAATAAAGGCCATTAATGAAAACCCACAGCTAACATCATACTCAATGGTGAAAAACTGAAAGCTTTCCCCCCAAGATCAGGAACAAGATGAGGATGTCCTCTCTCACCACTTTTATTCAACACAGTACTGGAAATCCTAACCACAGCAATCAGAAAACAAGAAATAAAAGTCATCCAAATCAGGAAGGAAAAAGTAAACCTTTCACTATTTGCAGATGACATACTATCTATAGAAAACCCTAAAGACTCCACCAAAAAACTACCAGAACTAATAAATGAATTAACTAAAGTTGCAGGATACAACAGATAGAAATTTGTTGCATTTCCATACACTAATAATGAAGCAGCAGAAAGAGAAATTAAGAAAACAGTACCATTTACAATTGCACCAAAAAAAATAAAACACCTAGGAATAAGAATAACCAAGGAGGTGAAAGACTTGTAGTTTGAAAATCAAAAAATATTGATGAAGGAAATTGAGGATAACACAAAGAAATAGAAAGACATTCCATGTTCATGGACTGACAGAACAAATATTGTTAAAATGTCCATACTACCTAAAGCAATCTACAGATTTAATGTAACCCCTATCAAAACACCAACAGCATTTCTCATAGAACTAGAACAAATAATCCTAAAACTTGTATAGAACCCCAAAAGATTCCCAATAGCCAAAGCAATCTTGAAAAAGAAGAACAAAACTGGAAGTATCACAATCCATATCCTACAAAGCTGTAGTAATCAAAACAGTATAGTACTGGCACAAAAAGAGACACTTAGATCAGTAGAACAGAACAGAGAATCCAGAAATAAACCCACAATTATATGGTCAATTAATCTATGACAAAGGAGGCAAGAATGTGCAAAGGGGAAAAAGACAGTCTTCAATAAATGGTGTTGGGAAAGTAGACAGCTACATGCTAAAGAATGAAAATGGACCACTCTCTTACATGCTAAAGAATGAAAATGGACCACTTTCTTACACTATATGCAAAAATAAACTCAAAATGGATTAAAGACCTAAATATGAGACCTGAAATGACAAAAATCCTGGAAAAGAACACAGGTAATAATTTCTTTGACATTGGCAGTAGACATTTTTCTAGATATGTCTGCTGAGGCAAAAGCAAAAATAAACTATCAGGACTACATCAAAATGAAAAGCTTCTACACACCAAAGGAAACAATTAACAAAACTAAAAAGGCAACCTACCAAATGGAAGAAGGTATTTACAAATGACAGATCTAATAAAGGATTAGTATCCAAAATATATAAAGAACTGATACAACTTAACACCAAAAGAACTGATACAACTTAACACCAAAAAAACCCAAATAATCCAATTTAAAAATAGACAGAAGACATGAACAGAAATTTGTCCAAAGAAGACATGCAGATGGCCAATAAACACATGAAAAGATGCTAAACATCACTCATCATCAGGGAAATGCAAATCAAAACTACAATGAGATATCACTACACAACTGTCAGAATGGCTAAACTCAAAAACACAAGAAACAAGTGTTGGTGAAGATGGGGAGAAAAACAAATCCTCACATACTGTTAGGGGGAACGCAAAGTGGTACAGCCACTATGGAAGACAGTATGGAGGTTCTTCAAAAAATTAAAAATTTTAGAACTACCCTAAAATCCAATAATTGCACTACTGACTATTTACCCAAAGACTACAAAAACACTAATTCAAAAGGATATATGCATCCCTATGTTTATTGCAGCATTATTTACAATAGCCAAATTATGGAAGCAGCCTGTGTCCATCAATAGATGACTGGATAAAGAGGAGGTGGGTGAAACAAGTGATGGAGATTAAGAGTACACTTATCATTATGAGCACTGAGTAATGTATGGAAGTGTTGAATCAGTATATTGTACACCTGAAACTAATATAATATTGTACATTATACTGGAATTTAAAAAACAAATTAAAAAAAAGAAAATGGGTCTGGATATTGTTTCCTACTCTCCTTTGCAATTTGATTGCTATTCTCTTCATTTTCATTTAGCTTTTCAAATTTCCCTTCTAATTCTACAAGTTTTTCTTTGTTGATTCTCCTTGATTATAGCATGAGCTGTTATTTTAGAAGAGGACAGTACTGCTGGTTCTTTTTCCATATCCTAAACACTGTTCCTCAAAACAATAAAGAGAAATTAACTGGCAATATTTTCTTTATAGCTCTCCAGTTTAGCTTTTCACTCCTGTCAACTAACTTTTCAGAAACCTGCCTTGAGTGAGAAGCCTAGAACTGAAGACTGAGCATACTCACATTTAGCGAGAGAGGCAACAAGTTCCCATCAATCATTCTCAATCACATTCCAATAGTGGCTTAACTTCTCTCAATATAGATATCCAAAAAATTAAGATTGTTTCCTCTTTCAGAAACTCATTCTTAAGCACCAGCACCATCATGCAGACTCCCTTTATCTAATAACTCCCCTTCTAGAAGTTTGTTCCCAAAATTTAGGTCATTCTTTTCTTTTCTCATAAGTTATTTCTCCCATCCAAATCCTTGCCTTCTACAGTTTGTTTTTCCCTTCCTGTCTTCTTTCCTTCTTTCTTTTTGAAATACTTTAGAAAAATGCTTGAAGGCTACCTCTCCTTTGGGCATGGTGCTAGGTTTTAAGGATAATGATGAAAAAGACCTGATTCCTTCCTCCTTGTCTACCTAGTTCCGTGGTGATAGAGTCACATATGTTTCCAAGTTAACTATACCTTGGGACTTGTGCTCACCCAAGTAATGAGGTGTACAGATATTTAAATATTAGAGACATTTAAGGGCTATCCCCTGGTCTCTTACAAGTCACCTATGTGCAGAACAGATTCTCCTTTCATTGCTGGTATTTTCTGTATGGATATCTAATTTTATGACCAATACCATTTGTAAGAAAATAAATCATTATCCAAAAACTCCTGTAAATGACATTCATTTTGAAGAAAACTCATAAACCATTGCTCAAGGCATTATTCACAAGTCAGAATTCCATAATTCCCATGGAAGACAAACCATTGAATATCCATCTGGGAAAACAGAGAGTGCAGTCTACTTATACACAGTACATATAAACCTCACATTTATCAAGCAAGAAAGGGGAACTCTAAATTGAATTTTGGTCTACCAGAATAAAAGAGAAGTTATTAAAGAGAGAGTTATTATATAAAGGATGCTTGTGGTAATTACTATTATAACCTCAAAAATCCTTTTGTAAAGTGAAAAATGACTAAAATTTTGTGAATTGTCCCCCAGTTGTGTTTTCTAAATATGAATTGTGTGTGTCTTGTTTCTTTGAAGAAAGAATCACTTGCCATGGCGTATGAGAAAAGATAGGCATATACACCCTGTTCTCAGTATGTAAGTGTGCATTTGCTTTCATGAGCTTCTGCATCATCCCCTGCCCCACAACCGCCGCCTTCACAAAGATAAGCAGCTGGAGAAAAAAAAAAATCACTGACTGTGGGAGGAAAAGAAGCACAATCCATGCTCAATCTCCTTTAGAGACAGACATTCCTAACAGTATATAAATGAATGGGCTCCACAGGTAATAGCAATGAACCATGTCAGAACTGAGCTGGTTGGGGAGGTAGGGGATGACAGGGAATATGGGAATTGGGGAAACCTCTAGCAGTTTATGCTGTGCTATCTGTCTTCCTCATTTGTGTGTTTTCTGAGTCAGCATTAGCTAAATTTTCCAGAAAGCAATCCACAAAGTACAGCCTGGGCATTTAAGGGACGTCACTCATTTCCCCCAGTGACCTTGACAAGTCAGAAGCTTGAAAGCAGGGAAATCCGGATGTCTCAGTTATGAAATGAAGCAGTGGGGCTCCAATATATTTCCAGAAGACTCCATCTAGACTGGTGATTGCCTGCTTCTATTACTACCAGTGACCACCCAGGGTGCTTCTCTGGCTCATAAGGGATTTGCATAATGGCCAAGTGCTTCAGCCTGATGTTGCTTCTTGCCTCCATCTGGACCACAAAGCTCCTGGTCCATGGCTCTCTCCGTGTAGAAGGTAGGTTTCTTACCAGATTTCCAACCTGAGGCAAAGCAAGATCTTGCAAACTGTCCTAAGCCTACCAAATTCTTAACTATGGATTGCTGGGAGTAGGGGTGACCCTCAATATCCACAGATCTAGTTCATAGTGTTGCTCTGCCAGAAATGTTTTTACCATATTGTTGACTTCACCAGAATGATTCACATTTACCTTTATGTTATTTTCACTTTTATTTTTGGTTATCGAATCTTTTTAATGAGAATATTTTGAAACAAAATATTGAGGAGAGATCATTTGTTTTTAAAAGTATTTCATTGAAGAAATAAACCATGATTGTAATGAATTTTAAGCAAGCACTATAAGCTGGGAAAAATGGCCAACTTTCACTAAATATTGACCTGTTTTATATTTTTGGAAGTGTCAATATAATTATTTTAATTTCAATTTTGCTGTATTACAATTGAATGCATATGTTTTTAATATGAAATAAATAGCAAATTAACTGAAAAAATGTGAAAATATAGGTTTGATAATTAGTCATTATCTCCCTACCAAAAAGGAATGGCTTTAAGGGATTTCCAGGCTTTTGAGATGCCTAAGTGGTAACCTCACTCTGCAATGTAGGCAAAAAAATTGTAACCACAAATCACTTATTATAGCTCCAGGCAAATGAAAATTTGAGCACTTTAAAAACAAAATTGTGTGTTCCTATGCTGGAATAGGCTCTGTGATATAAAGTATGTAGGAATCAGATATCCTGAGTTGATTCATATATTGTTATATTTATTATGAGAGCCTAGAGTAATATTTTTTTTTCAAAATTCCAGAATTGTTATTCTCAAATAAGTTTGGTCCTCTTTGAAATTCCCCTGGGAGACTTTTCCCCACAATGCTGCCATGACTCAAATATTTTGGAAATTGTTCTTTAACAATAATTCCATTGCACTCTGGACTATCTTTAATGATGGCAAAAATTTCCTAAGGAAATTAAATTATATATATATCATATTTTATATTATATATAACTTTTATGTATGTAATATATGAAATTTCATTTAATCTTCTCAAGAAGGGGCACCTAGGTGGCTCAGTTGGTTAAGCGTCTGACTTTTGATTTTGGCTCAGGTCATGATCTTACATTTTTTGAGAGATCTTCATGGACAGTAGGGAACTTGCTTGGGATTCTCTCTCTCTCTCCCTCTCCCTCTCTCTCTCTCTCTCTCTCTCTCTCTGCCCCTCCCCACTCTTGTGCTCTCACTTTCTCTCTCAAAATTAATAAATCAACTTAAAAAAATCTTCTCAAGTAGACATTTTACAGATGAAACAGCAGGCTCAAATGAAGCCAAGTGACTTCCTAATGCCGTATAGATGGTAAAAAAAAGCTTGGGTTTTAATTCAACTCTATCTGATCCAAACATACAGTATTTCTACTATGCCTGCTGTTTCCTAAAAATTCTTAAGGAAGAGGTTAGTGGAGTAGCCCTTGGATTCCAACTCCCTACTTTTGTCTTTAAAAAAACTAGGAAAGCATAAAAATGACTAATATTTGTTGACTATCTCTTATGGACCCAGTCCCTGCTAGGCACAAGTTATCTAACTTAATTCTGACAAAAATTTTGTGAAGAAGATAGAACCAACCATTTTCATCTTACAAATGAGAACAATAACTTGCCAGAGTCCCAGAGCCTATTAATAACAGGTGAATAATCAAAGCTAGGTCCATTGTCCAGAATAGGTCCTTCATTACTCTAAATAATAACTTTTAAGGTAAAAATGAGTTATGATGGAAGAGTAGCAATACCACTTTATAGTGTAATTAATAAACCTTCTCTGTAGGTATTCCTAAAGAAACAGCCATGAGATTTGAGCAATAGCAAGCTCATGGGCTAAGCCAAATTCCAGGACAAATGGTGTGTTTGGAGAGTTTAGCTCTAATTGTAGAGTGTGTGTGTGTGTTCATTTTCTCCTCCACAACACAGTGGGAAGCAAAATAGTGGGGTTTTAGAGTTTGTGGGGTTTGTGCACCCAATCTGTCCTATATCCATGCTTTATATCCTTGGGTTTGGGAAAGTTACTTAATCTCCCTGAGCCTCAACTTTCTATTAAAGGAGACAGGGTTTGGCACAGAGTAGCATAAACAGATGATAGATGTTAGAATTAGTATTAGTATTTTTTAAAGTTTATTTATTTATTTTGAAAGAGAGAGAGCAGGGGAGGGGCAGAGAGAGAGGGAGAGAAAGAGAATCCCAAGCAGGCTCCACACTGTCAGTGCCATCCAGGTATCCCTAGTATTAGTATTAATATCAGTATTGCTATAGGTATTAGTATTAGTACATATAGTCATAAGAGGCTGTTTTGTCATTAACCCTCAGGTTGGGGTGTTGACTCTCTGGTTTCTCATCGTGAGGGCAATGTCTGGAAGCAAATAAGGCCATCCACAAATATTGTGTATCATATACATATTACATCTTCTAGCTTCTTGCTCCAGAGCATAGCAAGGCCACATGGAGGACTTAGAAATGCTCCTTCTATGTTTGCAAGAAACTTATTTTAAATACCAACTTAGAAAGTGATCAAAGCATTTGACTGGGTATCCAACACACAGATCTGTGTACAAGCAACCTCTTGGAAGATTGTAATGCCCTCTTATGGATTTTTGTGGACAAAGCCCAATAGGAATAATGCACCTGAATGCAATACAATTTTGCAATTTTATACAGGTCTATAAATCCCAGATCCAAGAAAGTGATCTAAAGAACTTTTGGATTCATGAATTTTCGAGTAAAATATATTCACGACATATCTATTCAACTGCCTCACCTTCCCTTGAGAGATCAGTCATTAGAGAACTAAAACCAAAAAGCTTTGAAGATAACATAATGATGTTACTTATGATTTACTGAGCACCTACTTTGTGACAGGCACTATGCTAAGCATTTTTATTTTAACTAATTCATTCAACTGTCACTACCCTACACAATAGATACTGTTACTCTCTCAATTTTATGAATAAGGAAACTGAGGCTCAAAAAGATTAAATAGCCTAAGATCTCAGAGCTAGCAAGTGACATAGGCCAGACTCTAAAACTCAACTTTATTTAGTTTCTCTGTCATGCCAGGTTTACTGCCTGATTTCTTTAGGAACTTCTGAGTAAGCCTGCCCCCCAATGGTCAGAGAACACCTGGGAATGAGAAAGCTCACATTGTGTTATACCAAGTGCAACATTTTTCAGCCCATCTCAGAAATACTGGTGTTCCCAAGCCATATTGGTTTGGTGTATTGTTAGCTATTCTATTAACCAGAGCCCTGAATTCTATTTTTCTCAAAATCTCAGACCTTTCATTTTATAGACTCTAAAAAGGTTTGCAGCAACTGTATCACCTAGACTCAACCCAAGGAACTGGTGGCAAAAGTCTCTATGTAAAGAACAAGTCTCTATGTAAAAAACCCCTTAATGTAGTGGTGTAGGATAGGCTCAAATCTGATGAGAGGTACAGCTGGGACAAGAGCAAAGACCCACCCTAACCCAGCAGGATTTCCTTGTGGGAAATGTCTGGCCTGTTATAGCTAACCGTCAATCCCAGCCACAAGGACCTCACTGCTCTAACAAGACAATAATACTTTGCTAGGAAGAATAGCTTACAGGCTGGGAACAAGAACAGCGGCAAATTGAGGACCTCTGTGATTCCTTTGCAGAACTTTCCATCTCAGCACCATGCAGAATTGTAGGGGTCACCCTTGTGAACAAAAAGACAACCCAGCAGCTGAATTTCACAGAAGCCCAGGAGGCCTGTAGGCTGATGGGACTAACTTTGGCCAGCAAAGACCAGATTGAAGCAGCGTGGAGGTCTGGCTTTGAGACTTGCAGGTGAGAAACAACTGTATTCACAATACTGCTGGACCTCTTCCAGCTCTGTGTTCTTGTTCAGCAGTAGAGATAAATGTATCCATTCAACTAATGTGTATTCTGTTATAGCTATGGATGGGTTGCAGATAAGTTTCTGGTCATCCCTCGGATTCTCCCGAACCCCAAGTGTGGGAAGAATGGGATGGGTGTCCTGGTTTGGAGAAATTCACTCAGCAAAAAGTTCTTGGCCTACTGTTACAACTCATCTGGTGAGTCATATCTGTAGCCTCTCCATGTTTTCTCTAGCTCTATGACCTGTCTGAATAGCCCTGAGTAGCAGCAGAAGGAATCTTGGTGATGGTCATTTAATACTCCCAATACTGCCTCTATGTAGGACCAGGCCAGAGTTGGTCACGTGCCCCTCAGAGGAAAAAGTTAGGGAAAATATGACTAAATGGCAACATAGGAAGAGGGCAACCCAGGAGGTTCCATTACCCACATTCCTCCATCTTATAAGATAAATAAGAAGAAGGTAAGGAAATATTCACTATAGACAAAGCAATGTATCGAGTTATCATACTGAACCTTGACAATCTCTTTATAAGGTATACTTTGCCACTCCCATTTAGCAGAGGAGAAAATTTAACCCAAAGGACATAAGTATATTTGTCTAAGTTCTCACAACAAAGATTTTAACATAGGTCTAACTCTGAAAGCATGCTCTTTACCTTACCCTACATTCCTTTAAAGGAGAGGAAATTCAGATGCTACATTTTTTCTTTTTTTTAAGTAGGCTTCACACCCAGCATGGATCCCAGTGCAGGGCTTGAACTCATGACCCTGAGATCAAGACCTGAGCTGGATCAAGAGTCAAATGCTTAACTAACTGAGTCACCCAGGGGCCTCACTACACTTGACATTTTTAAGAATAAGATCATTTTATGAAGGAAGGAGTTGAAGTTAGGAAATAGAATTGGTTTGCTCATGGTCACACAGTCCTATCCTATCCTATTAACTTTGCTTGGAGACCACATCCACCTATCCCAAGTGCTCTACCTAAGGAACTTCCCAGAAAGTTTTTCTTTCACTAAATACTTATTCTCTGCTGATTTATTACACTTCACACAGACTCATAAATCTGACCTTCTAAAGGTCAGACAGCTGAGTGGTCATATAAAAGGGCAGATTCCAAAGTCATTCTCTAAGATCCAAGAGATAAGTATGCACCAGCAACATTATGTTGCCCAAAGGCAACATAGGATCCAAGCAGTTCTCTGAATCAGGAGGCTTTGACCTAGAAAGAGCCCTGAAAGACGCTTTGTCCTCTTCCCTCATTTCATGGATGAAAATGATAGCTCAGAATGAAGGTTTGGCTTGTTCTGTTGGTGGCAGAGTCAAAAGTGGAATAAAGCTTTTTTTGTTTGTTTCACCATCCTCCTTCTCTCTTCTGTCTCTTATGCCTACCGCTTTTGGTTGGGGAATTGGTGGTTCACAAACCTGTTTATCTCATAGCCAGCCCATGCCTGTCAAGTGACCTGGCCTTTCAACTTCCTGGCCTTCCTCCTAGCTGTCAGTGTGATGATATGATACCCAGCCCTCTGGACTTCACAAAATGGAGTCAGAGGAAGAGGACTTGGATTTGTGTATTTCCTCATGGTTTCATTTAACTCATACTTCCAACCCCTATATTTCCTGTATGCTTAAAGTTAGATCTAAAGGCTTGATTAGACTCTTGTTCAACATTTTGAGAATAATATTTCATAGATGATATTGTGCACTTTAAATCACATCCCAACTTAATGTCAGTATGTCCCACTATTAATATGCTAACTTTGATCATTTGAATAATATGGTGACTGCCAGACCTCTCTAAAGGAACTCATAAAGATATGCTTTTCCCCTTGCAATGAGTAAGTAATCCATAATGTGATATTTTGGCACCATGCATATATTCTGACCCCAACTATCTAGTACCTAGAGTTTAAGCAGCCATTGGTTATTCTTACTGGAATCAGTTATTATATGTGGGGTTACAAAATGGTGATGTTTCTAAATCTTCCTTTTACATTTATTAAATTTTACATTATTAGCTGGAATTCTTTGATGCAGAAGAATCTCTCTCTTCTCCAATCCCGCCCACCACACACATTTCTTCCCCCCCCCATACTACTATGAATACATTATATTTTACTTATTCTGTGTGTTCAATATGTTGTAATCAATTTTACAATTATTATTCTTTTATTCTTTTTGATGCTCAAATTGTCCCAAATTTGGTGAGTAGGAGCCCCTTCTAGTTGACTTTTGTGTTCTTTATTCCATTAATATTTGAGTAATTCCTTGCTTTCTGACATAATAGCATGTCCCACACTTACGTTGTACTTTCTCTGCCCCTGATATGGAACCAGCCATTTATTTCTCCAAGAAGCCATGTTCTTTTTAATGGAGAATGTTAATTTGAAACCAAGATCTGGATGCAAGTAGTTTTCATTACTACTGGAGTTTTCACTGCTTCTTCAGTATTTTTAGTGGATAGCTCTATACATATATAGCTCTCTCTCTCTCTCTCTCTATATATATATATATATATATATGTATACATATACATGTATATACATGTATATACATATACATGTATATACATGTATATACATGTATATACATGTATATACATGTATATATATATATATATATATATACGCACACACACACACACAGAGCTATCCACTAAAAATACAGACTTATATCTAAACATTATGAATTTGGGGGCACCTGGGTGGCTCAGTCAGTTAAGTATCTGACTTCAGCTCAGGTCATGATCTGGTGGTTCATGAGTTAGAGCCCTGAGTCAGGCTCTGTGCTGACAGCCCAGAGCCTGGAGCCTGCTTCCGATTCTGTGTCTCCCTTTCTCTCTGCCCCTCCCCCACTCATGCTCTGTCTCTCTTTGTCTCTCAAAAATGAATAAATTTTAAAAAATTTTAATAAAAAATAAAAATCATGAATTTGTATTGATATTTCCAGCTCAAATATAACAGGTCAAGCTTTTTCTTAGTTTACTTTGTTTTACACTTATATTTTTCTCTTACACAGAAAATCACAGTTCCCAATAAATAATATTACTATACTTTCTCATCCTATGATAGTTTCAAAATTATAAAATCAACATTATTAGGAATAATGAACCCATTGAGTGAAATTTGAGATTTCTTTGCATTTCTTTTAGTCCCCACAATATAGCCCTCTAAGGGTGTACTGTCAATGAAGTATGTGCAAAAGGGACTTGAAAAATTCACAACTCTGTGTAGTTATACTATCAGTTTGAAATAAATTAGGTTCATCTGCTTTTGTTTGCCATCTTTGTGAGGATCAGAGATAATCTAACCTTTATCCAAATGCTAATCCTAAACATATGCCATTTGTTTTTATAACTTTCTTTTTATGGTTATCTTGTGAAGTCTATCAGAGTAACTTAAACCTGACCCTACACTTTATCCTAATTGTCTTTTTTATTGCTATCTTTGTGAGCTTTGGGGGACCAGATCAAGGTGCTTTGAATGCTCTGCATGCACCATCTGTTTCATGCTGTTCCCTCCACCACAATGCCCATCTTCCTATCTAGTTAACTGCTACTCTTTATTCAATTCTCGAGTGCCATCATCTTCAAGAAGCCTTCCCATACCCTTTACTCCTATCTTTCCTCTTGGACTCCAACTACACTCTGTGTTTAATATCAGTACACTTGGCACATTCTAAAGAAATCATATTCATAGTTTGAGGTATGCCCTCAACCCAGTAGGAATTATGGGACCAGACTGCTGTTGCTCCCTCACACTGTGGCCCTGTTGGCTATATTTAATGAACAGAGAGGCAAAGGAAAGTAATTGTTAGGTAGATCCTGTCTATCATGCTCATACATTATGATAGGCCCTACACATTTATTATCTCATTAACCCTCAGTAAAATGACAGAAGGGTATCATTTCTATTTTCCAGGAGAAATAACTGATGTTTAGAGTATATTTTGCTATGATCCTAGTCAATAAGGGAAAGAGCCAGGATTTAAATCTTGAGCCACTACTCCCATGTAGCACCTTCCATGGTGATGACTACACATCAATAATATACCAGGCACCGGTTGGGTTCTGGGCATCAATATTTTTTAAAAGCTCCCCAGATGATTCTAACCTATAGCCAGCGTTCAAAAAATCACTTTTCCCTAGGAGATCTCTAAAATATAACTTTTAGGATTCCAGATACTTCTGGATTCCCCTATTTCTTTGCAATTGCAATAATCTCCTTCCTTATTCCTGGATTGTACTCTCTCCCCATTGCATTTCATCCTCCACACACCTCCACTGATAATTATGTTACTCCTCTGCTCCGTAGCCCTTGGTGACTTCCTATTAGAGAATATGATGTAAACTATGAAGCCTTTTACGCATTGAAGTGAGCATGTCTGAGAACTCCTGTATATCAGTTGGGAGGTTTGTGGACCCAGTTGAAAATTCCATTTCCTACAAAATACATTCCAAATGCTTTAACAAGGCAATTACGAATCTCAATACTCTGGCTCTAGTCACTCTACCCAGTTTCATCTCCTGCTTGCAGTCTTTCATGCTACCAATCATATATACACTCTACTCTCCAGCCACCCTGCACTCCTTATCATTTTTCTGTAACTACATTTTCAAACTTCTGGTTTCTTGGATCATGCTATTCCTATTGACTGGAATATTCTATTCCTTCCTGCATACTAGATGAGCTTCTGCTGTGTTCCAAACATACTGGCCTTTTATTCATCAAACATACTGAGTTCATTCAGCTTTGGGCTCTTGAACTTCCTGTTCTCTTTTCTTGGAATGATTTTGCCCTAGATTTTCAATGACTGGCTACTTTTTATCATTTAGGCCTCAGCTTAAGTATCACCTCACTTTCTCCTATCATCCTATTCAAAGTATCTTCTTGGGATGCCTGGTGGCTCAGTCGATTAAGAATCTGACTTTGGCTCAGGTCATCATCTCATGGTTTGTGAGTTCAATCCCCATGTCAGGATCTGTGCTGACAGCTCAGAGCCTAGAGCTTGCTTTGGATTCTGTGTCTCCTGCTCTCACTGCCCCTCCTCCTCCCCAGCTCATGCTCTGTCTCTCTCTCTCTCTCTCTCAAAAATAAACATTAAAAAAGATTTTTTTAATAGTTAAAAGCAGAGAAGGAGGGAGGCAAACCATAAAAGACTCTTAAATACAGAGAACAAACTGAGGGTTAATTGGGGGGGAACAGGGGGAGAGGGAAAAATGGGTGACGGGCATTGAGGAGGGCACTTGTTGGGATGAGCAATGGGTATTATATGTAAGTGATGAATCATGGGAATCTGCCCCCAAAACCAAGAGCACACTGTACACACTGTATGTTAGCCAATTTGACAATAAATTATATTAAAATTAAAGAAAAATTTTTTTAATTCTAAGTATCTATCTCCCATCCCCCACCGCTACCAGTTTAATCCTTATTCTCTTTAATTTTCTTCTTAACATTTATCATACTTTTAAATTTCTGGCTTTAAAAAAAAATCGTATCCTTCCATTAGCATATAAGGCCCTTAAAAGTAAGGACTCTGTTTTCTTTGTATCATGACCTTAACACCTAGAACAGTGTTTTGCACAGAGTTGGAACTCAATAAATATTTGTTGAACAAACACATTAATCCTCCATACCTTGCTCAAATGCCATCTCCTCTGTCAATCTCTTTACCAAAATACTTCTGTCCTGGAAACTGGAACTAGACCTAATTGTATCTGTATTTTCAGTTCCCAACATATAATGTGTTCATATGTTTTTTCCCTGATATTGAAAATTTTTCATTTTTTGAAGAAAAACTTAGCATGTGCTCAAGAATGAGAAATCTAACTAAAAGTTCAAGGCAGAGGTCAAGGATGATGTGTGTTTCAATAGAGATATTTTATAAGTATAATAAATAGTATAAAATTCTGACTGAATGTGTGTGTAGTCAAAATGTTTTATCAATAGTATCAATGACCTTGATTGGTAATTTATGGTATTTTTCAAAAATGAATAAAATAACTTTTTCTTCCTAGCTAACATTCCAGCTGATGGCACCCACTGCCAGAAATAAGTAGGAATTTGAAATAGATGCAAACTCATATCTATTATATTATACTATATATTATAATATGTCCTATTATAATATATCATATGGCTCTGCCATTTATTAGCTATGTGACTTTGGGCAAGTTATTTAATTTCACTGAACTTCAGTTTCCCCCTATAAAATGAGAGTTTAATAAAATTGCTAAATAAAGTGTCATGATTGACTCAGAGTTAGCTGCTCAAAGATGTTGAGTTTCTTCTCCACCAGAGCTAACAGATAGGAAACAGATAAATCTATATCCAGCCCCTGCTCCCCTCCTTAAAATTTTTTTTTATTTTGAAGAGCACAGAGAAAGCTGGTTTTAGATCTTTGTCCTGAAGTGGTGTCATCTGTATATATGTCTCCCCAGCTACTCCTTCCATCCTGTCACTTTTCTTTCCTTTCTTTATTCATCAAATATTTATTGAGCATGTATTATGTGCTAGGCACAGGGAATGATAAGACAGGGGTCCTGCTTCCAAGGAGCTCAGTCTAGTGTAGAGCAGTGCAATGAGAACCTCGACAAGGGAAGTATAAGGAGGTACAAAAACATATGCCTCGGAACCCAATCTAGTCATCAAGTCTGCCTAATAAAGAGATGTTCAATCTGAGACTTGAAGAGTAAGTAATAGCTAAGTAAAGAGGGGACAAAGAGTCTTACAGGTGAAGAAAGCATCATGGTCAAGGCTTGGATATGAGAGAAAGCACATCAAAGAAACTGAAGAAATCTGAGTAGGCAAGAGGAAGGAGAGACACACTGGTCAGATAAGGCTAGCCATGTCAGCAGGAGACAGATCACAAAGGGCCTTATGGGCCACTGAGTAGAGGCAGTCACTGAAAGATTCTAAGGAAGTGATATGATTAGATTTGCATTTTTCTAAGACCATTCTGGCTGCAGTATAAGGGGACTGGAAAGGAGTAAAACTAGAGGCAGGAAGAACATTAGGAGGTGTTACAATACTTGTTACTTTATTTTTCCCTCCCCCAACAGATACTCGGATTAACTCATGCTCTCCAGAAATTATCACCACCAAAGATCCCATATTCAACACTCATGAGGCAACATACACAACAGAAATGATCACCAGTGACAGTGCATACTCGGCTTCATCTACTGTTGCACCTTACCCTACTACACCTACTCTTGCTCCTACTTCTGCTTTGGCTTCCACTTCTCGACGGAAAAGAAAGCTGATTTGTGTAACAGAAGCTTTTGTGGAAACTAGCACCATATCTACAGAAACAGAATCTTACATTGAAAATAAAGCAGCATTCAAGAATGAAGTTGTTGGGTTTGGAGGTAAAAGCTTTCTGTGTTTGCAGTATATTTGTGTGTGTTTGTGTGTTTATGCATAACAGAAAATACATAAAAAACTAGGCTGTCTCCAGATTGGCCATACAAGTAAAACCTTAATGCAAACTCAACTTTCATAAAGTCAGAGAACTTGAGGGCTCTAAAGAACCTTAATGATTAAACTAAAAATCATAGTATATGAGTATAAAATAGCTTCACTTTTAAAACTCAAAGACTTTAAAAATAAGACACTATTAATATATCAGAGTTTAATATATATATATATATATATATATATATATATATATACCTTTAAATGCCTATGATTAGAAAGTTTGTCTTCCTATTTAAAAGGAAGGGTTTACACCTAACTAGCTCCAAACCTATCATCCCACAGCCACAGAGAGGAAATGGACTCCATGATATTGCAATTTATAGAATAGAGCTTGAGAAGCAAGGCCTGGGATTCTATAGGAAAAGAAGCAAAGAAGCAGATGTGGGCCCAACATTCTAACTAGCCCCATTGTGGTCACAGAGAAGGCTTTTCTCCTGCATTATCTGTTGTCTTCATGCGTGTAAAGAATCATTAGAAGAGCAGCACACAACACTGTGTAAGCAAAGGACCCACAGACGATGTCTCTGTTTCCTCCAGGTGTCCCCACGGCTCTGCTAGTGCTTGCGCTCCTCTTCTTTGCTGCTGCAGCTGGTCTCGCAGTTTGCTACATCAAAAGGTGGGGTTGTTGGCACATTGTTAGTCTTGTAATGTTTGTAACATTCCTATCTTGTGTTTTTTCCAGGGTTGTTGTTAGCATTGCCTCAGTCAAAACAGAGACAGTAGACTTCTCACATCGTAAATTTTCTCCCTCTTCTCACCTCTCCTCCCTAACACCCAATCTTTCCTACTATTTCAGCACATGCATGTCACCCAGCCTTTAGAAACAGGTCAATGGGTGTCCCTTTGAAAATCAAGAGATAAAAAGAAAAGACTGAAATCTAGGGGGGAAGTATATGCTTTACTTTGATTCGGAATTCTCTGTTGTTGGTGGGAGGGTTGTGAGGTCAGCCTTAAGTGTGGCCTGCAAATTTACTGTCTCATCTAAATGAATCCACTAAGGTAGGGATGCAATGTCTTTGAGAATGCACATGTTAGCATCTGACATAAAGGTACCTGCATACTGTGCTAATACGTGCCAACACAGACAAAGTGTTATCTATTGTCATATGTGTTACATAGAAGTGTCTCACTTTGATTTTATGTTTATGCCTATAGGTATGTGAAGACCTTCCCTTTTACAAACAAGAATCAGCAGAAGGAAATGATTGAAACCAAAGTAGTAAAGGAAGAGAAAGTTGATGATAGCAATCCTAATGGGGAATCAAAGAAAGCTGATAAAAATTCAGAAGAGCCCAAGAGTCTGCCCAAAACTACAGTGCGATGCCTGGAGGCTGAAGTTTAGAAGAGAAAGAAATGAGAGGACACACCTGAGGCTAATTTCTTTCCTGATTCATATCCTGGCCCTAGATGGGGAAACTTAAAGGGCCAAAGAACCAAACAAGAAAGTTCACCCTTGGTTCCTAAATGGAATCAACTCAGGGCCACTTTTGGATTATGGAGTTCACCAAACGGAATTCCCTTCTTCTTACTGCAATCCTTTCTGGATCCTCCTACCTCCAAAGCTTCCCACAGCCTTTCTAGCCTGGCTATGTCCTAATAATATCTCTGTGGGAGAAAGGAGATTTACAAACCACAAGAACCTAAAACAGCTAATCAGAACGCATTTATAAAGAGGCTTCTCAGCTGGCTGACAAGAGGTGCGTTGAGAACCAAGAGATTGTTGAGACCAAGCTTTTCTCTATTGATTCCACAGGCCAGATCCTTTCTTCAGCTCTGAGAAAGTAACATGCATCACCTGGCATGCCCTTCTGAGCCAGGCAAGAACAAAAGAAGGAAGGAAAAGTTCAGCAACTGAAGGTCATGGACATTCCCATGACTTGAGACCTGATCTCTGTAAAGCCAAAATAAGTAGAGAAAAAGAATGAGGCCAAGGATGTTGCCACCATATTGTCAGCAGGGACTATAAGTACAAACAGGGTCAAAGTAGTCATCTCTGAATAATCTGAGTTGGAATCACTTTTTAGAACACACTTTCTTTTCTCTCTCTCTCTCTTGCTGCTGCCATTTTTTCTAGAAGTACATAATTTTATAAAGGAACCCCCCCAATCTCTTACAAATTTTTATTTTTATCGGAGCTGTATCTGGGAAATTAGTACTGAAGAAAATTACTGTATTAAAAGGCAGTAGAATTTAACAAACATTTATTGAATTCCTACTATATGTCAGGTGCTGGGTAAGGTATTATATTCTATAATAGAATATTATTTATCAAAAACTTACAAACAATAAAATGTATGAAGCTAATTTTTTCAGTTTTGATATCCTTAGCTTATCTACTTGCAAAACTAATTTTTTGCTAAGACTAATCCATTCACTATTTTCTCTAATATGGCAGCCACTATAACCTTAATTTATTATTAACATACCTAAAAAGTACATTATTACCTCTATACACCAAAGCACATTTTGAAAGTGTCATTAACAAATGTATTGCCAGTTCTTTTATCAGCAAGAAGGGCTCAAGAAGTGCAGAAATATTTGTGTCAAAAAAAAAAATAAATAAAAGCATTTAGAAAATTTTGTTGCTCCCTTATTTACATAGATGTGTTATAACTTTCATGGAAAACTGAAGTAATCTGTTTTTTGCAAAAGTAAGAGGGACAACTTTGGTTGTTGAAAAACAAATATTTGTAAACCCAGCGGTACATACATCACCATGTGGGGTTATGCTTGCTTCAGGGGGTCTTATTTTAAGTTGGTCAAGTACTCACCTATAAAACAGTCCTTTACTTAGGATACATTACAATCCATTTCAGAATTCACAGAGAGCTGAAGATTCAGGATTGTTCCCCTGTCCTGTTTTTCTAGCTTTCTCTCTCCCTCTCTCTGGTCTTCCCTTTTGGACTAGTATCTTCTTTCCCTTACCAGTGACTGCACAGCTAGCTAGCACCATGGTCCTTTCAGCTCAGAGACCATAAACTGCTGGCACAGTCTTTGGTAGTTGGCCCAGAGTATTATCTTAAATTTTGGGTTAATTGCCAGGAATTAAAACTTGAGGGGTGCCTGGCTAGCTCAATCAGTAGAGTATGTGACTCTTGATCCAGGAGTTGTGAGTTTGAGCCCCATGCTGGGTGTAGAGATTACTTAAAAATAAAATCCTTAAAGAAATCAAGAGTTTTCACATATTTATATTTCTGGGTTCCCTTGAAAAGGGAAGATCTGGGGGCACCTGGGTGGCTCAGTTGGTTAAACGTCTGACTTCGGCTCAGGTCATGATCTCGCGGTCTGGTCCCTGAGTTTGAGCCCTGCGTTAGGCTCTGTGCTGACAGCTCAGAGCCTGGAGCCTGCTTCAGATTTTGTGTCTCCCTCTCTCTCTGCTCCTCCCCAACTCACGCTCTGTCTCTCTCTCTCTCTCAAAAATGAATACACGTTTTAAAAAACTTTTTTAAAAAGAAAAATGGGAAGATCTGGAAATCAAGAACCCATATTCCTACACAACAATAACTATCTCAGACTGAGTAGTGGCTGTTCCCTTTAAAAGGTCGCTGCTTAACAGAAGAGGGAGAGGGGAGAATGGGGAAGGGGAAGGGAAAAAAAAAAGTTAGAGAGGGAGGGAGCCAAACCATAAGAGACTCTTAAAAAATGAGAATAAACTGAGGGTTGATGGGGGTGGGAGGGAGGGGAAAGTAGGTGATGGGCATTGAGGAGGGTACCTGTTGGGACGAGCACTGGGTGTTGTATAGAAACCAATCTGACAATAAATTTCATATTAAAATTCATTCATTCATTCATTCATTTAAAAAAAAAGGTCTCTTCTTGCTTCACGCCACCACAGTGTTCACTCTCTATTGCATTTTCATGCCAAAATAAAGGTGCCATGTCCTATGGATCTTGTAATACTATTGCCTTTTCTTTCACACTCAGCCCATTTCACTCATTTACAATCTTCCAGGTGCTGAGGTCTATGAGTTTGAAATTCTGGTTTGTCAGTCCTTAAGTTTTATTAGCCTCATCTAGTTCTCAAGTAGTGAAGAAGAAACAGCAAAAAAGAGCCTAAGTAATGGTCTTCCTTTTGTGTGTTAGCTGAAAAATAATCAGATCTTCCACACTAGATCTCTCATCTTGAAGGCATCTACTATATATTAAGACACTATCATCTATTAATTTAGACAGGTGTGTGTCCTCCTCAGGAGGAAGGGGGAAGGAGAAAAACCCCACCCATCCACATATAATCACTAGATAGCCCAGATGCCAACTGCAAACATATTGATGAAATAGGTAACGTTCATTGTTAAGGAAGAAAGGAAAGGAAGGAAGGGAGGGAGAGAGGAAAGGAGTAACACTGAGTACCTACTAAGTGGCAGTCATTTTCACATGTCCTATTTAATCACTATGTTTTCTCTGAGAAGAATTATTACTGTCATTTTTTATTATTAGAAAATTTGATTTTTAGAGGAGTTAAATCACTTTTCTATGGTCACACGTCTACTTATGTGCTAAAGGTAGGATTCAATCCCATGTCAGAATGACTGCAGAGCCCATATTCTTTTCCCTACACCACCAGACTCCTTTTGCAAATGACAAGAGAGTGATATAAACTATTCCAGTATGTAAGCTTGAAATCAGGCACTTGCCAAAAAACAATAGTGGGGAGATAAGAAAAACAACTTAGGATTCCTGTCCCAACTTCAGGGAATTTTTCCTAAATCCACTTGCAATAACAAAGAAAAAAGAGAACCACTAAAAACCTTTGAGAACTGTTCCCTCATTGATGCAGACACCAACCTCTGCAAAGACTTACCCGGTCCAGCTCATGTGGTCAGAAAATGCAAGGCTCACAAGGATCCAAGATAAGCTCCTCTAAATTCTTCCTTCACAAAGTTAAAAAAATGAAGCCAAATGTCGCTGATAGCTAGAAGTGAAGTAGAGCCAGGTCTACAAGTCTCCTTCTTCCTAGCCAAATTCTCTTTATTCTCCGTTGAGCAAAGAGAAATTAGAAGAATGCAAGATATGACCCCAATTCACACCTACAATCTGGCCCTTGTGAAACTAACTGCTTTTTATAAAAACTAGGCCAACTATCAAGTATAAACATGCTAATGTGCGTCCAATAAAAACAAGCAGATTTCTAAGGGTGGAAAGCTGGAGTAAAGCAGAGGACTTGACGCCCAGCACATGTATGCACAAAGTGGGAATTCATAAATGCCCACTGGCTTGAACAAGATTGAATCATGTTGATTTCCAGAGCAAAGAATCCTGCATGTTACTGCCCTTCTGTAGACTTTTAGCTGGTTACCAAAGCAAAATCAAACTAGGGAAGAGCAGGTTTCTAAGGACAATAATAATAACACTCAAGTAAATAAATTCTTACCAAGGAATGAGAGAGTTACTCACACTCACACACACACACACACACACACACACACACACACACACACACACACACAGGTTTAAGTTTCCAAACAGGAAGAAAAGCAATTATTTGTCAATTCAATCTCCTAGTTAAATGTAAATAAGACTTAGTTGTTTATCATAATAGTCTATATGTAAGGTCAGGTTTGACCTAAGAGCATTTTTAATAATATTAAAACCAGCTCAGAGCACTCTCCTCTCTGTTTGTTCTCCAGGAAATGCCCAAATTTCCAGACAGTGCTGATGTGAGTTAGGATGTCCTCCTTTAGTATCTAGGCCATTTACTTTTTATTTAAAAAAATTTTTAATGTTTATTTATTTTTGAGAGAGAGAGAAAGAGAAAGAGAGAGTGTGAGCAGAGAGAGAAAGACACAGAACGTGAAGCAGGCTCCAGGTTCTGTGCTGGCAGCCCAGAGTCCAATGTGGGGCTCAAACTCACAAACTGTGAGATCAAGACCTGAGGGGCGCCTGGGTGGCGCAGTCGGTTAAGCGTCCGACTTCAGCCAGGTCACGATCTCGCAGTCCGTGAGTTCGAGCCCCGCGTCAGGCTCTGGGCTGATGGCTCAGAGCCTGGAGCCTGTTTCTGATTCTGTGTCTCCCTCTCTCTCTGCCCCTCCCCCGTTCATGCTCTGTCTCTCTCTGTCCCAAAAATAAATAAATAAATAAAAAATTAAAAAAAAAAAAAAAAAAAAAAAAAAAAAAGACCTGAGCCAAAGCCGGATGCTTAACCGACTAAGCCACCCAGGCGCCCCAAGTCCATTTACTTTTTAAAAAATATATTTTTTTAGAATAGTTTTAAATTTACTTAGAAAAAAAGTGAAGATAGTAACAAAGAGTTCTCATATACCCCACAGCCAGTTTCCCCTATTATTAACATCTTATATTAGTATGGTACATTTGCCAGGCTTAATGAACCAATATTGATACATTATTATCAACTAAAATGTATACTTTATTCTGACTTCCTTAGTTTTTACCTAATATCTTTTCTTCTTTTCCAGGATCCCATCCAAGATATCATATTACAGTTAGTTGTAATGTCTCCATAGGCTTCTCTTGGCTTGACAGTTTCTAAGACTTTCCTTGTTCTTGATAACCACAATCAATTTTGAGGAGTACTGGTCAGGTACTGTGCATAATATCCTTCAACTGGGGTTTCTCTGATGTTTTCTTATGATTACACTGGAGAAGGGGAGAAAGAACACAAAGGTAAAGTGCTATTTTTATCACAGCATATCAAAGATACATACTATCAACATGACCTATCACTGTTGATATTAACCTTGCCTACCTGGCTGAGGTAGTGTTCATCAGGTTTCTCCAATGTAAAGTTACTCTTTTTCCCTCTTTCCATACTGTACTCTTTGGAAAAAAGTCACTATGCATAGCCCATACATAAATCGAGGGCAGTTATGCTCTGCCTCCTTGAAAGCAGAATATCTACATAAATTATTTGGAATTCTCCTGTGAGGAGATTCATCTATTTTCCCTCATTAATTTATTCAATCCTTTATTTACATCAGTGTGGATGAATATTTATTTTCTACTTTATGTTATAATCCAATGCTATTTAATTTATTTTTTGCTCAAATTGTTCCTGCTTTGATCATTGGGAATCTTTTCAGTTTGCTCTTGTGTCCCTTTGACCTAAGTTTACTCCAGTGTCCCTTTGACCTACCCCCATCATGGTGTTTTTATTGTGTACTTCCTTACTTTCTGGCACTGTATGATAACCCAGGCTCATCTTATATATTTCCTGCCCCACTCCTAAAATCAGCCATTTCTCCAAGGATCCCTTGGGGGTTTTTTGTTTGATTGGTTGGATGTTTTTGAGAATGGTCATGGAAATAAAGATCTAGGTGCACTCAGTGCACCTGGGTGGTTCAGTTGGTTAAGCATCCAACTCTTGGTTTCAGCTCAGGTCATGATCTCACACTTTTGTGGATTTGAGCCCTGCATCAGGCTCTGCACTAGCAGTGTGGAGCCTGCTTGGGATTATCTCTCTCTCCGTCTCTCTCTGACCCTCTCCAACCTGTGCTGTCCCTATCTCTCTCAAAATAAACTTAAAAAAAAAATCTAGATGTGCTCATTGCTGTTGGAATGTCATTTCTTCCAGGCCCTTTCCCAGATATCCAGGCAATAGGAGCCCCAGTACTCCTAATTTCATAGACCAATGATTCTTTTTTAAATTTGGGGGTCAAAATAGGGTTTTTAACTTTTTCATATTTTCAGACAAAAACATCTAAAATTTATACTTCTAACATTGCTATCATTTTACAAAAGATAGCAAAGGAGAAAGTTATAAAAATCAGAATAAAGAAGAGTCACTAAATAAGTCTAGTTTTATGAAAAACTGACTACATGAACCTTATTTTCCTCATTTTACCAGTGACAACTAACTCACTGATAAGTACCAATCAAAGGATTGGCCTTTACCAATCAACTAGAAGAAATAATTTTCTGAACTGTACTTAAGATAACCCTTTAGGATAATGCGGACATGCTGAGAGCAAGTAAACAAGTCCTATGATTGGGATCTAACTCCTTCTACCTTCCCAGTGGTCTCTCCTTCCACATTCCTTCCCCTACCACAGCCTGGGCCACTACATACACATACCATTACCATTAAGCAAAAAGAGAGCTCAGTATGTGGAAGGAGAGACAATTTACAATTCACAGTACTTTGAACCTAACTGTACTAAATGCTATAATTTCAGCACAGACTATGGGAACTCAGAGGAGAAACAACTTCTGATTTATCTGGAAAGGCTTCATGAAAGTTATGTTATTTAGGTTAGGCTCTTAAGGATCCATAAGATTTTTTATAAGAAATGATGGAAAAAAGTGACAACCTGAGCTTTACAGTCTTGCAAAGGCCCAGAGATATGAAAAAGGGAGCAATGTTCCCTAGGTAACCAGTTGTATATCGTGGCTACAGCATATGGTATCATGCCAATAGGGAAGAGATGGAAAAAAATGAAACTGGAGGGGGGTTATGCAAGGAGCCAATTCTGTGGTGTCTTAATTCCTAGGCTAAATACTCTCTGATTGGCACAGGAAAGCATCATTGGGTTATGATCATCACAGGGATATAATAAGATTTTGAGAACTCTAAAAAATGATGCTAGTGGTGGTGATGTAAAATACGGACTTAAGAAATTGTTAAACCAACTCTAGCTGATCACTGGACCCATCAAAGGAGATTTATAAAAGCTCAAAATCATGGGCCCCTAACCCAGCCCAAAAGAATCAAAATGTTTTTTCATGTTTAGGACCTAGAGAGATGTATTGAAGCAAACACATAAACAAAAGCAAAATAAATCCCAGAGAATCTGATCCAACTGATCCCAGGATCAGTGAATGGGAATTGCTGAACTACAGAAAAGAGGGATTAGAGACAGTAAGACAAAGAGTACCAGTACAAAATGATAAGGGCTTGGACTCTGGCAGTGCAGATAGGACAGAAAATGGATTCCAGAGAGATTTCTGAGACTAAAATCAGAAATAGTGGCTAAGTGATGAGATATGAAAGTAACTCAACAAGGACAGTGAAATTTTCAACTTGGGCAACTACATGAATGGTTCTTTCACTAGCCAAGTTAGGGTACAAAGAAAAATTAAGCATATTTGAGATAGAAGATAATGAGTTTGGCTTGAGTATGTGGTGTTTCTGGTATGGAAACAATATGTGAGTGGAAGTATCTATAAAGCAGGTAAATTTTTAGCTATGGGGGAAAGGTAGGACTAAAGATCAGGATTTTTAAGCCATTAACATGCAAGTGTCTTGGGAGGGAATAAGGAGAAATTAGTTTGGAAATAAAATCAAAGAAATATACCTAATAGTTGACAGTGAAAACTGTGGCAGGACAAACATTACTATGCAAACTTTACTTCTCTAATTGCCAGTCTAATTTTCCTCAAAATAAACCCCAAACCAGAAGGGTTTACTTTTCTGGAGAGAGTCTAAGTCAACCTATACAATCAAGGAATGAGAAGGAGGCAGGGATGGAAGAGGAATGAGGAAAAGAAAAAATTGCAGGGGGTTAGGTATCAAGAGAGAGTTAGGGGATTTATGGGAGGAGATGCCCCAGAGTACTTGGAGGCTGTGATGGAAGTCAATAGGATTGGAAGGAAATGTTTTACCAACTTTGCTGTGGCATATGTATGGTCATAGTTTTTGAGAAATGTAAAAATAAATAAAACAGTATTATTTTGAAGTGAATTTTGGTTGTTGTGCTGTGTTTCTTTCACTTCAGCACCACTCTAAGCCTGAATCATACAGACCTAAGCTTAATAAAGAATAAAGAATTCTTAGATTTGATAATACAGTAAGAAAGTACAGTTCCTGGAGTACTATTGTTACATTCAGAAAATACAGCCCCCAGAGAAGTGTCATTCAGGGTACATGAATTAAGGGACATAGAGTTTGAATGGTGGCATTAAATATTAACTGAATTGGAATGAACTCAATTTACTTTGTCTTACACATCCTCTGACCTCTCCTTGGTATTTCCTAGACCCTTGTTCAAGCTCTTTATCATTTTTCTTCTATACCACTGCACTGTTTCCAATCTCAGCAAACTCTCTGTCACACCTACAGTCCATCCTTTTCTCCTACATAAATGTATTTTCTCTGATACAGAGCTTATTATGTCATTCCTCCACACTTTGAGGACTCACCATTTTTTTTAATTTTTTTTTTAATGTTTATTTATTTTTGAGACAGAGAGAGACAGAGCATGAATGGGGGAGGGTCAGAGAGAGGGAGACACAGAATCTGAAACAGGCTCCAGGCTCTGAGCTGTCAGCACAGAGCCTGACGCGGGGCTCGAACTCACGGGGCCGTGAGATCATGACCTGAGCCGAAGTCGGCCGCTCAACCGACTGAGCCACCCAGGCGCCCCAAGGACTCACCATTTTTTTTCAGAAGGAAGCCCAAACACGTTACTATACTAAGTGGATATGGTGAGTTGGCGCCAATTCAGCATCCATTTTGAGTGTGTGCTTTCTTAAACTGTAGAGGATGAAAAATGAAAACTACTTTTCCCAGACTGTCTACAGCTGGACTTCTGGAATCCAACAAGTTCTACCAATTAATGCATATCCACATGAGTTAGAAGGCAGTAAGGAGAGACGAACTTTATGTTACTTCAGCTACTGCTACAGGCAAGCATGATCATGGAAATACTGGTTTTTTTCTGCAGCAAAGTTCCAGAATCTAGCCTAGCTTCTTGGGTGTTGAGAGGCAATTATAGTCATAGCAATGATCAGACTTTGTTTTAAGCACTTCTAATGGTTTCATAAGCACCTAATTCCCCATATTAAACTTTTTCTGTTTAAAATATTTGGAGAGGTTTCTGCTTCTCTTGAGGGAGCCCTGATTGATACAAATGCCATTAAACACATTTTACTATTTGGCCTCCAATCCTCATCTCAAATCTTATCTTAAGTCATTCTTACAAGGATATTTCACAGTATAACCACACAAGATCATTTGCCATTCCAGAATTTAATCTATCCTATACACTCTCATCTCTACAAATGCTATTCCTTCTATTCTCATTACCCTTGATTTTCTTCCTAATTGTATTAGTTATTTGTTGCTGTATAACAAATTACCCCAAAACTTACTAGGTTGTAACAATATTTATTATCTTGTGTTGCTGTGGGTCAGGAATGGGGTCCTCTGCTTCAGGGCTTTCACAGAGTTGCAATCAAAGTGTTGGCCAGGGTTGTATTCATCTCAAGGCTCTATTGGAAAGGTATCAATTCCAGGTTCATTCATACTATTGTTGGCAAGATTTAGTTCCTTGTTTGCTATTGGCCAAAGTTTGCCCTCAGTACCTTCCCATGTGAAACTATCCATTGGGGCAGCTCATAAAATGGCAATTTACTTCATTAGAGCAAGCAAGAGAAAAAGCCAAAGACAGAGGGTAATAGCAAGATGGAAATAATAATCTTTTAGACCAAATCTTGGATGTGACATCCCATTACTTTTGCTATTATTCTATTCATTATAAGCATCACTATGTCCAGACCACACTTAAGGGGAGGGAATTATGCAAGAGCATAAATACCAGAAGGCAGGGAGCCATTTTAGAAGGCTACCTCCTACATTAATGAATCCTTCTCATTCCTTCTATTTGCAATTTGTTTATATATCACTACCTTGTACTATTGTTAGTTGTATACAATATTTTATTTTTCCTTTTATCTTTAGCACTTGTGTAGTACATGCTAACCTAGCACATACTTAGTTGACTTTCAGTAAATGTTGTTGAATGAATGAATGCATATATTCTTTGGGATTTCACAAGTTCCAAGTCTTACCTTTATCCAGCTGTCTATACTAAGTGTTAAGATCATTCACTATAGGACCAAGTGTTCCTGTCCACCTAAATATTGTTCATTTTGATGTCCTACTTTTAGTATAGAATGCAGTTGTTAACAAACCAGAAGAATGAATAAAGACTATTGTGTTTGAACTTTACTCTCTGAGTTGGCTATTGACTCACCGCTATTGTGAGCAATCTCACAGTAATATTTATTTTAACAAGGAAACTGCAGTGTGTTTTGAACTGTGGTCAAGTCAAAGAAAGTTGAGGGCCCCTAGGAAACCATATAGCCAATAAATATTGACAAAAATTTGGTTCCTTGGTCTCTAGATTTTTACTTTAGTCTTTGAAGTCTAGGATGCTTTCTTGGCAATCTGGAATTCTGCCTAACAAATACTATCATTTTCTAGAAATTAGATTCCTTTTGAAACATTTCCAGAGTTTTAATTTTACTACTCCAACTGTGTTGTTGTTATTTTCTTTGGGTTTAGTCTTCAGCTAAGTTGAAGACATTCTTTGTGATCAAAAAAAAATAAAAATCAATTAAAAGTAAAATATCTATGAATAAAAAAAAGATCTGATAGAATACTCCATGTACAGATTCTTTTATCTATGAAGATAATAATTTCAGCAAAAGTCAATATTATAAATAATAATTGTAATAGCAAAGACTTAGATGCTACAAAACTGCATAAACTGCTGTATCATAGAGGTGCCTGGGTGGCTCAGTTGGTTAAGCATCCAAGTTCAGCTCAAGTCATGATCTCACAGTTCATGGGTTTGAGCTCCACATTGGGCTCCCTGCTGTCAGCGTGGAGCCCACTTTAGATCCTCTGTCTCCCTCTCTCTCTGCCCCTCCTGCACACATGTGGTCTCTGTTTCTCTCTCAAAAATAAATAAACATGAAAAAAAGTGCTGTATCATAGCAAAATATCTTAAAATCATATTATGTTTTCTCCATTAGTAGGTTTTTGAAAATAATCTATTAAAAAGCAGCAAGAGAAAAGAAGACAGTTACGTGCAAGGGGAAACCCCTATAAGGCTATCAGCAGATTTTTCAGCAGAAACTTTGAAGGTCAGAAGGGAGTGGCATGATATATTCCAAGTACTGAAAGGGGGAAATGTGCAGCCAAGAATACTCTATCCAGCAAAGCTATCATTCAAAATAGAAGGACAAATAAAGAGTTTCCTAGATAAACAAAAGCTAAAGGAGTTCATGACCACTAAGCCAGCCCTATAAGAAATTAATTAAAGAGGACTCTGAGTGCAAAGGAAAGACCATAAGTGAGAGTATGAAAAGTAAAAAACACAAAAGCAGTAAAAATAAGTATTTCTGTAAAAATCAGTCAAGGGATTTGTAAAATAAAAAGATGTAAAATATGAAACCATATACCTAAAATGTGGGAAAAATGGACAAAAGATAAGAATGGACCATTCACAACAAAATTGAAAATGGCTCTTAAATATAAGAAATAAGCTGACTACTACTCAAAATAAGAAACAATGAAAATTATCCTTGCTACACCACTTCTATCAGGTTGGCACAAATTCAAAAATGTGACAGAATATTCTTCTGATCCAGGTGCAGAGTAATGAGCACCCTCATATATTCCTGCTGAGAATTCTTCCCATAGAGAGAACTTAGGTAATACCTGGTTAAAACAAACAAAAAAAAAAAAGTGAAATTACTTACATAAAAGATCATTGACTGTTGAATTCTGTGGATAACAACAACCCAAATGTCCATCAAAAGGGGTCTGGTTAAAGAAATTATGATAAATCCATATGTTTGAATTCTATGTAGTTATCCAAAAATGAAGTAAATCTCTATTTTTTCATTACTCTAATATGAAATGATCTTCAGGATATATTATTAAGTGAAAAAAAAGGAGTTACAGAACACTATACATTGTGTAATAATGGGGTGGAAAACACAAACACGTTTCTACTTTTATTTATGTTTGTGTATGTATTTGCTTATATTTGCAAAAATCCTGGAAAAAACACAAAAATGTTTAAAAGTAGGAGTAAAGAGGTAACAGGGTAGAGGACTGGGAATGGGCATGACACTTCTCCAAATATGCCTTATTATATAGTTCCAACTTGGGAAATGTAGTAAAATTTTACATTTCAAAAGTAAAATTAAAAATAAATTTCTAAAAGTAAGAAAACAAACTGAGGAACTACTAGAAAAAGGAGAATTATTTCAAGGGACTAGAACACAGCTATTTTGACTCTGCGTCACTAGTGATACATAGTCTAAGGACAAATAGAACAGTAAGAACATGTAAAGTCATTCAGTAACCAGTCAGTATATTGGGATTTTTATTTTGTATCTATTTTCTATATTTTATAATATAAATAATTACTTAATTAGGTAATATGATTTTCAATGTAAGATTAAAGAGAGACAACTATTAAAATAGTGTTATATTTAAAGTCTTGTAATATTAAATTTAAATTAGGAATATCAGTACAAACTCTAAATTGTTATTTTCTTTTCAAACATATATATTCCCTAGCTCTGTCCTCCAAAAAGGACTAGAAATAATCATAATCCAATAGCTATGAATACATCTAGCAACCAGATTGTCGTCTCTAAAATACCATTCCCCATTGAAAGGATCCAGAACTCCTTGGAGGGATAGCTGGTTCCAGATCTGAAGCCGGAATTAAAGAAGATAAGCCAGGGAGAGACCAGGATGCAAGAAAGTTGTCTTGTCAAAAAGACAATATGAGGTGCTTACCATTGGCCAAAGATGGGACTAAACAACAAAAGAAATACTAAATGCAACTGATCAAGTATATAAAACCCATAAATTTGTAGTTATACTAAAAATGTTATATTCTACACGTTGGACATGATTGCAAGTAACTAGGTACCAACTCCTTAAAAGGAAAGAATTTGACATTTTTCTTGCCTTTCCTGTATGAACAGTATTTCAAGGTAGCCCCAGTTCATAAGAAAAAGGTTTTTTTTACAGAAACATACTAATAAATAATCATCATTTTTTAATCCGTAATAAAATGGATTCAGACTACCATCCTAATAGATAAAATCATTAGATAAACTATTGATGAAAACCCCAATGATCAGTCTAAAAGTGGACAAGCAGATATTGTGGACTTCCTGATGTAACATGAAGCACACAGCACCAACTATTTTCTTGCCAGAACAGTCTGATGGAGCCTGACTCTCTCTAAAGCCAAACTGTATTTATAGGAAATATGGAAAGAAAACAAAATAAATGACACTACAAGGAAGAAAACAGATAAATCCAGAATGTAGGAATAATCTACACAATTGACCCAACGTGGTAGTCTTTGTATGTCAATATAGCTAGACTTTTAGTCACTATTCAATCAAACACTAAACTAAGTGTTGCTGTGAAGGTATTTTATATAGTAATTAAGTCCATAATCAATTGACTTTAAGTAAAAGAGATTATCCTAGATAATCTTGAAGAGTCTGATTCAATCAGTTGAAACAATTTAAGAGCAGGAACTGAGGATGCCCAGAAGAAAGTCTACCTGGGCCTAGCAGTTTCAGCTCATGCCCATAAGTTCCACTCTGCCCATCCTGACAGTTTACCTTATGCATTTCTAACTTGTCTTACCAGCTCTCCCAACTGAGTAAGCCAATTCTTTGCAATAAATCTCTTAGTATATATCTCCTACTTGTTCTGTTTCTCTGGTTGAACCCCAATACACCCAGTTTCTGATATAATTTAATAGTACGAAGAAAGGAGGGGAGGAGTACTGCTCTCAATTAAAAGAAATTTCAAATATAACAATCAAAATGTAATGAGATGATCTTGTTTGGATCCCAATTCAAAACAAATTAGTACAAATTTACCATCTGTAAAGGACATATTTTAGATAATCTGGGAAATATAATCATGAACTGGCTGTTTCTAGTCCTTGTTTTCCATGTAGCAGAGTGATAAACTGACCTGGGATTGCTCTCTGGGAGTAAACTGTGTCATCTCACATTGGTCTGTCTTTGGTAACAAGGACCCAAAGGACCAAGTTGGATAGCTCCCAGGACTGGAGCAAGTATTCTCTATATTGTTCTTGAACTTTCTGACTTCATTTCCCCTGGCTTGATCATTCCTTGCATTGTACATGATAACGGGAAGATTTTAGTTTTGCATTTGCATAAGAAGAAACATGATTTCTTTGATCTGCAGTTATTAGGCCTAGTTAGCTTAGAAAACAACAACAACAACAACAACAACAACAACAAACAGACTTCCAGATGGAAAAGTTTAAAGAAGAGAGATGGCTGGTTGATAGTATTAAAACACTGATGTGAAAGGATGTGACAGCTAGGGAAGAGAATGTTAACTGTCTCCCAGCCAAAAAGGTTGTCATGGAAGCAGATTCCTTTGATTTCAGTAAGGTAGAAATTGTTTGAAGGAAAGGCAGATAATGGCAGAGGAGTTGTTGGCAGGAGAATGGAAATTCCCGAGGTCAAACTGACATAGCTAAGGCAGAGAGGAAGCTAGCATGAGGTGAGTGAAGAGGTATGCCAAAGGAAAGTGGGTCGTAAAGAACTGCAAAGATCAGTGATCATAGAACATAGCAATGAAGGATTGTGGGGAGAGTGTTGGGAGGTGGTTTGGAATGACATAACAATGGGGGTAGGTAGTATATTAGACTTTTCCCAAGATCCAGATAGATCTCTGGGGCAATGGGATTGTAAAATCACCCATTTAAAATGAGTTCTCAAACACTGGGGTCCATTTTGTTGATATGTTCTGACCTAATACTGAGCACCAGCACCTTTATGGCATAGACTTAATAATGTTTTAAGTTGGTTGGTCTGGCAGCAAGATACAAGATGGATTGAATAAATATGTTTCAGGATAAGTTGATTGGCTAGGATGTTGTTATACAAATTCATCTGTGAGACAAGGGACTTGTATTGAGATGATAGTATGGAATGGACAAGAATGGGTTAAGCCCAATAGTAGAAATATAACTCAGTAGCTAAAACTTGAGGTTCTAAAATCAGACAGTGGATTTGAATCCCTGCTCTACCATTTATGAATTATGTAACCGTGGGCAATTTATTTAACCTCTCCAGGACTGTTTACCCTTCTGTAAAATTGAGATGATATTGATATCTATCTTTAGGACTGTTGTGAGGCTTACATGAGATAATACATATAGAATACTTTTGGTACTTGGCAAACACTAAGAACTCAAAAAAAAAAAAGAATAAAAAAATAAAGCAAAGAGAAATTTTAAAGAAAATATAGGATACCATGACAGAATGCTTTAGGAGACAGAAAGAAATCTCTTCATATGATTTAACCTGGGAGACCAGAAGGAATACTGAAGCTACTTTGATAAGGAAATTGTTGAATTCAGGAGCCCATCACTGTAGTACATTCATCCCTCTGGGAGATGGTCTATGTAAATACGGAAATACAGGATTGGAACACTAATGAAAGATAACAATTGGCAATGTTGATTTGGAAATCATCTGAATATGGATGATAATTGAAGCTACAAGTGCCTGAGCTCCCCAAATGTTCAAAAATAAAAGCAGAAAACTGAGGGCAGAGCTTGAGAAGAAACAGCCAGAAAGGAGGGATCAATAAGACATAAAAACCTCAAAATGCATCATTCTAGAAGATGATGAAGCTTTAATCTTAATTATAGGTGGCCAGTTGTTCCTCTGTATTCTACACTAATATAATTAAAAGCAGTAATGTACTGTGAGGAAAAGCACTAGACTGGTGGTCAGCATATCTGGATTCTAACACAGTTTAGTTAACTTGCTCTGTGGTCCTTAGGTGAAGGACCTTGTCATCTTTGGATCTCAGTTTCCTCACCTATAAATGAAGAATGTTGGACCAAATGATTTATTAGTTCTTTTAACTTCATAATTTTATGGATTAATATAGGAAGTTAAAAGTTTTTACAATCCAAAACCACTCAGAGCCTTCCTCATATATTCCCACAGTCCTATCACAGATGTTTAGTGACCTAACAAAAAGCAGGAGGCATTGGACATATTTTCTTACAAAAAAGTTTTAAAAGTCTCTCAAATTTTCCTGGTCTTCACTACAGGACTGTGTTTACTACAATTTCATTGAAGCCTCTGTATTTGGATGGGCAAATACCTATCTAAACTATGAAAATCTGAATACGCATTACAAATTATAAGATTCATTACAAAAGGATCAATTCTTCTCCTCCTCCTTTCCCTCCTCCTCCCCCTGCCCCTTTAGAGAGAGAGCATGAGAGCTGGAAGAGGGGCAGAAGGAGAGACAGAATCCTAAGCTGAGCGCAGCTTAGGTCCATGCTGAGCGCAGAGCCTCACACAGGATTTGATCACCATGACCCTGGGATCATGACCTGAGCGGAAATTAAGAGTTGGTTGCTCAACTGACTGAGCCACCCAGGCACACCCCACTCTTCTTCTTATAAAAGGGTTAACTTAGTAGTTTCTCTTTCCTTAACTCTTGCTATTTATACTTGTGGTTTCCTACAAACATTTTCCTGCACCTTTTTTTATATAAGAAAAATAAAGGTTTCCTTTGCCTGCTACAAAATAACTTCATAACTCCTATTTCAGAATTTCTAATCTCTTCTATTACAGCTTTTAAGATAATCTTTATTAATGTCTTATGGTTTTATATTTTAATCATTACACTTGTGGAAAGTTAAGAAAAACGCTGTAGTGCTTAAAAGAAATTATCTAGAGATGTCAATATTAATTTTAAAATATTTTAATCTTGTAGTCTCTCCTATAGTTGCAATCTTCACTACACTCTCTCTGAAGTATAAAAAAGGACTACTTCAATTTTATAAATTGAAAGCAATTTGCACTGATTTTCTGACTCCCAGGCTCAGATTAGGCTGTAATATAAAGCCTTCTAAAATTTAAATAGATATGTTTTCCATCCCAACTTTATTGAGGCAAAATTTGCATATAGTAAACTGCACATGATAAAAGTAGACAATTTGAGAACTTCTGACCAAGTATACTTCTGTGAAACCATCACTACAATCAAGAAAAATAACATGTCTATCACTACAAAAAGTTTTCTCCTTTGTGATACCACCTTCCCACCAATCTCCAGTCCCCATTTTTCATCATCTTCATCCCACTGATCGCAACCACTGATCTTTTTATCACTATAGTTTGGATTTTCTAGAATTCTATATCAAAGGAATCATACAGTATGTGTTCCTTTTTTGGTCTGGCTTCTTTCACTCAGAATAATTATTCTGAGATTCATTCATGTTGTTGAGTCTATCAATTGTCCATTCCTTCTCATTGTCAAGCAGTATTCCATTGTGTGAATATACCACAATTTGTTTTCCTTTCACCTGCTGGTGGTCATTTGGGTTGTTTCTAGTTTGGGCCTATCACAAATAATGCTGCAATGAATATTCATAGTCTTAGTGGGTAAATACCTAGGAATGCAATGGGAATCATATGGTAGGTATATGTTTAGCTTTTTAAGAAATGGCCAAATTGTTTTCCAAATTAGTTGTATCATTTTATATTCCCAAAATGCACTATATGAAAATTCCAATTGTTCCATATCCTTGCCAATAATTTGTATGATCAGTCTTTTTAATTTTAGCCATTCTGTGACTAGGGTATGCAGTGATACCTCATTGTACTTCTAATTTGCATTTCCCTAATGTCTAATGATGTTAAGCATCTTCTCATATATTTATTTTGTCATCAATATAACTTCTTTGGTGAAGTGTCTATCTAAATTTGTTGCCCAGGGGCGCCTGGGTGGCTCAGTTGGTTAAGCATCCGACTTTGGCTCAGGTCATGGTCTTGCAGTTTGTGGGTTCAGGCCCCACGTGAGGCTCTGTGCTGACAGCTCAGGGCATGGAGCCTGCTTCAGATTCTGTCTCCCTCTCTCTCTGCTCATCCCATGCTCATGCTCTATCTCTCACTGTCTCTCAATAAAAAATAAACGTTTAAAAAAATTTTTAAAAATTTGTTGCCCAGTTTTAAAAATTAGGTTGTCTTCTGAGTTGTAAGAGTTCTTTATATATTGTAGTTAGAAGTCCTTTATTAAATATATGCTTTCCAAACAGTTTCTCCCAGTCTATGGCTTATCTTTTTACTTTCTTAAGTATGTTTTGAAAAAATGTTTTAATTTTGAGAAGGTAAAATTTATCAATTCTTTTCCCTTTTAAGATGCTTTTTGTGCCATGTTTAAAAAATTTTTGCCAAATCCAAGGTAACGTATTTTTTTTCCTTATATTCTCATCTATGAGTTTTATACTTTTAGCTCTTACATTTAGATTTATGATCCATTTTTTAATTTTTTTATATGGCATGAGGAAAGGATTGAGATTCTTTTCATTTTTTTGGCATAACTATTCAATTGTTCTAGCACCATTTCTTGAAAAGATTATCCTTTCCCCATTGAATTGCCTTGGCATATTTGTTGAAAATCAATTGACTCTGTGTGTGTAGGTCTATCCCTGGGCTCTCAATTCTGTTACATTGCTCTATTTATATCTATCTTCACATCAATACCACACTGTGTTGATTACTGTAACTCTTATAATGTCTTTTTTTTTTTTTTTTTTTTTTTTTGAGAGAGAGAGAGAGAGGATCTTAAGGATGTGGGGCTCAATCTCACGACCCTGGGATCAAGACCTGAGCTGAATCAAGAGTCAGAAGCTCAATGAACTCGGACACCCAGGCGCCCTTCTTATAATGTCTTGAAATCAAGTATTGTAAGTCCCTCAACTTTGTTTTTCTTGGTCAAAGTTTTGGCTACTCTAGTTCCTTTGCATTTCCATATAAAATTTAGAATCAGGTTGATAATTTCTATAAAAAGAATCTGCTATGATTTTTATTGGGCTTGGCTTAAATCTGTAGATCCATTCAGACAGAAATGACATCTTAAAAACATTGACTCTTCTGATCCATGAACATGATATATCTCTGTATTTAGATCATTAATTTCTCTTGCAATGTTTTACAGTTTTCATTTTATGTCTTTCACATCTTTGGTCACATTTATCTCTAGGTTTTTGTGTTTTTGTTTTTGCTGCTAAATGATATTTTAAAAATTTCAACATCCAATTGTTAATTGCTAGTATACAGAAATACAGCTGATTTTTTGTATATTAACTTTGTATCCTGCAGCTTTGCTAAACTAATTAGTTCCAGTAGCTTTTTTTTGGGTACTATTCCATGGTATTTTTATCTGCAAATACAGTGTTATTCTTCCTTTCCAATCTCTATGCCTTTTATTTCTTTGCCTGGTTTTATTGCACTAAGTAGAACCTCCAATACTATTTTAATTGAAGGAAAATTTTACAGAGAAATATTCCAGACTCCCAGGCCCAGATAAGGCTAAACTACAGAATCTTGCTGAATTTAATTAGATTTTTTTTTAATTTAATAAATCATTACTTATAGGCTTAGTTTAGGCTTATCATTATTAGGCTTAGTTTTTCCAAGGTTCATATATTCATCACATGTTCAAATACTGAACAACTATTGCAGGCCAGGTTGTGTGCTAGTTGTCAGGCAGAGAATGCTCGGCACATTCTCCGTAATGTATAAAAGGGGAGTACACGGACAACATGAGCCTGGTCCTGATGAAGTCTTACTGAGGCAGTTTACAAGAGTTAAAAGCGCAAGCTCATGGTTCAGTCAGTTAGGGTTTGAATACAGCTCTGTTCCTTACTGGTTGGTTGACCCTTGGAAAATTTAACATACTTTCCTGTTTCTTCAACTGTGAAATGAAGGTATTAATAATACCTACCTAACAGGATTGCTGTGAGGATTAAATTAATACCTTTAAAGTACTTGGAACAGGGCTTCTTCTATGGTCAATAGCTATTATTAGAGGGCAGGATTAATTCTTCACAGTTTAAATCTACAAATAACTGATACACAAGTGTCCAAACATTAAGAATCGTAAGTAGTTTAATTTACCTGCTAAGTAGTTTAATTTAGTTTAATCTATCGTAAGTAATTTAAACCTAGGTTTAAGTCCTTGCTCTGCTGTTCACTGGCTGTGTGACTTTGAACAAACCACTTAAACAAGAGCAATGCCTGTAAGGTGACTTGTATAGTATTTTGCACACAACAGATGCTTAATGGGCAGCAATAATATCACAGCATGTGTTCATAAGAATTGCTGCCATTTATTAGGGCTTACCATGTGGGACCCAGTGCTAATTACTTTCCATATAGTTTCTTTTTGCTTCTCAACCTAGCTAGGTGAGTATAATTGGCCCCATCGCATGGTAAAGTAACAAGATTACCTTTGTGTAGCTACGACCAGTGGGAGGCCTAACAAGTGGTGGCTTGGAATCCAACCCTTCACCAAACCCGGGTTCTACAGTGCGGCCTTTGTCAACAGCTGGGCGGGCCCCCGACAGCCGCTCAGGAGGTGGCGTCAGGAGGCGGCAGTCGGCCAGGCGGGAGCAAAGGCCACCTCACCTCACCGAGCCTCTAGGAGCCCGCCAGGCGAGGCTTCTCCTGCCTCCTCTCCGGCTCGGCCCCCTCCTGGGGCGTCACCCTCTCAGATGGCCTCCGGGGCTCGAACGTCAAAGATCCTCAAGCTGAGCGGCACGCCGCAGCCGGAACAGGAGCGGAGGGCTGGGGTCAGTGACTGCGCACTGTTTCCAAAAACGCTCTGGGGGCGGGGCTTCTGCGTCACTGAGGTGCGACCCGGTCGCAGGCCCGGCCCGCGTCGCTGCCGCTGTGGGTCTGAGCTGCGGGCTGAGGTGGAGCTGCTGCCGCCGGTAGCGCGTTGCCTTGAGCCAGGGGTGAGCTGCATCGTGCTGTCCTTTCTCCGTTTCCCTTCCTTGTTGCCCCAAGACCCCGGGGCTGGGAGAAGAAACACCGGCCGGTCCTCCACTGTCAAGCCGGGCTTCAGTGGGGCGACAGGCCCGGCCCCGCCATCCTTCTAGGCCTCGGTTTAGGGCGCAGGGCTGGTTTGGGAGGCCCTTCTGCGGACGCTGCGTACCCAACCCGGCAGTTTCCAGTGGCCAGAGGTGCAGATGGTTGTCCAGTGGGAGGGGTGGTTCTGGACAACTAGGAGAGGGTTTGTCCTTCTCGAGCCGGAAACTGCTTTTGAATATTGCCGCCGGCGCAGTCAAGTGGGCCAGCGGAAATAGCTGTTGGTTAAACGTGCAGGTGCGCTTGAGGAGGGGCCGAGACAGCTAGGATGGCCAGAGGGTGGTGGGTGCGTTTAGTAAACACACCGGTGCTGCAGAAACCTTGTGTGCCCCTGCCGCATTGGGCACCTCAGGTTAGAAACCCTTGCCTGGGGCGATAGTTCAGAAAAGGCCAAGTCGATCTGCTTAGCCGGCCTTCTATTGCTAAATTAGCTTACACTGTCCATCTTCCCAAAAGGCTTGCCTTGTCGAACCAGCTACCTTGACCCCGTCTGAGACAAAAAGTTTCCTTTCTAATAACTGTAATAACTACTCCTGGAAAGAAAGCCTTCTGTGTTAGCTTTTGCAGTGACTTCTTCTGTTATTTGTATCGTGTTACAAATGTGGATTTACTGCTATTATTCAAATTTATCCCTAGCCCCTTTATTAAATATCAGTGTACATTCATATTCCGACCCTGTCCTAGTTCATGCTGCCAAATGATTTATTTAGTTCTTTCCTCTGGCGTATTTATAAAGCTGCCTTAACACTTCCTATGGTTTGTAAGTCTTAGATCTTCTGCATAAAGTTATTTTTCACCTCTCTTCCGCCCATTTTTTGCTATAAGATGAGCTCCATCCATTCAGAATTTCATGCGGGGTATGGGGTGCCATGGATCAACGATCCTAAATCAGTAACCTGTGTATTGAAGTCACTCCTAAGAAGTGATGCTTTCTGAATTCAGAACTCAAAAGAAGTATGGGTTTTTCTCCTTTCCTTTGATTCTGACTGCAGTTTCTTTATTTTTCTTGTTTTTTATTTTTTATTTTTATTTTTTAACTTGTATTTATTTTTTGAGACACAAAGAGCATGAGCGGAGGAAGGGCAGAGAGAGAGGGAGACACAGAATCCGAAACAGGCTCCAGGCTCTGAGCGGGAGCACAGAGCCCAATGCGGGGCTAAAACTCAGGAACTGTGAGATCATGACCTGGGCCGAAGTCAGACTTTAACTGATTGAGCTACCCCTGCCTGACTGCAGTTTCTAAATAGTTTCCTCTAGAATATGAGTGTATGTCTCCAAAATGTGCTGTCATTTGGTGTAAGTGAACTTTATATTTAATGTGTGTAGCCTGATCCTTCTTAGTTCATGTCTAAACGCTTCACAGACTTCCCTTCCCCTTCTCCCAAAAAGGCAGGGAAAGCCCAGAGAGAATGCTTACAAGTCTAGTTAGTGTATTTTTCCAAATATGAAATGTATTTAGTAAACACAACAGTGCTATCAAAAATCCAGTCTTAATCTCAAGTACTCTCTTTTTGTAGTTTTTTTTCTATATATATTTTTTTCTAATTAAGATCTTTGAGCCCAGAACAAGCATTCCAGCTTCTGTAGTAACTAGTATAATTGTTTCCTTATGTATCCATCATAGCTACTGTTAATTTCTTATCTTGCAGAACAGCTGATATCTGCTTATAGATGTAGAGTTTGAGTAAGCGGTGAGTAACAAAGTAAATAGTGTCTTTAGGGATCTAGTTTTTAGAACTTAGTTTTTATCACTGATCTTAAAGCTGACTTAATGAAAGTAGTTGATGATTATTATTTTTGTAAGTAAGGAAGTTGATACAAAAATTCATGGAGAATAGGCTTCAGAGAGGTTTTCTAAATACTACAGTACTTGTCAACTAGTCATTTTACTGTACTTTCAGGCTTTTAAACTTTGCTTTAATCCTTTTATTAATGGATATAGTTTAAATGTTCATGGAGGTTTTCCTTTGTTTTGGTTTTTGTTTTGCCAGGTGCACATGATGTGATTTTTATATCTTTGTAATGAATATTTGAACTACAACAATTCGTTTGTTAGAAAAAGAAGTGATCAAGTGTATGTTACCACCCACTAGAGAATGTGGCATTTTTGGAATCCTTGATATTCTTATGAGTTTCAAAATAACATTTGTTCTTTATTTAGAAAATCCTTGAAATGTTTTTTTGAAAGCACATTACAGGCATACCTTGGAGATATTGCAGGTTCAGTAACAGACCACCACAGTAAAGCAAATATTGCAGTAAAGTGAGTCAAGTGAATGTTTTGGTTTCCCAGTGCATATAAAAGTTATGTTTACACTATACTGTAGTCTATTAAGTGTGAAACAGTATTATGCCTAAAAAAACAATATACATACCTTAATTTTAAAAAATACTTTATTTTGGGAGTGAAGTTTGCCTCATCAATTTACTCTTTCATGAGTGATTTCTTTCGGGCATGTAGTGTTATTTGGTAACATTTTACACACAGTGGAACTTCTTTCAAAATTGGAGTCAATTTTCAAATTTACTTTCAAATTGACTTCTCAAATCCTTCACTGCTTTACCAACTAAATTTATATAATATTCTAAATCCTTTGTTTTCATTTAAGCAATCTTCACAACATCTTCACCAGAGATGGATTTTATCTCAAGAAACCAATGTCTTTGCTCATGCATAAGAAGCAACTCCTCATCCTTTAAAGTTTTATCATGAGATTGCAGTGATTCAGTCATATCTTCAGGCTCCACTTCTAATTTTCATTCTCTTGCTCTTTCTACCACATCTGCAGTTCTTCCCTCCACTGAAGTCTTGAACCCCTCAAAGTCATCCGTGAGAGTTGGAATCAACTTCTTAAAAATTTCTGTTCATATTGATATTTTCATCTCTTGTCATGAATCATGAATGTTCTTAATGGCATCTAGAATGGTGAATCATTTCCAGAAGATTTTCAGTTGGCTTTGCCCAAATCCATCAGAGGAATCACTCTGTGATAGCTATAGCCTTACAAAATGTTAACTAATTAGACTTGAAATTACCCCTTGATCCATGGGCTGCAGAATGGATGTTGTGTTAGCAGACATGAAAACAACATTAATCTCATTGTACATCTCTAACAGTGCTCTTGGGTGACCAGGTGCATTGTCAGTGAGCAGTAATAATTTGAAAGTAATCTTTTTTTTCTGAGCAGTACGTCTCAACTGTGGGCTTAAAATATTCAGTAAGCCATGTTGTAAACAGATGTGCTATTATCCAGGCTTGAGCACACGCAGAGTAGATTTAGCATAATTCTTAAGGGCCCTGGGTTAATCCAAACGGTAAATGAGCATTGGCTTCAGTGTAAAGTCACCAGCTGCATTAGCCCCTAAAAAGAGAGTCAGCCTGTCCTTTGAAGCTTTGAAGCCAGGTTTTGACTTCTCCTTTCTATCCATGAAGAAATTCTAATGACGTCTTCTCCCAATAGAAGACTGTTTCATCTACATTGAAGATCTGTTGTTTAGGGGCACCTGGGTGGCTCAGTCAGTTGAGCATCCAACTCTTGATTTCAGCTCAGGTCATGATCCCAGGGTCATGGGATTGAGCCCTGCATCGGGCTCCATGCTGAGTATGGAGCCTGCTTAGGATTCTCCCCAGCCCCCTCCTCAATCTCCGTCTCTTCGTCTCTCCCTCTCTCCCTCTCTCCCTCTCTCCCCCTCTACCCCCTCCCTCTCTCTTCCCCCCCACTCCCTCCCCTCCTCTCCCCAGCTGATGTTCGCTCTTTCTAAAATAAAACAATTAAAAAAAAAATCTGTTGTTTAGTGTAGCCACCTTCATTATTAATCTTAGCTAGATCTTCTGGACAACTCACTGCAACTTCTATATAAGCATTTGCTGCTTTACCTTGCACTTTTATGTTACAGAGATGGCTTCTTTCCTTAAACCTCATGAACCAACCTCTGCTAGCTTCAAACTTTCTTCTGCAGCTTCCTCACCAGATTCAGCCTTCACAGAATTGAAGTGAGTTAGAGCCGTGCTCTGGATTAGGTTTTGGCTTAAGAGAATGGTGTGCCTGGTTTGGTCCTCTATCCAGACCACTAAAACTTTCTCTATATCTGCAATATGGCTTTAAAAAAAAATATTTTTTTTAATGTTTATTTATTTTTGAGACAGAGACAGAGCATGAGCAGGGGAGGAGCAGAGAGAGAGGGAGACACAGAATCCGAGGCAGGCTCCAGGCTCTGAGCTGTCAGCACAGAGCCCGATGCGGGGCTTGAACTCCTAAGCTGTGAGATCATGACCTGAGCCGAAGTTGGATGCTTAACAGACTGAGCCACCCAGGTGCCCCTCTGCAATATGGCTTTTTAATTTTCTTACTGTTTGTGTTTTCACTGGAATAGCGCTTTTTAACTTCTTTCAAGAACTTTTCTTTTGCATTCACAATTTGGCTAACTGGTGCAAGCAGCCTAGCTTTTGGACCATTTCAGCTTTCAACATGCCTTCCTTACTAAGCTAATCAGTTCTCGCTTTTGACTTAAAGTGAGAGATGTGTGACTCTTCCTTTCACTTAAACACTTTGAGGCCATTGTAGGGTTAGTAATTGGCCTAATTTCAATATTGTTGTGTCTCAGGGACTAGGGAAGCTTTTGGAGAAGGATAGAGATAGGAACTGCTTGTCAATGGAGCAGTCTGAATATACACAACATTTATCAGTTAAGTTTGCTATCTCATATGGGTGCAGTTCATAGCACCCCAAAACAATTACAATAGTAACATCAAAGATCACTGATCACAGATTACCATAACAAATATAATAAGAAGAAAGTTTGAAAAATTGCAAGAATTACTAAAATGTTACATGAAAAAATGAAGTCAGCAAATGCTATTGGAAACATGGCACCCATAGACTTGCTCCATGCAGGGTTACCACAAACCTTCAACTTGGGAAAGAAAAAAAAGAGGCAATATTTGTGAAGCACAATAAAGGTGTATACAATAAAAATAAAACAAGGTGTGCCTTTATTATCCTGCTAGAAAGGCAGATGGCATTAAATTATAGATGGCATAATAGTATGAGAACTGATAGTTCCTTAAGAACTTAAAAAAAAATATTTTTTTAATGTTTATTTTTGAGAGAAAGACAGAGAATGAGTGGGGGAAGGGCAGAGAGAGAGAGGGAAACAGAATTTGAAGCAGGCTCCAGGCTCTGAGCGGTCAGAACAGAGCCCGAAGCAGGGCTTGAACTCATGAACCATGAGATCATGACCTGAGCCAAAATCAGACACTCAACCGACTGAGCCACCCAGGAGCCCCTCTTTAAGAACATTTGATGGGAGATTTATCTTGTACTGAGTTCTATGCCAGTGGTTTGTACAAATTATGTTCCTATGCTATACTACTGTGCTCTGTCTAGAGGGAATTATTTGCTACTATCAAATAATGAATATTTTTCAATTCATGTACACATTAAATTAGTGATGAATTTTTACAATTTTTTTTTCATGTATTTTAAAAATTTCAACTTCTTTCCAAGTTATTACTAGATGAATGAACAAGTTAGGAGTCAAAAGAATACTAAGTGAACAATAATTTTTAAAAGATCTGTCAACAATATTTACTGTATCTGTTCATAAACATTTATTGTATGCTTATGTATCTACCAGAAGAGAGAACACAGCCTCTATCCTCAGGAAGCTCACAGAGGGGGATGGTCAAGTGACCTAACTGATGATGTGTGCTATTTTACAAAAGAATGTGCAGAGTCACCGAAGAGGGACACTGAAAAACCTATGGCGGGTGACTCGAGGATGGCCACAACAGACTGTTTTTGTGAATATCTGTCCTTGGTTTTGGTTTTATAATGCATATAGATCACAGAATCATATATTTATGTTAGTGATGGACATTAATATTTATCATTATTATCCTTATTTTATGGTATTCAAAATGAACTGTAAATTCTAGGCCCTATCCACTGAACCAGGGTGAGAATCACTGCCCAGACTCTCTTAGTGTCTAGTGTTGCCTTTTAATCAGAGGAGTTAGTGAGGCACCTGGATGGCTCAGTTGGTTAAGCATCCAACTTCAGCTCAGATCATGATCTCACAGCTCATGAGTTTGAGCCCCAAGTGGAGCTCAGTGCTGACAGCTCAGAGCCTGGAGCCTGCTTCAGATTCTGTGTCTCCCTCTCTCTCTGGCCCTCCCCCGCTGGTTAGTTTTCTCTCTCTCTCTCATTCTCTCCTCTCTCTCTCAGAAATAAACATTAAAAAAATTAATCAGAGGAGTTAGTGATTAGGTTTTCCAGATACCAAGTGCAATTACAGGATAACAAGTTAATATGCTGCATCAAATTAAAAACCTTATTCAGAGTTAGGGCATCAGATCAAAACTATTCAGAAACAAAAGGGACCATTTTCTAACTCAATAAATAAGTGACTAAAGCTTCTTTTTAAATATCTGGTTGGTGGGCACATTGGTTAAATTATCATTAAATGTTTTATACTAAATATTAAGATCGTGTATTTCAAAAGTTTAATTTTTTCTTTGTTAAGTAATATAGGTGTAATTTAAAGTTTTCAGTCCAGTTGGTTAGAATTTTTTATTGCATTTTGATTGGATTGGTACAGGAAAGCTAGAGGGAATTTAAGCTTCACTTTAGGAATGAAATATTAGGTTAGGAGTCACCTACTCTATTTCTCACCCAAGCAAACATCTTCTCTAAAACACTCATTAGATGAACTTCTAATCTTTATTTAAACACTTCCACACTTCCAATGAAAACAAGCTCGCATACATTACAAGACAGCCCTTAATACTTCTGGATAATTGTGGATGATAGAAATTTCTTATTTGACCTGAAGTTTGCCTAATTCACACTTATAGGCCAGTATTTTCACTGTAATTATATAAAATAAATCTTACTCTTGTACATGAAATCTCTTTAAATGTTTGAACAAACCTATTGGTTGTTACTGAATTATGCTTATCTAGAATAAATCACTTTGTTTCCTTTGCTAGATCCATAACATCTTGTATACTGTCTCAGGTATGTTCAAATGATTAATGCCCTTTAAAAATGTGTGCTTAGAGCTGATTACAGAACTACAATGTGGTGGACCCATTACAGAGAACAATAGGACTAGGGTCTTGCTTTGGACATCTGCTTCTAGCAAGAGTTTGGGATTATCTTAATATCCTTTTTGTCCTTATTTACTGTTGGCTTATTTTGACTGAAACCCTCAGACTTTTTATATTTTTTTAACTGCTTTTAAGCACATCTTAGCTTTGTGTTTTTGTGCAATTGGATTTTCAAAAAATATTAAGGATTTAACTTTGTCATATTTGACATAATTTATTCCATTTCAGAAAATCATTATCTATTTCAGTCTTAATCCTAGTCTTCAGTGGACATTATTCATTCATACCAATTTTAGCCATCCGCAGGTTGGACAGGCATGCAGGCTTGTCTTCAGGTCGTCTCTTGATACCAGTCTCCCTTGTGATACCAGCCCAGCTCTTGATACCAGTCTCCCTCTCCCTCTGCCTCTGCTTTAGTCACTCTAGCCTTTTTTTTATTGACTCAAACGTGCAATGTTCCTTCCTCCATTACACACTTTCTATAACTTCTGCCTGGAATGGCCTTTCCTTTCCATTGCTCTATCCCTCTTCTCAAATCAAATGTTGTTTGTGCATGACTTCCCTGACACAATACTACATCAAGCCTCCCTTTTATAGGCTTTTGTAGCACCCTGTACTTGTTTGGCTTAGTTCTTCTCATTTTATAATTATGTATTTATTGGTGTGATTGTTGTCTCTTCCCCACTGTATCAAATGCTCCATCATGGCAAGAAACATGTTTCTTTCACTCACTGTTGTATCTCCATGGCCTTAAAAAGACCGTGGTAACACAGTGGCTTCCTAACACCTGTTTACAACCATTGGCTCCTAATGATATTTCACACGTTTGAATTAGAACAGGAAAAATAAGGACAGTAGTGCACATGTATATATGTAGTGTACATCAGTGTGAAGTTACTGCCTTCTTGGGAAGGACTTTTATTTACTTAGTTATTTAAATTTTTTTTAACGTTTTTATTTATTATTGAGAAACAGAGGATGAGCATGGGAGGGGCAGAGAGAGGAGGAGACACAGAATCCGAAGCAGGCTCCAGGCTCTGAGCTGTCAGCACAGAGCCCGACGCGGGGCTCAAATTCGTAAATGGCGAGATCATGACCTGAGCCAAAGTCGACGCTTAACCAACTGAGCCACCTAGGCGCCCCTGTTCTTCTAACTTTATATTACAAAACAAACAAACAAACAAAACAACCCTGTAAGCTATGTGACTTTGTTACTTTAACCTCTCTTTGCTTGTTTCCATAACTATTCTATTTCTTCATCTATAAAATGGTTATTATGGGAATTTGAATGACTGAAGTCCTTTTTTTTCTTTTTAAGTTTATTTATTTTGAGAGAGAGAGAAGGGGAACCAGCGGGGGAGGGGCACAGGGAGAGGGGGACAGAGGATCTGAAGCAGGCTCTTTGCTGTGAGCAAGCAAAGAGCCAGATGTGGGGCTTAAACTCACAAACTGTGAGATCATGACCCGAGTCGAAGTCAGGAGCCACCCAGGTCCCCCTGACTGAATTCCTGAATATATGTAGAGTGCTCAGAAGATTGTGTTACACAATGCAAGTGATCAAAAGTATTAGCTGCTTTTACTATTAGTAGTAGTAGTATTTGTGTTGAATAGGGATTTTCATATTAAGTGACAGAGTAAGTCAGCATAGACAGAAATACTAAGACTTTATTTTCTGTTTCAACCATATTCTCAATACTTGATATTCTGATTAATCATTATTTACCAAAGAAAAAAACTTTGCAGAATAAACACATTCAACTCTTCTTTAGCCACAATTCACAGAATTACATATTTCAAGACTTTAGAGTAATTATTAAATGTTTTGTGATTACAGGGGTGCCTGGGTGGCCCAGTCGGTTGGGTGTCCAACTTCGGCTCAGGTCATGATCTCACGGTTCATGGGTTCGAGCCCCGCGTCAGGCTCTGTGCTGACAGCTCAGAGCCTGAGGCCTGCTTCGGATTCTGCGTCTCCCTCTCTCTCGGACCCTCCCTCGCTTGCACTTGGTCTCTGTCTATCTCTCTCAAAAATAAATAAACATTAAAAAAAATGTTATAAATGTTTTGTGATTACATTTTTAAGTCATTTCAATAACTTATTGATATATACTGCTAGTAGATTATTAAAGGAGTGATCCAGCCTTTCAACTAAAATATCACCTTCATACTTAGAAAACAAGTTATATAAACTTTAAGTTTAAAACACCTGGTAGGCACCTGCATGGCTCAGTTGGTTGAGCATCTGACTTGAGCTCAGGTTATGATCTCATGGTTCTTGAGTTCGAGCCCCATGTTGGGCTCTGTGCAGACAGCTCATAGCCTGGAGCCTGCTTTGGATTCTGTGTCTTCCTCTCTCTGCCCATCCCCTGCTCGTGCTCTCTCTCTCTCAAAAATAAATTAAAAAAAAATTTTTTTTTAAACATTAAAACACCTGGAGAAGTTAGATAGCAAAAGTGCTATCTTTTCTAAGCAGAAAATGTGAGGTGGTTAAATTATCTAATATTTGAATTTTCTTAGGCTTTCAAACCAAAAAAAGTGTTTAATTTGCATATATTTTATAATTAAAAATTAAGTTGCACGTTTACAAATAAAGTATTTCAACAAATGTTATTTGGCTGATATAATTGTATCATGATTATGTATCTTGGTATATCAGTGATTAAAAATATGAGTACTAGAAAGTGAAATAAGAGAAGGATAAATATATGATTTCACTCACATGTGGAATTTAAGAAACAAAACAGATGAACATTGGGGAAGGGAAGGAAAAATAAGATAAAAACAGAGAGGGAAGCAAACTATAAGAAATTCTTAAATACAGAGAACTGAAGGTTGCTGGAGGGGAGCTGGGTAGGGGGATGAGCTAAATATGTGATGGGCATTGAGGAGGGCAGTTATTGGGATGAGCATTGGTTGTTATACGTAAGTGATGAATCACTAAATTCTACTCCTGAAACTGTTATTACACTATATGTTAACCTGGATTTAAATAAAATTTAAAAAAATAACTATGTTAGTATTTTACACTTATGTGCTGAGCACTGGTGATGTATGGAAGTGTTGAATCACTATTTTGTACACCTGAAACTAATATTACACTGTATGTTAACTAGAATTTACATAAAAACTTAAAAAAATATATGAGCACTAGAATCTGAAAAACATGAGTTCAAAGTTCACTTTGGTCACTTACCATTTAATTTTAGATAAGTTACTTAGCTCTACTTCCTTATCTGTAAAAATAAGAATATAATAATGCCTCGCCCTTAAGGTTGTTGTAAGAAATAAATGAGGTAATATATGGGAAGCTCTTAGGTAAGAGTCTGACATGTGGTAAGTAGTCAGTAAATGTCCTTTGAAAATTATGCGTATAAACAAGCTTCCTATTATATACAAGCACTTAAATGCCTCTGTGTGTGTGTGTGTGTGTGTGTGTGTGTGTGTGTGTGTAAAATGTTTGTTTTTTTTTAATTTTATTGTTTATTTACTTATTTTGAGAGAGAGAGAGCACAGTCATGCACTCCCATCAGTCAGGGCTCAATCTCACAAATCATGAGATCATGACCTGAGCCAAAATCAAGAGTTGGAAACTTAACCAACTGAGCCACTCAGTTGTGATGGTTTTTGAGTTGCCAAAATTATAGGAATTAGAAGTTCACCACCCTACCAGTAACATAAGTGAATCCTGTTTTTTCATTTAGTTATATGATCTTAAAAATAAAAACATAAATCTTTACTTTAAAAATATTATTGTTTAAATAAATTCCACCTTAGACTTGTTTAAGTTTACTGAACCCTCACTTAAAGGTATTCCTAGTTTTTCTTATTTTCTTGAAGGGATGGGTATATTGCTGTTTTTATAGTATATATGAAAGTAACTTTTATATATATTTGACAGATAACTATGTGAAGCAACACTGTTTCTGGATTTCAAAAGACATCATTTCATCATGGGACAGCAAATTTCGGATCAGACACAGTTGGTTCTTAGCAAGTTACCAGAAAAAGTAGCAAAACATGTCATATTGGTTCGAGAAAGTGGCTCCTTAACTTATGAAGAATTTCTTGGGAGAGTAGCTGAACTTAATGATATGTAAGGCTTGCTCTTTTTCATTTTATTTTTCCTCCCTGATGTATGCCCCATATGCCATGACTGAGAAGTAACCAGAAATATTGATTGGTAAGACTGAATGTTTTCAGCTGCAGCAGTTAGCAAATATTTATTGAGTGCCTACTACAAGATTTTCTATGTGGCTATTTTAAAATATGTAACAGGAACAAAAGAGACCAAAGGAACTTAAAACTGGATTTTGAACATAGGCTTATAAATCAATTCTTGTTTGAAAGACCTAAAGGTTTACATAAACAGAAGAGAGTAAGAATAAGCCAATTAGTCACTCTAGAGAAAGGTTCCTAGGATAGTCAAAGGGCAGTCAGGTTTCTATACATCAGCCAATTCATCTGGTTAATAAATAAATAAATCTGTGTTCACTGAGCATTATTTTTGCCATAGAAATACATAATAGTAATAATTCATTTGTCACCACTGAAGGACAAGGTATTTCGTTTGTTAATATTTTCTAATTAGCTAACATTTTTAAATCTCTTTAACTCTTGAATAGATTTCTGAGATGGAATTTAAATTTCTCTGCCTTTTTAAAGAGCACATCTAATAGAACTTTGCCTTTTTTGTGTGAATTTATTCTTTAAAAAAATTTTTTTTAATGTTTTTTTATTTTTGAGAGAAAGCGAGAGAGACAGTGCAAGCAGGGGAGGAGCAGAGAGAGAGGGAGACACAGAATCCCAAGCAGACTCCAGGCTCTGAACTGCCAACACGGAGCCCAATGCAGGGCTAGAACTCACGAACTGTGAGATCATGACCTGAGCCAAAGTCAGATGCTTAACCAACAAGCCACCCAGGCGCCCAGAGTTTATTCTTTATTGTATCAATTTTTATACTGATCTGTGTAGAAGCTATTAAAATACAGAGTCTACTGTTATCCAGTCATGAAGAATAAAGAATGTCTTAAAAATTAAAGTTATCTTAGAAGATAACATCTTTTTGAAACACTGGATTTCATTCATTTAATAAAAAAAAAGAAATTCTGTATAGATATATGGATGGATCCTATATGAATATACATATAAATGCATAGAAAATGAACTGTAAGTATATATACAATGCTTCTGGGGAATTGCTGGAAAAGGGGGGCAGTGAAGGGAGATTGTACATTTTACTGGGTATATTTACATATTGTCTGATCTTTTATAATAAAAATATAGTCATAAAATTTTAGCCTTTTTCTTTTTTCCTTTTTTTTTCCTTTTTTAGATTATACAGATGGTAGTATTTGAGGCATTACTTCTGGAACTGTATTTTTAAGGAGTAAAAATAGAATAAATTTAATAGAATAATGAATGGAATGCTTTTTTTTTTTTTTTTTAACTTTTTGAAAGCAAGAGCATCGGGGGGGGGGGGGGGGGGGGGGGGGGGAAGGAAGGGAGGGAGAGAGGGAGAATTCCAAGCGGGCTCCACGCCCAGTACAGAGCCCAACGTGAGGCTCAATCTCACAACCATGAGATCATGACCTGAGCTGAAACCAAGAGTCGAATGCTTAATTGACTGAGTCATCGAGGTGCCTGAGTGGAATGCTTTTTGGTGTTTATTGTTTTGACTCTTATGAAGAGTAATCATTGACATCTGCCATCCCTTTAGAGTCTCGGAATTTATATGCATAAGCCATCTGTTCTATAAAATTTTACTTTTTGGTCTAAAGATACCAGATAAAATATGTCTTGTGAAAGCATCCACAGCTAAGCTTATTGTGTAATATAGAGGTGATAGTAAAGAATATCTTCCTTTTATTTACTTAGCACAGGATGTTCTGACTGGATTTGGTTCCTAAAACTAATTTATATGGGTCAGAGTTGGGCATTTCACAAGTGCAATGCTGTGTGAGAATTATAAAGTTAAACCTATACAAAAAGCGTGGCTTAATAGCTAGAAAACAGCTGAGAACTGGCACAGATGAATTTCACTAGCAGACTTTGTTACCTAGAGCTAGTTGCTTTATTTTCGGTGGCTTCTATTTACCTCTACATCCTTTGGTTCTGAGTATGATATCCCCACTGGTGCTCAGAGAGAAATGTGACTAATGATAATACTTAGTGTATCTTTGATCTGATATAATTTGGCATTAATGGGAAGATACTGAATTATCCTCTAAAGGTGTTATATTTTTATGTTAGAATCCTGTGGCCCTCAAAATTACTCTGCTAAAGGAAGATAGCAAAGCTGTATTTAAGGTGTCTCAAATCGTTTGCTTGATCCAGTCCCAAATTTAAAAAAAAAAAAATTTTTTTTTTTCAAAGAGCTGTGTGTTGCTTAAATTAGGGCTCAACCAAGAGCAAGATTTTTTTCTCACACTTTATACATCTGAGGCAGTAGTCAAAATGCAGGTGGCTCATTCAGTTAAGCATCCAACTCTTGGTTTTGGCTCAGGTCATGACCTCACAGTTCATGAGATAGAGCCCTGCATTCTGCTCCACGCTGACAGCATGGAGCCTGCTTGGGATTCATATTCTCTCTCTCTCTCTCTCTCTCTCTCTCCCAAAATACATAAATAAACATAAGGAAAAATAATGTGGCTAAATGAAACCAGCTAAACTTTTTCTTTAAGTACCTTATTTCTTAGATGTGTTTTTTTCTAGACATCTTTGTTAGACATTAAAAAACCATTGAGATATGACATAAAAAGATCTATTATTCTGTCAGCGATGCTGTTGACGTTAAAAACTTAGTTGTATGTTTATAATCAAAACATTCTCTTTCCCTGTGTTTTAAGAATCTAATTATTACAATCATTATTGTTACTTGTCTCTGTATTTTCTTCAGATTTTCTTCTGTTTTAAAGGGTTTCTTGAATCTGGTTTCATAGCTCCATTATTTTATAAGACTTTTCATAAAATTAACAAATGTGTTTGTCTCTTTTCAGAACTGCTAAAATGGTTTCTGGCCAGGGAAAACATCTTGTTTTTGAGGTACTCCCTCGGTCTGATTCCTCTGCCTTATGGAAAATGGTTGTACGGGTGATCTGTACCAAGGTGAGGACAACAGAGACTTCAAGCTCTGAACTTAAATTCTTTTGGTGGTTAGAGCCACACTTAATCATGTAATACAGTATAGTAGAATTACATATTAATAACTTGCTAATTTTTTTTGGTTAAAATTACAAGGTTTTATTTTAAGGCAACTCATTTTCATCAAAGCAGTTTGCAATTTTTTTATTTTTTTTTAAATTTTCTAGTTCTCTTTGCTGAGGCATAATAGAAACCTTGTCATTTTTTTAACTTTTTTTTAAATTTAAATTTTATTAACATACAGTGCAGTATTGGTTTCAGGAATAGAATTTAGTGATTCATGACTTACATACGACCCCCAATGCTCATCACAACAAGTGCCCTCCTTAAACTTTTTTTTTTTTTAAGATTTATTTATTTTTGAGAGGGAAGGAGAGAGAGAGAGAGAGAGAGAGAGAGAAAAGAGAGAGGAGGGGCAGAGAGAGAGGGAGACACAGAATCTGAATTAGACTCCAGGCTCTGGGTTGTCAGCAGAGTCTAACGCGGGGCTTGAACTCACAAACCATGAGATCATGACCTGAGCCGAAGCCGGATGCTCAACCGACTGAGCCACCCAGGCACTCCTCATATTTCTTAATCTTAAGCGACTGAAACACAATTGTGCTATAACCTTTGTATTTACAAAAAGACCTTGTCTTGACTGTTACTACCATGATTATCCTCAAATAATATTTAATTCATTATAAAAGCTAATCTAAATGATGTTTAAATGAAATATTTTATGGAAATAATATTAGAAAAATTAATGGGTTAATTAAAATTATGGACTACAATGGCTATTAAGAAACTTCATGAGGGGCACCTGGGGGCTCAGTCAGTTAAGTATCTGACTATTGGTTTTGGCTCAGGTCATGATCTCACAGTTTGTAAGTTCTGGCCCTGCCTCAGGCTCTGTGCTGTCAGTACAGAGCCGTCTTGGGATTCTCTTTCTCTCCCTCTCTCTCTGGCCCTCCCCTGCTTGTACTCTCGGTCTTTCTCTGTCTCTTTCAAAATAAATAAATAAACTTTAAAAAAGGAACTTCATGAATTGTATTGTTTTTATCCATCCGAGCCTGCTTGGGATTCTCTTTCTTTTCATCTGCCCCCCTCTGTCTCTCTCAAAATAAATAAATAAACTTTAAAATAATAATAATAAAAGAATGTAAGCGAGGGTGGGGAGAGGTACAATCTGTAGGCCACTGGTTCCACTTTATACTAAATGAGTTTTTTTGCCAAAACAAAATAGCCTTCTGGGAAGAATTCAACCACTTTTTCTTAGGATTTACTTTAGTGTAATTTTCTTTCTTTAGTTTGGAAGTTTTAGTGTAAAATAGAACTTAAGATATTCAAGAAAGCAGTTGGTTGTTTCAGTTATAGTAGAATGGCATGTGGTTGTTGGATTCAAATAAATCTTTTAGTTAAGAAATTCGTTAAGAAGTTAAAAAGAATTGTCAATACTGGTCTCTGAAATTCATTTTTTAGGTCTGGGAAAGTCATCTGACATCATCAACTCTAAACAGGGTGATGCCTACAGGGTTATTTTGAGTATCAAATGAGATACATGTGTGCAAGTACTTTGACTTCCATAAATGTAGGAGACATGACATTTATTATTCATTTGCTCAGACATTCTTTTTCTCTCTTGTTAGGTAGTTTGCAAACCTTGAAAAATTTTACTTCCTAGGATGTTTGACTAAATATCTGTTCCCCCCTCTTGGGAAAAATGATTAGAGAAGGGGGATGGATTGAATAGGTGATGAGGATTAAGGAGGGCACTTGCTGTGATGAGTACCAGGTGATGTATGTAAGTGATGAATCACTAAATTCTACACCTGAAACTAATATTACACTGCATGTTAACTAACTGGAATTTAAATAAAAACTTGAAAAAAAAATTGGTCAAAGAAATTATGAACTTTTTTTTTCATTTTCTTTGTATTTGTAGATTAACAAAAGCACTGGCATTGTGGAAGCATCACGGATCATGAATTTGTACCAGTTTATTCAGCTTTATAAAGACATCACAAGTCAAGCATCAGGAGTATTGGCAATGAGCTCCACCTCTGAAGACCCTGATGAAAACTCATCATCTGTAACATCATGTCAGGCTAGTCTTTGGATGGGAAGGTATACAGTACATAAGTACCATGTTTCTCTTCTTTTCCAATATGCAAGCTGCTGAAATCTCAGTAATATTTGCTGGTGCTCTTTGTGATATCTTAAATCACATTACTTCTTATCTCAGCTGATCAGTTTTTGGATGTCTGTGCTTCATGACATTGTTAAGTGCCAAATTATAGAAAAATTAAAGTGACTCACACCAGGTAATGCTTCTATCAACCCAGTTTCCATGAATGCACTCTCCACTCTATATGCTTGCATTTAATGACAAAGGATATTAATATCTCTCTTATAACAGGAAGAAATGAAGTCAGCCAGAGTTTTCTTTGATGGAATTTGTTTACTCAGGCCTAATATATTATTGTTCTATTTAAACTTTCTTTTCCTTCTCTATAATGCTTTTTGCATGTGAACACTCCCACCTGTTGCCATTTGACAACCATGACCATAATTTAAATTTGTAAATGCCTCATTGGAAAAAGTCTTTGGTGGATCCAGACATGTTGACATCCTGTCTTATTGTCATACTGAATAGACAGTGAAAATCTGTATTGACAGTGTCTTTTACCTTAAATTAAGAGTATGTTTAGCAAGAATTTCTCTTTTATTGGTTCTTTTACAGTTGCATTTTCTGGTCTATTCTTAACCAACTGGTTTCCAAATACTATATTGTAGTAAAATTGTTATTTCCTTTTATCATTTGTTGTTTATAGGATTGTTTGGTTTTCTAGGTTTGGGCTGTACAAATATTACTGAAATGCCAAGTGAATTTTAGAGCATGACTGGCAATGTTTAGGCTTTTCTTTTCTGTATTTTGTTGTTGCTGTTGTTTTAATGTTTATTCATTTTGGGAGAGACAGACACAAAATGAGTGAGCAGGGAAGAGGCAAAGACAAGGGGAGAGAGAGAATCCCAAGCAGGTTCTGAGCTGGCAGGAGCCTGACACGGGGCTCAATCCCATGAACTGTGAGATCATGACCTGAGCTGAAATAGTCAGATACTTAACTGACTGAGCCACCCAGGCATCCCAACAAGGTCCATAATTTAAAGAGCTTTGTATCCTACATGGCAAATAAATCTTCTGTCAGTCGAATTCATTTATGTAAATGTGATATAATTGAAAGGACCTAATATGGGGGCCTCTGTATGGCCCAGTCCAACCTTGACTCAGGTCACGATCTTCCGGTTCATGAGTTTGAGCCCTACCCCCACATAGGGCTCTGAGCTGACAGCGTGGAACCTGGAGACTGCTTCAGATTCTGTGTCTCCCTCTCTCTATGCCCCTCCCCCCCTCGTGCACAAGCGCACGCACGCGCGCTCTCTCTCTCTCAAAAATAAACATTAAAAAAAAATTTAAAAACAAAAGGGCCTATTATTTTCAGAAAGACCTGAGTATTTCCAGTTTTAGTTTATGTATTCTTTTTGATCATCACAGTGTTCATCTATTATCCAGTCTTTCTTTATGAAATTTGTCCCTCTTAGTACTTCTTCCCTAATGTTTGCTGTCCCTAAAAGTGATGTTAATTTAGTCTTATTTTGCCTGAGTCATGTTTTGCTTCATGCTGAGGGCACACAGATGCTGATAATGCGTTCTAAGGCACTGGAGACAAAGTTTAAAGCACAATGACAGCAGAGAATATTGTTGCTCTAGCTCCGTTTTCACACTGCAGGGTGAAGCAGCTGACTGACGAGGAGGAGTGTTGTATCTGTATGGATGGTCGAGCTGACCTCATCCTGCCTTGTGCTCACAGCTTTTGTCAGAAGTGCATTGATAAATGGTAAGTTATCTGCTGCCTTCAAGGGATGGGCACAGATCAAATGGAAAAGTACATGAATAAACTTCAAAGGATACAATAATAGTGTAGTTAAGTGTAAAAGATTTTGTTCTTTAGTACTTTGGATTGTATAACATGCTTCCTCTTCTGGTTAAAAACATTTTTATACTTTAACTTTATGAAATGTGGCAGTGTATCTTAATTTTGGCATTTTACTTTTGCTGTAAGATTTGTGCCTGACTTGAGTCTAGAATCACAAGCTTCCCTTTTTCTTCATTTTTGTCCTCATTTCTGTATTTTGCCTCTATATATGATTAAAAGGAATAATATGAATCCTTGAATATTAGATTATTGGACCTGGAGAGAACTTTAGAGATCAGCTAGTCAAGCACGTTATTTTACAAAATAAAAATCAAGCATTTAGGTGACTTTATAACTGACATACAATAAACTACATATATTTAAAGTACAGTTTGGTGTTTTGACATATATACACCCATAAAAAATGTCATCACAATGAACAAATTTATCCTCCCCAAATCACCCCAAAAGTTATTTTGTGCCCCACTGTAAAGTCTCTTTCCCAACACTTCCAGTCCCCAGACAACCACTAATCTGCTTTTAGTCATTATAAAATAATTTGGATTTTCTAGAATCTTTTTAAATGAAATTATATAACATGCACTCTTTTTTTCTTCATTCAATAGAATTATTTTCAGATTTATCCATGTTATAGCATGCTATCAGTAGTCCCCCCCCCCCAACTTTTTTTCTGAGTAGTGTTCATTGTATGGTATACCACAGTTTACTTATCTATTCACCCATTATGGACATTGGATTGCTTCCAATTTTTAGGTATTGCAAATGAAGCTGCTATATGTATTTGTAGACAAGTCTTTTTATGGACATGTATTTTGGGTGTCTCTTGGTTAAATACCTAGAAGTAGAATAGCTAGATCATATGGTGGGTATATGTTTAACCTTTTAAAGAAACTGCCTCCTGTTTCCCAAAAGTGGTTGTACCATTTTGCACTGCCACCAGCAGTGTATGACAATTCTAGTTGCTCCACAACATTGCCAGTACTTAGTATGGTCAGTTTTGTTTTTGTTTTTGTTTTTCGTTTTTTTGTTTTTTTAATTCCAGTGTTGTTAACATCAGTGTTATGTTAGTTTCAGCTGTATAATATAGTGATTCAGCAGTTCCATATATTAGTGCTCATCAAAAGAAGTGTATTTTTAATCCCCTTCACCTGTTTTACCCATCCCCCTACTCTCCTCCCCTCTGGTAAGTATGGTCAGTCCTTTTATTTTAGCCATTCTAACAGATGTGTAGTGGTATCTCATTGCAGTTTTAGTTTGCGTTTCCCTACTGATTGATGATGTTGAGCATCTTTTTATATGTTAATTTACCACCTGTCTGTCTTTGGTGAAGTGCCCACACACATCTTTTGCCTATTTCTTTATTGGGTTGTTTTGGTATTAAGTTTTAGAGTTCTTTCTATATTATGAATACATATCAGATATTTGACTTGAAAATATTTTCTCCCACTTTGTGATTTGCCTTTTCATTCTCTTAAGAATGTCTTTGATAGAGTAGAAGTTTTTAATTTTGATGAGGTCCAATTATCAGTTTGTTATTTAAGCATAGTGATTTTAGTGTCATATCTAAGAAATCTGTCTAACCTAAAGTGACAAGGATTTTCCTCTGTTCTTTTGGAAGCTCTATAATTTTAGGTTTTACATTTATATCTATGATCCGTTTTGAGTTAATTTTTTGTATATGATGTGAGGTATTGATCAAAATTCTTTTCTTGCCTATGGCTATCTAGTTGCTTCAGCACATTTTACTGAAAAGACTATCTTTCCTTCACTAATTGCCCCTTCACCTTTATTGTAAATCATTTGTTTAAATACACATGGGTCTATTTCTGGATTCTCTTCTGTTCCATTGATCTGTTTATTTCATAACAATACCACACTACCTTGATTAATGTAGCTTTGAGTCTTAAAATCAGGGAATGTTAGTCCTCCAACTTTGTTCTTCCTTGTCAAAGTTGTTTTGCCTATTCTAGTTCTTTTGCATTTCAAAATGAGTTTTAGAGTCAACTGTCAATTTCTTCAAAACAGCTATAAGGATTTTGGTTAAAATTGCATTAAATAAATAGACTGATTTGGCAAGTGTTGACTTCTTAACAACATTAAGTCTTCTAGTCCACAATCACAGTGTATTTCTCCATTTATTCAGCTCTTTCACTTGTCTCATCAATTTTTGTAGTTTTCAGTATTATAAATCTTTGATAGATTTATCTCTAATTATTTTGTATTTTAGGCTATTTTAAGAGTATTTTTTATTTCAATTTCTGATCATTTGTTGCTAGTATATAAAACTGCAATAGATTTTTGTGTATTAATCCTTTATCCTACAACCTTACTAAACCCATTTATTAGTTCTGATAGCTTTTTTGTAGATTCCATAGAACGTTCTTGAGTGTCTGAACATCGTTTTTCAAAGATATTTTTTCTGGGTATAGAATTCTAGACTAATACTATTTTTTCTTTCAGGACTTTAATGATGTTGCTCTCGCTCCACCCTCATTTTTCTTGCATTGTTTCCTATGAGAAATATGCTATCATTCTTATCTTTGTTTCCTCTGTAGATAATATGCCTTTTTTTCCTCTGGCTGCTTTTAAGGGTTTTTTTTTTTATCATTGATTTGAGAAGTTTGATTATGATATGCCTTCTAGTAGTTTTCTTCACGTTCCTTGTGCTTAGTGTTCACTGAATTCCTTGGATTTGTAGGTTTATTGCATCATCAATTTTGGAAAATTTTCAGCCATTATTTTCTTAAATATATTTTTGTTCTCACTCTTCTCCTAGGACTCAAGTTACACATATATTAGACCACTTAAAGTTGTCCCACAGCTCACTGTTGCTCTTTTCCTTTTAAAAATCATTTTCTCTATGTTTTCATTTTGGAGAGTTAACATTGCTAGATCTTTTCAAATTTGTCAATCTTTTTTTTTGGCAATGTCTAATTTGTCAGTAATCCCATCCAGTGTATTTTTTATTGCAGACATTATAGTTTTCATGTCAAGAAGTTTGAGTTTTTAAAATATCTTCCATATCTTGGGGCGCCTGGGTGGCACAGTCAGTTGAGCGTCCAACTTCGGCTCAGGTCATGATCTCACTCCCCGTGATGTCGGGCCCCACATCGGGTTCTGTGCTGACAGCTCAGAATTCTGGGTCTCCCTCTCTCTTTCCGCACCACCCCTCCCCCCCCCCACCTTGCTCATGCTCTGTCTCTCTCTCTGTCAAAAATAAATAAACATTAAAAAAATGTTTTTAATATCTTCTATCTCTCTACTTCAAATGTTTGGTCTTTCCTCTAGTGTTTTTAATACATAGAATATGATTGTTATAACCATTAATTTTCTTTCCCTGCTAATTCTAACATCTGTGTCTGCTCTGGATTGGTTTTGATTGATTTTTCCTCTTCATTTGGGCTTGTATTTTTCTGCTTCTTTTTATGCCTGGTAGTTCTTGACTGGGTGCCAGACACTGTGATTTTTACCTTTTTGGGTACTGGATATTTTTGTATTCCTATAAATATCCTTGAGCTTTGTTCTGGAATATAGTTACTTAGAACAGTTTGATCCTTTTGGGTCTTGCTTTTATGATTTGTTAGGCAGGACCAGAGCAGTGTTTAGTTGAGAGCTAATTATGTCCCACTAATGAGGCCTTCAGGGGACCCTTCAGAGTACTCTGCTCAATGCTCCATGAGTTACGAGGTTTTCCAGTCTGTCTGGTGAAAGCAGGCAATATCCCAGGCCCTGTGTGAATTTTGGGTAGTGTTCCTTCACATTCTTTTGGGTGATTCCTGAGCCTCACATGCACACACTGATCATAACTCTGCTGAATATATCCTAAGGAGACCTTCAGTAGATTCCAGAATTCTCCCTTTGTGTAACTTTCTGCAGTTAAGTACTTCAGTACTCTGCCCTGTGAACTCTAGCTGCCTTGGCCTCCCAAGAGTCTCAGCTGTGTCTCTTCAACTCAGAGAGTCTGCCAGGCTCCATCTGGGTTTCTCCTGCTTGCTCTACAGCCTGAAGGCTCTCAAGACAATAAGCTGGGGCAATTATAGGGCTCACCTTCTTTGCTTCTCATCCCCAGGGATTATTGTCCTGTGTTATCTGATGATGTCCAGTGTTGAAAGCCTTGTTTCATGTATTTTTCCAGTGTTTTCATTGTTTTAAGTGGGAAGATAAATCTGGTCCCTATTGGCCAGAAACAGAAGTTGACTCTTAAAATTGAGACTTTTGTGCACAGAAGAGAACACATTATTATCTTATAAAATATCTCTGAGGAACCAGAAATGAATCTGAATAATATATGCCAGCTCTAGCTTTCACATAGTTTTTGGAACAGATTTCTAAATTTTTGCACAAAAGCCAAAGAGCAATTGATATAATTTAATTACTTTGGTCTCAGATTTCACTGAGAAATGAGGAGAAAAACATTTTCCCTGCATGACATGTTTCTGGCTCAAATGTGGTATTTTTGAAATTTCCAAAATAATATTTGTCAAGGCAGAAAAATCCCTGTGGAAAACATAATCTCATTTAAGTGATCATATATGTTTTTTCCCTGTCAGAAAAATTATTCTACATGTAAGTTTCATCTTCTGTTTTAAACCTTGAATGCTTCCATCCCCCTAACTGTATCTTTTACAGTTTGTAGCTGTAAAAGATAGGGGAAAACTTAAATGTCCTTCTGTGGGAGATGAGTTAAGTGAATTATGGCCTGTCCACACAGTGTATGTTTAAAAAGAACAGACAGCTCTAACATGTACTAACACAGAATGGCCTATAAGATATATTGACAAGTAAAAAAAAAAAAAAAAAGATATATTGACAAGTAAAAAAAGCAGTAATGTATATATACACACAAGCTTAATCATGTGTAGTCTATCTCTAGAAGAATATATAAGAAACTGGTAACAGTAGTTGCCCCTGAGGATAAGAATTAAAGATTGGAGTGGGAAGGAGAGATTTATTTTTTACTGTATACTTTTATGCTGTTTACTTTTTTTTTAAACCATGTACATGGATTACTTTTCAAACACACCTATTTTTTTTTTAAAGAATTAAAAACAAACTGTTCTTTATTTGACTTCTCTGATAGGAGTGATCGACACAGGAATTGCCCTATTTGTCGCCTACAGATGACTGGAGCAAATGAATCTTGGGTGGTGTCAGATGCACCCACTGAAGATGATATGGCTAACTATATTCTTAACATGGCTGATGAGGCAGGCCAGCCCCTTATACCATGACCTTGGGGTGAAGGTCTTCTGTTGCTATTACAAGCTGCAAACACTTTGGTCATGGGGGAAGAATGCAGGGATATTGTGGCACAGACGCAGAGATATCAATTTTCCCTACCCTCTTATTTTCGCTGTTCTGACAGTTTGTCCCATTTCTTTTGATAAACTTGCTATGTCTTCCATTTATAGTAAACTAAAATTTGCTACTGTTTTAGACCATATTTTTCTATTATTTATCTGTTCTAATATATATTAGAACTAATTGCTCTTGAATCCTTTGCTGAAGTAACAGCAACATTTCCAGAGACTTCTGAAACACTATTTTTCAGGGCAGGAGTATTCTGGGATCTATTTAGTTAGGTTTAAAATAAACTTTGAATGTTAAAAAGTGTAGCCATCTGAGAGAAAATTTGAAGTGACTGAAAATGTAGAGTATATCAAAGTGCAGGTTACTACTTTAGTCTTTCTGCTGGAATCTAAGGAGTGTGTATGCCCCCTTGTGGTTAATTATTGCTCCTTTAATAATTTTTACTTGAAACGATCCACAATTATTTCATAACTGTAGCAATGTGTTTTGGAACTACATGTTTTTTACTTAAAAGTCTTTTTTTTTTTCCATGCTGTGTAATTTGGGTGAGGACTATAAAGCTGGGCGTGACTTCGCCTTGTAAATGGATTTCTGCTGGGGAATCTTCTTGGCTGATCTGGAAATGCTTTCCCATAGTTGGAAAACTGTTCTAAATAGCTTTTGATAATGCTCTTGCATCTTGGAGTTTCAGAAGGAAATTTTTCTTCTTCACAGATCCTGAATTTTGTATTTCCAAATTATGGTAAATCATTCAATATTGGTTCATGGTGCCTTTATTTTCTTAACTTGAAGGCATCTTTCTGAAGTCTCAAAGTCTTTAAATTTCTTATGTCATTAAGTGAGAAGAACATAGGGTACAGCCTTTTAAACGTGTACCATGAACACCTCTGAAAATCAGGAGATAATTTGGTTTTCTACTGTTTCACTGTACTTCCTTTGAAATACTCAGAGAGTATAGTCATAATGGAATTATGATTTTTAGTGACACTTCATTTTTCAAAAATTTTGCTTATAAAGTAAACTTTTTGTTTTATGTTAAGCATTAACATATTAGCATATAATAAAACTAGAACCTGATGTCTCCTTTAAAAGATACATTAACATTCCATGTAACTTTTTTGACTTATTATGCATAATTGCAAATATTACTATTTTCCAAAATACCAAAGTACACAATTTAAGTTGCTGCTTAATGATGGCAGAATTTTTGGATTTTGGGATTTTTTAAACTATTTTTTAAAGTTTATTTATTTATTTTGAGAGAGAGAGCAAGCAGGGGAGGGGCAGAGAGACAGAGAGAGAGAGAAAATCCCAAACAGGCTCTGTGCTGTCAGTACAGAGCCTGACACAGGCCCAAACCCACAAACTGCGAGATCATGACCTGAGCCAAGATCAAGAGTCAGACACTTAACCAACTGAACCACCTGGGTGCCCCTGGATATCAGGATTTTAATAGGCATGCAAATTAAATAATTCATTTCCCTCCCAAAAATGTCTGACCAAAGATAGCTTGATTTTACCCCCAAAATATTGATAACTAATTGGTTGACATTCATGATGGAGACAGCCCAGGACCAAAGAGCTAAACACCACTGTGGAGCACGAGGGGCTCTATCATATCCACCTGGCAATGTGCTTGATGGTTTGTGTGACCTTGAGAAAGTCCCTGCTGCTGGTTTGTAGGTTCCTACGTTAGAAACTGAGATGTTATCTGTGCTTTTTACACTTTATTTTAGCAGTAGAACTTTTTTTCCCCCCAGGTAAAATCTTACTCAGAACCCCTACACATACATGCTATATACCCACACACACTACCCCTCTATATAAAAGTCATATTTTATTAATATAAATTTCCTTATATAACTATATACCACAATAAATATTATAAAGTCAACCAATAAAAACATGTATTAATGCATTGGTGGTATCCAGGATATTCGAATTTATTTAGTAATGTAGTTGTATGATGGGAGTTATTTTTTAAATGAATTTTTTTTAATGTTTGTTTATTTTTGAGGGAGAGAGAGACAATGCGAGCAGGGGAGGGGCAGAGAGAGAGGGAGACACAGAATCTGAAGCAGGCTCCAGGCTTTGAGCTGTCAGCACAGAACCTGACGTGGGGCTCAAACTCACAAACCACGAGATCATGACCTGAGCCAAAATCAGACACTTAACCGACTGAGCCACCCAGGACCCCCCCGCCCCCACCAAAAATTTTTTAATTCAAGTCAGATTTGTAGAACCCTGAATCTCCTCCCCAAAGTCTTAGTATCCCATGGGACAGATTTTGAAAACCTTGGGATAGATGATCTCTGAGATCTTTTCCAGCTCTAAGATTTTAAATTGTCCTTTTGGATTAGACTTGCTGAGTCTAACTCAGATTGCCTAATTGAAGAATGTTTCTGAAAATGAACAAAGTTGCTTTACATGTTTTTGGAACTTTCCAGATATAGCCAATGATCTTATCCCCCAGAATCCTTCACCTTTCAAGGAATTATTTAACAGTAAGCCCAACGACCTGATATTGCCCAAACCTTTTTACTTTCCAATATGAGCTCCAAGACACTAACTGATCTACTGTGAAGTAGAAAGTTCTTAGTTTTTGTTAGTCTTATTAAATCAATGAGCACAGGTTTTTGCCTACTGCATTAACTGGGTGATAATTCTTTAGATGTGAATGTTAGGTAGGTTCTACTATTATAACTAATCATAAAAGTTGTAAATTTGTTTCATGGATAAAATGTACACTTTTTGTATTCTGTACAGCTTTGTCTTTTTTAAATATGAAGTACTTAAATGCACTTACTATGATAGGAAATAAATGTGTGCCTTCTAGGATTTGTGAAATGTTTTCATGAACTCTAAGGAATTTGTTTTAGAACTTAAAATGTTTTCCCTATCCTAACTCAGTAACAAAGAGTTTACTCATATTGTGATGCTGTAGAACTTTAGTTTGAGAAAATGTATTTGACTACGTACTGAATTTAGAAGTTGAGAATAATAGTATCTGCTTTATTCTTAGGACAAACTGATATATTGTGCAATAAATAATCTTTAGCAAGTAAATTTTAGCTAAGTGAAGAGACTCTTTTCTTACGTAGTTTCACATTCTTCTATACTAAATGTTTATATTCCTTAGAGGACTATTTTGTATTGTGCTCTGGGGAGTTGTGATGTTTGCGTCCTATGTTTTAAAATTCATTTCAAATTGAACTCAACTTCCTTATACCTAATCTATATCTGGGTAATAAGGCTGCTTGAAATTATCTTTTGTTTCTGTGATTAACAGTGGAAAGTTGGATTCATTAAAAGGCAGTCCAAAGAATTTGCATTTTTAACTGTTTTTTTTTTTTTTTTCTTTCTTAAGTCAAGCTTACTTTGTCTATTGAGGAATAAGAAAACTGCTTGGAGATTAGGGAAGTCAGCTGATCACTCCCATTTATGATGGGCAGCACAATGACAATATAATATACATATCAGACAACAGATTTTCATTTGTTCTCATGTCTTATTTACCCTGTTGGACAGGAAAAAGATAAAATACTCCACCCTACAGTGGTTTTTTGTGGTTCTTGTAAAATCATTTCCAAAGTTAAAGAGTATAATTAGAAAAGCATGTTAGAATCTTAGTGCTGAGAAGAGGAAAGCCATTTATAAGAAGGAATGGCAGTTTATATTTCAATTTACTGATGTACAACATCCTGGAGAAGTACACGTTTTGGTACCAAAAGACATAAGCCTCCTCAGAGATACATTTTGATAATCTTGCAACTGTTTATAGTCTTACTCTCTGGCATCCTCGATCTTTCTGATAAAATACTTATTTAAAGGTTGAGGATTTTTAAATTTCCAAGCAACTATGTTTTTCTGATTAGTATTCCTTTCATTGTAGTTAGTTACCCTTGTTCTTTATAACAGTCATAGTTCAGGTATTGTGTGCTTAGGTGTATTACCAATCTATCTCCTTCAATCGTGTGTATAAATTCAAAAAAAGATGAATATTCCAGTGGAGGACTCAGAAACTAGTAAAGAGAAAGCCAGAGAGATGTGCTTTCAACTCTGCTTTAATTCAAGATAAAAGGAAGTAAAGGCCCAGGACTCACCTTGGTACATACCAACCCAGGAGCTGTGATTGGTTTTCATGTGGCAAAGAGCAATGTTATTGATCATCTCCACAATGCAGTTTGGAGTGACACATACATGAACTTGAGGCTTTTATAGCAAGGGATAACCTGCTTCGAAATTTGTTCTTTTACAAACATGGGCTAGTATACAATAGCCTTTGATTCCACCTGTGAACACAAAAGAAAGTAGGGATTCATCCCCCACCCACCCCACGCCCCTGCAAAAGGCCAAAGCCAATTAGGTACAGTGATGAGATAAAAGAGCAAAGCGCTACCGAAAAAGGTGTCTGGAAAGTTTGCAGGACAGGTAAAATCGAATACATGGTGGCTGAACAGATTAAAGTAATATCCAGGGAAAGGGAACACGTGTGGTTTTACTCAGGAACTGTAACAGGCCAGAAATTAGAGAAAAAAGGTAGCAAAGGTCCACCTTCTGGGTCTAGTGAGCTTCAGTTTAAAATTTTTGAGTATTCATTATAAACGTCATCTATGTCTGAGTCTTAGTAAAAGATAAATTGGTAGTTGTTACTTATAACTTTTCATGATGCCCAATCTTTTTTAAAAATTGTTTTTATTTCAGTATAGTTGACACACAAGGCTACATTAGTTTTGGGTGTACAACATCGTGATTCAACTTCTCTGTATGTTATGCTATGCTCACCACACGTGTAGCTACCATCTGTTACCATACAGTGCTATTACAATATCATTGACTTATTTCCGATGCTGTGCATTTTATTCCTGTGACTTATTCCATAACTGGAAGCTTGTGTCTACCACTCCCCTTCCTGTGTTACCCATGCTCCCACCCCATTCCCTCTGGCAACCATCAGTTCTCTATTTATAGGTCTGATTCTGCTTTTTGTTTCTTCATTTGTTTTGCTTTAAATAGTATTAACTTGAAATAGTTTTAAATTATTGAGACATTTATTTAATAATTAAAAACAAATACTTGGTACAGATAAAATGACAATTAAAAACTGTACAATAATTGCTGAGTTAGGACAAATGTATACAAATGGGGCCTTTTCAAAAATAATGAATGTGTAAGATAAATACTGGGTTTTCAGTTAGTTTCATCATTAGCTGGAAGATAGCATACATGTCTGCCTAATAAAAAGACTACATTTATTGTTCCATATGCTGAGTTAATCGGTAGAGGGGATAAGCATTATAAAGTCACAGGACAAGACCATCTAAAGTCAAATAAGCATCTTCACAGGCAAAAATAGAGTTCTTCTAAGTCTATAATAATTTAGAAAGGCTTGTCATAATCTGCATTTGCCCACAGAAATAGAAAGGTCCTTGAGCAGCTTGTTGCATACTTGGAGCACATATCCTTAAAAAAATTGCCAAAAGAGAAATTCATTCAGTTATTCAATGTACATTTATTGAGCACCTACTATGTACCAGGCACTAGTAACACAGATGAAGAGTACATTGGTAAAGCTTAAATTCAGTTTGGTCTTAAAAATAATTTCTACCTGGTCCCTGGGACCACTTATATCTTCTAAAGAAGTCTGCATGTTAGGTAAGGAAGAAATTTCACCTTAAAAAAATGCACAGGTTACACTGGTAAAATTTAACATCTGTGAGGCCTAATGGAACAGTGGGGAAAAGGACTGGATTAGGAGGAGTAGGGAAAGTAGTTCTGGTCCTATTACTTATTAGCTGTGTGACCTTAAGCAAATTTCACCTCTCTGGCCCTAACTTTTCATAAGTAAAATGGTAATTGGGCTATAGTCAAAATATTAGAACCAAAAGGAACAGGGATCATCTAATCCTATGTTTTCCAAAGTCCGTAGTTCAAATGAAAATATGTAGAAGCCCCAGTGTAAAAGTGATGAAAGAGTTGCTTTGAAGAAAGTGGCATCCAGAACCTCACTCCCCCTGCCCTCCCCCTCCTCCTGAAGTGGTCCAGGATGGGGGGCATTCACAGAACATTTGAGAACTACTCATCTAGTCCAAACCCGTACTTTTCAGATGAGAAAACCAAGACACAGAACAGAAGCGATTGGTTCAATGTGCGTATGTGGCTTCCTAAATAGGAGGGCTAAGTAAAACATTTTAAGAAATACATAAAAAATGCAAATTGTCAAGAAGGAAATTTTCTATTTTAATTCTCTCAAAGTAGTTCCTTTATGAAAGGGAGCTTTGAAATTGATTTTGTTTAAGGCAGCCAGCCAGAGGCTGAAATGAACAACTACCAACTAGCCTGCAGGGTCTATAGAGGATTTTGGCAGAAAACCACACAGACCTCATGTCAGTAGGCACTGGACCTTTCAAGATCCTGGCCCCAACAATGCAAGCACTAGCTGTTTCAAGAGACATATTTGGAAAATTAGGAATGAGTACAGACAAGTGTCCAGCTCCCAGATCCCCAAGGAGGAGTCACCATCTACTACGCAGAAATACTAACAGAAGTGGGCATGTTAGATCTTAAAGTGAACAGTACAACCGAAATCACTAGTCAGAGGCATCCTCTACATGGAGGACAGTCCTAGTTTGGTATCTTGACCACTGTTAATCGCAGCAAACTTGAAATTAAACCAGAAAGTTAAAATGCATTGTCCACTGCTGGACCTATTTGGTCAGAGCTGTGATCTCTTCTGATTTCATGGCATCAGACAGGAAGCTGAGCTCATTGCATAAGGTCTCGTATCGGAACGCCATCCGAATCTGAGCAACATTTGTCTTTCGGATATCATTTCCTTCAGGTCCTTCTTTATAATAATTTTGTCCCAGAAACTTTTGCTTCTCCTGTGGAACCAGAGAAGTACAAATGAAACCATATACCTTAGGTTTATTTTCTATATCCCTACGGCAGCTTTGACATTAGCCACACCAAATCAAACCAGTCCCCTGAAGCTGGTCCTTCACCAGGACATCATTCCCCACAGGGTTCTTAAAAATTCCTGCTGGCCCATGTGCTCGAGCATGTCACCCTGATGCCCACACTCATTCCCTTCATTTCTGACTATGCTTTCCTTGACCACAAGAAAAAGATAAGACCTCCAGGAGCTGCTGGCAATGAAGAAGGCAAGATGAAGGCAAGAAGACTCTCAGTCCCTCCTGAGAGCTGACAGGGACAGTCTTAGGAAGCGGGTCTGCACAATTGAATCATGAACGTTTAGCTCTTCTCTGCATCAGCATCCAATAAGAGCAGCACCGATGCGGCTTCTTACTGTACCAGTGACACCACCCCAGGGAGGTACCCAGGAGCCTAAGACACCACGTAGAGAAATGGTTCTCAACCCTGGCTCCACATCAGAATCACCTAGGGAACTATAAAAAAAATTACCGATGTCCAGGTCCCATCCCTACAATGTTTTACTCAGTGTAGGTACTATTCACTATCGAAAAAATACCGAGTGCCTACTATGTGCCAGGGACTATTCTATGCCCTAGGGGTATAATGCTGAACAAAACCGTCTAATGGAACTTACATTCTGGAAGGAAAGACGGGAAAACACATAACTACATATTACAATGTCAGTAGTAATAAATGTTATGAAGAAAAACAGATTAAAGGGCTGGAGAATGATGGCAAGTGTGTGGCTGTGGTAGAATGGTGATCAGGGAGGGTCTCTCGGAGGAGGTCATGTTTGAGGTGTGAAAGGGTGAAAGAGCAGCCTTGAAAATTCAGGGGTCTCCCCTAGAGTTTCAGCGTTCACCCTGCTTGTCATCCTCACGGATCTCAGAGCCTAGAAAGTGCCTAACATGCAGCAGGCACCCATTGTATGTGTGTTGAAGGGACAAGAGGGACAGAAGGCAGTGCCATCACACACCATACCTGATGGGAGAGGCCACTCTGCAGCACGCTGTTCCTGGCGATTTCACACAGGTCACACGTGCTCAGCTTCCACACTTGAGCGGCAATTGCATATTCTTCCATAAGTGCTTCCTAGATCCGCCCCCCCAAAAAGCAAATATATGAGATGGTAGGATATCCATTTCAATCCTTCACATATTCCCAAAGCTAGAAACATCAGACAGACATTGCAGATCTAATTTTTCTTTAATGTCTGCCACCTGGAAAACCAAACAACATTCCCACCCCCTTAAATTATGAACTTGTAAGATCATCTTTGGTGAATTCTCAGGTTTCCAAAGAGATATGTCAAAGAACCCCTCCACGTTGATTTGTTGGCCAGCACATGTTTGAAGCCCTGTGAAGTCATGCGGATGCCAGCCTCTGTTCCACTGCGACAATCACCCTGGGCGTGTACATGTTTAGTACCTGCTTTGTAGCTTTTCTTTTTATTTAACATCACTTTCTTAAGATTGCCCCAAAATAAAAGTGAATCTGAATAAAGTATTAAGAGCAAAGCTGGAACGTTAAATAAGAATAAGAAATTACCAAGTAGTGAGACAGTAATCCCAAAAGGATTTGGGTTTGAGCTGTGCTTTCTGCCTTACCTCCTAGGATGTGAAATGTCTACCATCGATCATAAGCTCTCCCATTACTGCTCGGACACCCCCACTGCCTCTGTAACCTAGAGCAGCAGTTCTCAAAATGTGATCCAAGGTCCTGAAGGCCTTTTGAAAGGTCATCCCTCTTCCAACTATGTACCTTTGTGAGGCAAGATTTTCTTCATATACTTTGATAAAAAACAAGGCATCACAACCGATTGCTTTTGGACAATATGACTAGTTTCCATAAAAATTGCTATTTATGTTAACATTTGGTAGGTTTGTTAATGTTACTTTTTAAGTTTATGTATTTATTTTGGGAGACGGAGAATGAGCAGGGGAGGGGGAGAGAGAGAGAGAGAGAGAGAGAGAGAGAGAGAGAGAATATCCCAAGCAGGCTCCACACTGTCTGTGCAGAGCCCAATGCAGGGCTCAATCCCACGAATGGTGAGACCATGGTCTGAGCTGAAATCAAGAGTTAGATGCTTAACCAACTGAGCCACCCCCAGACACACACAACCTTGTTAATGTTAGTTTTAAATGAGTTAATATTTTTCAATTTCAAATTAGTTTCTAACACACTTAAATATCACTAGATATAGCTTATGTAATCAACAGCTTTCCGAGGGCCTTTAATTCTTAAAGCTTATAAAGGGGTCCTGAGACCAAAAGCTTGGAGAGCCTGTCCTAGACAACTCGGGCACTTCTGTTTTTACTAATCAATGGCTGGTCCCCATGCATGATATTGCCTTTCCCTTCCTCTTTCCTGGCCCTACAGATCCAGAGTAGAATAATAATAATTAATAATAATAATAATAATAATAGTATTAAAATGTTAACTAACATTTTGAATACATGCTATATTCAGACACTCTGTTAGACTCTGGTTCATTATCTTAATGGATCCTCACAATAAAGCAGAGGTAGACATAGAGACAATTTCATCCCTATTTTACAGATGAAGAGGAATAAGATAGAGATCAAGTAACTTTACCAACATCATGGAGATAGTAAATGCCAAAGAAAGGGAAAATGGAGAAGGCAAAAAAATAAAATTGTGCCTTCATGGGTTCAAGGACTCCAAAGACAGGGCTCCTGGAAGAAACACTTTTTGCTCCCCAGGAGCTTATCTCTTGCCTTCACTGGGCACCAACCCCACCCCAAAAGCAGAACTGAGTGTGTGCTCCAGTGTGTGCCGTTGGGAGGGCAGACCAGGGCTGGCTGGGGCACCTAACATCCTCACCTTTGTATAGTGGAACTGCATGGGGTCGTCAGTGGAGAGAGAAACATGGAGTCCCTTGTGCAGGAATTCCCTCAGAGGGTTTTTGGAATATTCAAGGAACAGACTGTTGTTGCTAAGAGGAGACATGGCAATGGGGATCTGAGCAAGGTAGTAGAGATACTGCAACACCGGACTCTGCAAAAGAACCACCAAACTCAGGTGACAAGGGCCAGAGAAGGGAGGGAAGGAGCATTCATCAGTGGAAACCAGGTCCGGCTAGTGTCTGTGTAACAGAGCTCCCTGAAGCCAACAGACCCAGATCCCCACCTCCCCTTCCCCACCTCTATGTTCATCTGATACATCACATGCCCCTCTCCTCCTGGGCTGCCCTCCACCTACTGTTGGGTGCTCGCCCTCTTGGCTCCAGACAAGGCACAGCTCAGGGCAAGAAGGCAGCTGCAAGGCTCCAAACTGACCCCAGGCTACATACTCTGCTCCCCTCCCCCAGGTACTGCCCCCAGTGGGTCAGCCCAGGAGATGCTGGGCTTTTGTTATGTTGCTTTGACCACAAACACCCAGGATGAGTCTGTAAACATTCTGGCTCCTCGGAGATGGGAAGGGGCAGACCTGACTGGGCTAGAGTGGTTTTCTGATGTAACACCCTCCGCCCACGGAATTGTGACACACAATTAGACCTCCCCAGGACACAAGAGGCACCAGAGGAGCTTGAGCAAACATCTTTCTTATGGAAGTGATCCAAAATATGGAGAAGACCAAATGGGCAGAGTTCGTGGTTGTATTATTTACACAAGCAAAAATTTGATAGACTCTGTCGAATAATCAGAGACTAGCTGAATCAATTATAGACCATCCAAGTGGTGGGCCATCCTTCCAACAGCCTTTAGGATGAGGAGCATAAATGTTGCAGCACAGAAAAATGCTTGTTATATAAAGTTAAAGGACAAAGTAGAACCAAAACAAAACAAAATCTGTGCTCATTATAAGCACATTCGAAATCTGCTCTGGTAAAAAAAAAAAAGATGAGAATTAGAAATCCCAAAAAGCTAATAATGGCTATTTCTTTTAAAGTAATTGCAATAATGTTTGTTTTTTCCATTTCTCCATCTTTTGGAAGATCCAAATTGCAATATGTTTGATTATATTCTTTTCATAATTAAATATGATAAATATGAAACCAAGATGACTACAGACAGCCCAACCCAGAAAAAGGCGCCAGCCTTTTAACGTCACTGGCCAGAGCCTCCCAGAGGGCAGACAGGAGCCCAATCGATCCCACTCCTCCCCAGGGGAGCCCATGGCAGGACCATCATTGCAGGGCAGGTTTCCGTGAGTGGTCTGGTTACCTTCTTGAGGAGTAGCCCATGGGAAATGTTGTCAGCAGTCAGGAACGCAGACACCAGGTGGGTGATGGAGCCAGACTCTCCACAGTGAGGCCGGAACAAGAAAGTGCTCAGGCCTCGTTCCCTGCAGAAGTGAGGCTCTTAGTCAGTAAGGACCCCTGGTCCACTGTACGTAGGGCCGCACAGGCCTGGGGCATGTACTCCTAGCTCAGGACCTACTCCAGGGAAGACAGTCACCCGTGGGAGAGTCAACACAGCTGACACAGGGCACTCTGGAAACTACCACCCCACCCTCCAAAATACAGAGAGCCAGGTCCAGTGATCTTCAGAACCAAAAGATGCCATCTCTGGGGAACAGAAAGGGGACCTAGTGGTAGAAAGAGAACTTGCTGTGTCCCCGTCCACTACTGACCTTCCCCTCTTTACCAGGTCTTGTAGCCTAGATTCACAGACCTTCAGAGCAGCAAAGGCCATGTGAAACCATGGAGTCCAACCACTTTGTCATAAAAATGGGCAAACCCAGAGGGCGGAGTCAGGCATTCAAAACCCCTGGGCAGGTCAGCTAGAGCTAGAACTTAAGCCCCTCCCTCCAGCAGCTCAGCCTGGACTGCCCCACCCCAACACCAGGCCATCTCCTCTCAATCATGGTCCATCCGAAACCTCCACAGGCTGCACTGGCTTAGGCTGAGCTAGAGAGGCCCCATGGCCCAGCAGGGGCAGGAGGGAGGCTAGACTTGCAAGGGGGTGGGGATGAACAGCTCAGTGTCTGCTGCTCTGGGCACCCAACTCCCGCCTTACGTGCCCTGGGTGTGTGAGCACTGGTGGGAGCCTGTGCAGATAGGATAGTGATGTGAGCTCCACGAGGGCGTGGATTTAGTCTACTTTGTTCTCTGTTAGATGTCTAGTGCCTGGGACAGTGCCTGTCACATACAATAATTGGTTGCATGGATAGATGCATGTGTGCACACTATTGGTGCGGTGGAAAGAACATGCGTGTGTGTTGGCATGTCCCATGTCTGTATCATATCAGGGATGAACAGATACACGCATAGCTCTTGGTGGGTATATGTATGCACACGTGTGTGTATGGGCATAAAGTCTGGCTGTGTTGTACGATCATGTCTGCGGCATAGCAGCATGCCTGCATGTGTGCACGGCTCTGTGAATACTGTGACCTGTGTTGTGTGCTGGGGCATGACCCCGGGTGTGAGGTGTGAGGGCACACAGACGTGTGTGCAGGGGCTGGGCTCACCCACCTGCGGAGGTTGTTGAGCACCATGATGTTGGCATACATGTAGTACAGGTAGTAGCTGTAGGGCGGGTTCTGCTCACTGGTCCAGATGTCTGGGTTGGGGCTCTTGTCTGAGAACATGTGGTCGCTGTGCTTGGATTCATCATCCACGCTGTCAAACCCTGTCACCTGGGCAGGAGGAGGGGTCCTGCATCAAGCTGAGGCAGATGAGCTGCCAAAGGCCTTGGGGGCCAAGCCTCCCAGGTTCATCCGTCAGCTGGGGACCCCATAGCCTAACTGAGGCCACATTCCTCCCAGGGATCGGAAGTGGGGACGATGCCATAACCTGTCCCTCTGTGGCTTCTAAAAGTAGCCAGAAGGCCAGACTGGAGAGTGCGAAGCCCTAGTGTGGTAGTGGTGATGGTAAGAGGGGAAACTCAGACTGGACCAGCCACACCCACCACCCATCCCTCTGCTGTGCCAAGGAGAAGGCCAACACTGCAGGGTAGCTAGCAGAAATTGCCATCAGCAGCAGTGACAACAGCTGTGAGGGGGAATAGGACAGGCCAACTATACAGCAGGCCCTATGCACTTACCACACATCAGCTAATATAACACTCAGATCCACCCTGTGAGGGAAGGCTTGACTATGAACAAACCAGACCCAAAACGCTTAGGGAGCTTGCCCATGCAAGACAACCAGTCTCTGAACCTAAATGGACTCTGGGTCTGGTCTCTGGGGCTGTGAGTGGAGGATGCCCCTGGGATGTACCAGGTGAGGCCACAGGAAACCAGTCTCAGTGCCTCACAAACAGGTCAAGGTGGGCCCCATCCAGGAGGGCCCCTTGGAGGGTGAGCTGTGGTTCCCAGGAGGGAGGTGCTCTGTCCCCCAACTCCTCCCTGGGAACTTCCCTCTGAGCTTCCTGTCTTTCCACAGTAGCTGCACCTCAGCTGAGACCCAAATTTTGCCCCTGGAGGCACCACCCTGGTCACTGGCTGCCTGGTCACCTGCTCCCAGCCCCTAACCAAACATGTACCTACAGAAGATACAGCCTCTCGGCCAGCACAAAGGAGCAGTTCTGCTAACGCATCTCCCCCACTTTTACTCAGCCGCAACAGCACTTTGGAAGGAGCCTCTGAATGACTCCACCTTGCTCCACAACTGACCCAAACTGGGGAGTCCTGGCCAGGTCTGCCAGCCTCTGCCATTCCTATATGGGCAGTAGGTGCCCAGAGGAGCAAGGGACCATGAGGGTCTTTGCGGAATCTTCCCTGTCATAGAAACACGTGTCAAAAGCAATGACATGGCTGCCACCACAGCTCCCAGCATGGTCTGGATGGGTCTGGGGGCCAGGGAGGCCCTTGAGCCCTGCTCTGTACTCACTAGCCCTGTGCCTTACCTGAACTCTCCAGGGCCTGACATGGAGGTAACAACAGTCCCTCTTCTCAGCTTTGTATTCAACAGATGGAGGGCCTCAAGCACAAAATATGTCCAATCCCCAACTTCTCCTCCTCCCCAAGCGTGCTTTTCCCCCACTTCTAGTGACCTCTGAAGGCACAGGGTCCACTCTCCCACAAAGCCAGGCACTGGGGAAGCACCCTAGATTCTTCCCTCGGGCTCACCTTCAGGCTTTGCCCAGGTCCTGTCGATGCTGCAACCATGCCCACTGCATGCCCAGAAGCCCTGGCCTGCCATCTGCATATGCCTCACTTTTCCTACTTGGGAGGCACTACAGCATGAGGGTAATAACACCTGCTGGGGAATCAGACACCTGGATATGAATTCCAGTTCTACCACTTTTGAGCCTCATGTGATTTCCTCATATGTAGATTGGAGCAAGTAGCTTCACTGGGCTGAATTAAATGAGACAGTCCGTGGAAGCATTAACAGTGCTTCATACAGCAAGCATGTAATAATTCTGCCCAGCATGAACACCAACAAAATGACATGGAGTCAGGTAATCATGAAGCCGAAGCAAAACCATGTCATGGTGTGGATCACTGGGCAGGCAGCAAACACTCAATAACTGTGAGCTGTTCTGCTGGTGCAAGTCCCCGGCATCTGTCTCTACTGCTGGAGCAGGCCCCCTGGCTCTCATCTTGCCCCTTTCCCCCCACCTTTAGCTACCATCTGTTCCCGGCCTTTCTCCATACAACAGTCAGCATGGTGTTTGTCTAAAACATAAATTCAATGACGTCCTTCAGCCTGCCCAAACATTTCCTAGCAGCCCCCTACACACACACAGAGAGACTCCATCACCCCTTCCCATGCCCCCAGCTCTCCAGAACCTTCCCTGCCTCCCTCCCTGTCGGACCCCCAGAACCTCCATGGGGTACTGAACTTGCTTCTCACTGTCTACAGCCATCTCCATTCTGGGAACCCAGAGGGAGGGATCAGGTCCTGCCCCACTTATACCCTTTCTGGTTAACTTCTCCTCTATCCCTTCTTCCCCTCTCCCATAACTAGCCAGATAAATGCATGTTGTCGGGCTTGTGTACTCAACCAGACAAGACGTGAGGACCACTGTTATGAGGTAAAAGCAAGAGCACTGATTGTCTGCATTTCTAAAGACCTGGGGGTGCTGCTGGGCACTTCTGGGGACAGAATCCAGTCTTTCCAGAACCACCCAGCCAGGAACCGACTCTTCAGTCTTTCCCCACTGCTGTCTTCCTGGCACCCTATCCACATCCCAGGGCTGCCCCTGAGGAGAAGGGGACTTCCGCTACCTGGAGCAAACTCATTATTTTGGAAATTCAGTTTCTTGGGATCGGCCACCCCTGCCTGGGGCACAGAGTGACAGGATCTGAGAAGGGAAGCCTGACCCAACCCACTTGGAATTTTCTCTTCCCTTTACCACTGGGCACATCACCTGAAGCACCACCCACACTTACATATTTGAGGAAAAGATGAAGCTCTCGGTGATCCTGGGGGTTGATTGTGGCCTCAAAAAGGGGCAGGAAGATATTCTCCAGCATCTTCCCAAAGCTTGGCAGCAGATTCTTTGACCTAAATATGTCACTGGGGGGAAGCAGAGACTTGCTGATTAAAGTGAACCTACCAGCCCTGTTGGTCTGTGGGAGAGCAACCCCATCGCTTCCTCAGGCCACTTGTGTTTCCATCTAAACACCCGGAGTAGAGTCAGAGATGTGGCTTGAACACAGGTCCTTCCCCTCCTCTCCAACTCCCAGCAAGTTCTGCAATGCTAGGCATTGGTCAACGCTCACCCATGCCCATCAGAGAGCTTTTCCAAGCTAGAGGCCATGCTGGAGTGGGGTGCTGGGACTCAGGCTGACCAAAGGTCTGAGAGATGAGTTCTCAAATTTCTTGGTTCTCAAATTTCTCCTCCACTGAGTTGAGTTCCCTTAAACCATATATCCCAGCCCACGCAGGGACCATGAGCCCCACATTGGCCAGATGGAAGAGGACAGTGGTCATCTGAGTCCTAGCCATGGAAATCCAGTGCCAGCAACGCCACCATCAAGTTACTCATACCCAGGGGCTCACGCAAAAGGATAATCCACCCCCAAACCCCATTGAGAAGATGGGTAGTAGTTCCTGCTAGGTTTTGCATGGGCTTGTTCTTCAAAGAATGAGTTTAAGTGTCACAAGGACAACTTTGCCAACCACCCCCGCACTATGGGAAAATCCCTAGGGAGGAGAGGCCCAAGCTGGCACCAGAACCGGCCCCACCAGCAATAGTACAGACTCAGCAGCCCATGAGGGATAGGCTGTGTCCCCAGAGGGCATGGGCAGACAGCGGGCCACCTCACTTACTAGATCCGGGGCACCTGGATGATCCAGCGCATGTTGGGTGAGTAGACCTTGTGCTGGATGAACCAGCGGGCCAGTTTGGGCCACTCCTTGGGATTGCGGCCATAGATGGACAGCCGTGGCTCTGAGTACTGGTACTTGCTCTCCTCCAGCTCCCTGGCCACCTCCTAGCACAAAGAAGAGCTCAGGTCAGCCCAAGAGCACCCCAGCTGCCGGATCCTGCAGCTCCCTCACCACCTGCTCCCAGGCTGGGAAGGCCTGATCTACATCCTCTTGCTGCCATGTAACTACTCCTCTACCTCAGTAGAGGCTCCTGCCTGGGGGAGGGGAAGGCTGTGGTCTACACAGTCACATGTCTAACCAGGCCAGGCAGCAGAAGCCCCTCCAAATGGAGCTACGCTGCCCCAAATCCAGACTGCAGACAGGGCAGTGAGCCTGGCTGCTGTGAGCACTGGTGGATACCCTCCCTTCCTCTGGCGTGCATTCAGCACCTGCAGCACCAGTGTGCCCATGCTCGGGAGCTGGCAGCCTGGGCCACCGCACAGGGCTCCTGCATGCCTGTGCCTTGCCTGAGCTGGATGGTGGACTGATGGGGATTCGGGGAGGGGAAAACAGGAGGCTATGCAGCGCCCCCACCCTCTGCAGGTAGATGCTGTCAGGTATCGGAAGAGGGCTTGGAGAGGCCTAGGGCTCACTCGCCTTGACCATCCGAGCAAAGTACTCTCCTCCCAGGTAGTTTTCAGTTTTCAAATATAGGTCGCGCAGCTCACTGGCCCCCACAGGGTTGTATTTGGAGTTGAACTTGTCAAAGCGATGGAATGTCTGCCGGCCCTGGAGAGAGGAGACCACCAGACAGATCACCACATTGTTCTGTAGCCACCATACACATTTCTCTCTCCAGGCCTTTACAAGGGGGTCTTATGTGCAGCCATGCTGATGGCTATCTTCTATGTCAGCTCTTGCATGAAATCTTGGAAAGTCCTGGGGCCATGATGTGTCTCCTCACTCAGTCAGCCCCAGGGTCCTGTACTGAGGCCCTCTGTGAAGGATCAAGGCATCTCGTGCTCCAAGAAACCACAGCTAGGAGCAACACTGGCTGAGTGAGCAGAAAACACCAGACTACTAACCAATCAGTAATAAAGGGTGTCTATTACTGCTTTGACTTCATCAGGCACTTTCTCCACATTACTTCATTCAGTGTTTTATTTGTTTTACTAAGATTTTTTTATTGTGGTAAAATATATATAACACAAAATTTATCATCTTAACCGTTTTTTAAGTGTGCAGTTCAACACTCTATCTTGTAAAACTAAAACTTTATACCCATTAAACAATAACTCCCCATGACCCCTTCCTCCTGGTTGCCCCTGGTAACCACCCCTCTCTCTCTATGAATTTGCCTATTCCACGTACCTCATATGAATAAATCATATACCCACTGTCCTTTTGTGTCTGGCTTTTCTGACTTAGCATGTTTTCGAGGTTCACCCATGTTGTAGCAGGTATCAGTACTTCATTCCTTTTTAGGACTGCAGAATATTCCATTGTGTGTATCTACCACATCTTGTTTATCCATTCATCTACTGATGGACACTTGGGTCATTTCCACCTACTGGTTGTTGTGAATAGTGCTGCTATATAAGCTCTGGTGTGCAAGTATCTGTTTTAGTCCCTGCTTTCAATTCTTCTGGGTATATTCCTAGAAGTGGAATTGCTGGAATATAATAGTAATTCTGCATTTAACTTTTTGAGGAAACTCCACACTGTCTTCTATAGCAGCTGCACCATCATTTAGAATTTTAATAACTTCGTAATATCAACAAGGCACATGGCATTCACCATTTCATAAACAAGGAAATGAAAGCTTAAGTGACCTGCTTAAGGGCACCCAACTCCTAACTGGCAGAAGGAGAATTAGAAGGGGGACCTGTCTGACTCCAAGTCACACTCTTTTTTCCGACCGCATGGCCCTGCTATTCCCTGAGGCCAAACTACCTCTTATATCTCCTATGGCTAGAAGAGAAAGAGCTGCTTACACCGCCAGCCTCTCTCCAGGTACAACCATGGCTTCCTTCCAGCAGGTTGAGTCCCCAACCAGGATGGCTTGAGGCACTAGGGCAGAACCTCACTCACCGCATGGACATCCAGTGAATCGACAGTGAGATCATATGGGTCCATGTGCAGGCTGTCGAACACCTGCCGCAGGGTGATCTTCCGGCCCCGCTTCTCGGCCACAGTCCTGTCAGGCTCTGTCTTGTACGTGTGCTTGATAAAGCGCAGCAAGTGCTTCTGGTTCATGCAGGCAGCTGCGTGGATGTGTGTGTCCACCTGCAACATGGTGCCCACAAGCCATGAGCCAGGCCACCTCCCCCGGCCACAAGAATTGGGGTGTCCAACCCTCAAAGTGGACGGCAAAACCTCAGTATCCATGGCCCTACCAATGCCTGAATCTACACCCCTCCCCCCAGTTTCTCCTCTAGGCTTTGAAACTGGTCCTCCCTCTAGTTTTGCTGCTCAATTCACCTCATTATAGCATCCAGAGATCTTTTTAAAATGTGTCTGGCCATTCCCCAGCTAACAAAACCATCAATGGCCCCCAAGTCTTCAAGATAAAGCTCAAACTCCTTAGCCTGGGATTCAAGGCTTACTTCCACCCTTAATTCCCACCTTACCACTGCCTGCTCTATGCTCCAGCCATGACATACCACTTACAGGTACCCGAGGCATTGTGCTATTCTGCACCACATCACTTTGCCCATGTGTCTCCTCTGCCTGGCATGTCTTCCTTCCTCCTCACCAATCTCATCCACCTACAGGGAATTTCTAACAACCTCCTCCTCCTGGAAGCCAATCCTGATCCCCTCAGCACACTGACCAGTTTTTCCCTTGCCCGACCAGGAAAGCTAGCATGGACACTCCCATTAGTGTACATGTCTCTGCTGTTCACTCTACAAATTCCCCATCTACTCTGTCACTAGACTGGAAGCACAGTCCTCAAGGACAGACACCTCATCTTATGCATCTAAGTCTCCAGTGCCCACCCAGAGCCTAATATGATGCATTTGTTGAGTCAATGGATGGATGGATGAACAAATGATGATATCCACATCCTCAAATAACCCTAAGGGCCCGTCAAATGCCCCACAAGGTACCATTCTTCCCACTGACTTCTCTTGGAATATTCCCATCAGCCACCAGCCCTGAGGAAACAGAGACCTGGCTAATCCAGGGGATGGCTGAAGTCACAGTGGGCATCCTAATGCCCCTTGCACGAGCCCAAGGGGCCTCAGGGAGGTCCCCAGGGAGAGAGGCAGCAGTCTCATGGGCTCTGCAGTTACTGCTGTAGCCGGCTGGGTACTCTGCCAGGGCCAGGATGAGGAGGCGGCTGACCTCTGGCCAGGGAATGCTGTCCACAGCTGGCCAGGCATCTCCAAGTCAGGCCAAACCAGACATTTGATCTGTTGAATCTCTGTGAATATTGTCTGAGCCAGCCCATGTCACTGATAGCATCACTGACTCATCCGGGCCCTTCTTGCCATTAATCTTGCCACTTCCAACCAGAAAGACCACTAGACATCAAAGAAATAAAACAATTCAAAGCACCAAAAGCTAAAACATCGCCCAAAGCACACTGTAAAGGCTCAGTCACCTCAGGGATAGGCTGGGCTCATGTGGGATGCACAAGAGGTCAGCCTGGCTTAGCTCAGCAGGACGCAGCTGGACTCCACTACCTCAGCATGACAGAGCACATTCTGGGCTTTCTGCTTGTGTCCTCTAGCATACCAATGACACACTGCAGGGGGTGCAGTCTGTCCTTATCCCCACGAGTCACAAGATGAAGGAAGAAAACAACTGGACAATCCAGAAAGCATCCAATCCAAACTTTGGAATGTCCAAGGTTATTATTTTAGAAACAAGTAAAAGAGCCTGTCATTGGATGTCAGTGTTTTCAATTCACGAGGAGACACCAGCATGTTCCTTGTTTTCACCTAAGATCCAGGTGTAAGCAAACAGTACAGTTTACACACAGGGCTGGCCAACACTGGCCATTTCCACATGCATATCAGACATCACTAATTGATTGCAGCACTTTCACTATGCTTTGGGAGTAGCCACTGCCAAATGGTCAAGTCTGGCACAGAAGATGAAGCCTATTTGCTATGCCTGATATGGCACGTAAACCAAAGTGGATTGAGGACTAATCTTACCCAACTCCTAAGCAGTAAACACACTCGGCCCTGGTTCTTAACTCTGAGCAAACAACAAATGTCTCAGTTACACAGTCTTGCTGGTTGGGCCCCGTGGTGTCATGACACATGACCTGTTGTGATGTTGCAGATACTTTCACAAACACCACCCACACAGACCCAATGGCCACGCACAGCTTCTGCCTCAGAGCACAGCCCTGGTTTGCCCTCACAACACTGATAGCTACCCTAGAAATATGGAGGCCACCCTCCCAGGCCACCCTGGGTTTCAGAAAGCCAGTTCTCTCACAGAAGAGGTTTCCAAGGTAAGATAGAGCAGTCAGCACCCAGGAGGCAGGGAGGGGCAAGCAGAGGCCTGACTTGGAGCAGATCTGGGCCCATGTTTATGGACTGCTGTGGTGCCAGAAAACAGGCCACTGCATTACAGCACAGGGGTTAAGGCCATCTCTATCCAGAGAGCACGTTTAGCCTCAGACTGAGAGGGGGACCCCTAGGGTTAGGTAACCACGGCCCCCTCCAGGACCTCTTCCACATCACAGCCAGAGAGCAGCTGGTTGGCTCAGGAGCACCCATTGGGGCCCTACCTCAGAAGCAGTGTCCCAGCCAGTAAAATCACCAAGGACACCTTAGCCCCAGGCAGCAGGAAGTAGGCCCAGAGCACTCATGTGGAGGGTAGAACTGCACTGGGCTGGGCAAGAAGCTTCCTCAGACACCCATCTGGGTACGTGTAGTGCATTTAGGCAGGGCTGAGAGGGGCTGGCATGGTGCCTGAGCATCTACCTGTCTGAGCACCTGAGGCTCTTAGAGAAGGAGCAAATAGTGCTCAAAGGTAAGGGTACCAGGTAGGTGATTTCTCACATATGCTGTCACCTCTACCTGGAACCCCCTGAGACACTTCCATAAGCCTCACAGCTCATGAGCTGAAGTCACCTCTCATTCTCAAGGCTCTTCCTTGAGAAGAGCCTTGGATGGATGGTCCCATCCAAGGGGAGTCCATGCCAGACCACAAGAAGTGACCTTAGAACCCCCTAGAGGAGGCCCCCAGGGATGGGGACTCACTTAACAGAAGTGACCTTGGGACCTCTCTGGAGGCCTTCCAACCATCACAGCTGAGTGTTCCCAATCAGGTCAGGGAGGCCTGAGCTCCACAGAGGAGCCACATCCTCCCTGTACCCCCAGCCAAGGTTCCCTTATCAAAGCTTGCCCCAGAGAGGGGCAGTCCTCAGGGGTCACATCTAGGACAGAGGCCCCTATGGAGACGAGGACCCCACTGTGACTCAGCTCAGGTTTGGCCATGAGGCAAAGCCTAATCCCCACCCTTCCCCTATGAGCTCCTGTCCCAGAATACTACCATGCCCCCTCCCCCTTCCCAGCTTCCTCTGTGAACCCCAGGGGCCCTGCATGGTCCAGAACCTCATACACCTCTGCCAACACACTCTCCCCACAGCCCAGCACCACGCTCTCCCCTAGCACCTGAGCGCCTGTCACACCACACCACCTGCTGTTGTGGCATACACTGGTCGTAGTCTCTTCTCTCATAGCACCCTCTCCCTCTTGGTCTTTGCATATGCTGTGCCCTCTGCCTAGAACGCCATCCCTTTCATTCCTTTGCCCCCCACCCCACCCCCCTCCAGGCTGACTCCTACTCACTCTTTAAGTCAGCTCAGTTCTGGCCTCTTCCTGAAAGCCACCCCTGCCACAACACCACACTGAGAGGACTAGGCTAGGAACTTCTTGGGGATGGGCAGTGACTGCTGCTCAACATCAAACACCCCGTGCTTAGCACTGATATTCATGAATGGAAGAAAGTGGAAAAGCTGGAATCCATGATCATTTAACATACACACCTGCCCCAGCTGCAGCCCCTGCAGGCCACAGGAACCTGAGCCCAGGCTAAGCCTCCCCCTCCACCCTAGGGGAGTGGCAGAGACAGGAGCACATCAGATCTTTTCCATAAATACACCTGATCCAGAAGGAAGCAAAACCACAAACTCCCAAGCCCAAAGAGTTCATAACAGCCTTTTCTCTCTGTGATGAATGTAATACATCCTCTACCTTAAAAGTAGCCTGACCTCAAGTCTTATGACAATTAACAGACCATACCCTATTTTCTAAGGAAGAGGGCACATTCCAAGAGATACAGGATATGGACAGATTTCCACCTAGAATCATACCCAGCATGATCTGAGGCATGGCCTGAGAGAAGGAAGGCAACTCACCAGTCTTCCTTCTGCATGTACACATCACACTCCTCTGGCCAAGGAAGACCACACAGGGGTCCAGCCCCAGACTCACCCAGGGTATCCCAGTGGTTTGGAAAGGGGACTGGGAGGGGTGGCTCTCAACAGTGGCCCACTGACGCACCTTTCTCACATTATAGAAGTCTCGGTGAGGGTTACTCTTCAACTCTTTGAACTCAGACATTTCATTTAACATCTCATGAAGACTGAACTTGGATTCCAGAAAGTTTAGTCGCCGGTGACAGTATGTTTTCCTGCAAGTGGGGAGAAACCACAGTTGAGGAGAAGTGGCATCGAGCTCTCCAGTTTGGAGACCTCCAGTGGCTGTGGGGACCAACCCTCAGGTGCAAGGTCAGGATGCAGCAGGGAGGGATGTGGTGGTCCCAGCTTTCTGCAGACCCAGCTGACCTGTGTAACCACCTCCACATATTCCACGAAATGAGCAGAGAGTCAGTTCAGGGCAGTGGAAAGCTGACTTTGCAAACTCACACAGGTGCTCTGACTTCTAGCTTTATGTGCTTAAGTAATTCATCCCAAGCCTCTGTTTCCCATGAGCAACTACAGAGATGGCAATGCCCAGGACTGAACTGGCGGTTAAATTGGCTCATGTGTGTGAAGGGCCTAACTCTGAGCCGAGCGGATGCTCAATAAAAGTCTCCCTCCTCACCCCTTCCTTCCTTCCTTATGTCTTCCCATTGATCCTCAGCCACTCTCTTTACTTCTTTAAAGAGTTTCACTTCTCCCCAGAAGATCAGGAGTACAGTCAAACTATAAGGCAAGACCTGCCTACCTTTGTCATAGAGAGGAAGCATCCTGTAATCTAATGACATTCCCCAAACCCCAAGACCTGAAGACCCTTCAACTCTAAGGTCTCAAGACAAGCAGAGGATGTTTTGTATCATGGGCAGATTAGGAATGTAGGGATGTTTAGTAGCACAGAAATTTCTGCATGGACTGATGCTCCCACCAGCCAGCAAAGGTCCCCAGAGGTGGGAACTCACTGCTCCTGGCCAACCACCAGCCCACAACCAACCCAGGGGTTTGGCCATGTGCCTGTGCTCAAGCCACACGGAAACTTCAACCACAAGTCACGCCACCCTACTTCCTTGTGGCCCCCAAATAAACAGCAGCTCTCATGGCATGCAATCACTCGGACGTTCTTAAGGACCAGCTGTCGACCCTGGAACGTCACCATGTCAGCCGAGGCAAGCCCCAGAGCGGCACAGAGGATGCATGAAGAGTCTGAGTCACGAGGGATTTCAAAAGCCATCTCCACCCAATCCTTTCCCCAGCAGGTCTCACCTGGATAGCCTCCTGGACAGGACAGCTACTGTTTACATACCTCCCGGAACAGCCAGGGTCCTCCCCCTCCCCCCCTCCCAAGGCTCCCCCTCAAAGTTCCTCCTCACAAGGCAGAGGCAAGCCTGCTGGGAACTGCCTTTCCCCCCTCCCAGATCTGTCCTCAGATCAGTGAGGACAGAGAACTACTCTGCCCACCCCCCAGGGGCCCACTCCCTCTCTTGGGAACTGGCATCACACCATTCCCAGAAAAAACCTAAAGGCAGTGCAAGAGAGGTCCCTCGGCAATGACCAGCACCCTTTCCCTCCCCCAGCTTTCCAGTCCTGGCTGGACAGTCACAGCACAGGGGTCCAGCCACTTGAGGGTTCAGGGACCGGCCCTCCTCTGCTGATGAGCTGCAGTGCTCACCAAGGAGGGAGGGGCCCAATGCAGGGAGATAGATGACCGACCGCCTGACAGGTTAGCTCAGCCAAGCCCATGAGCATCCTGGAGGTCATGGCACAAAGTCCCCAGGCTCCCTGCACTCTCCCCTCCAGAAACATGGGAAACCCAATGCCTGCGGCAACAGCCTTCACCTCTCCCCTACCACCTGTGGTAATGCCCTGGGCACTATCTCCACAAGGCCACTGCCCTGCCTGGGGAGAGAGAGAGCAGCCGCTCTCAGGTACACAGGTGGCCACCAGCAAACAGAAGCTCCACATCTAGGATGCAGAAGGGACAGGTAGTACCACTCTAAGAACATGCCAGCCTATGATGGAAAATCATTGCAGGAACCCACAAAGCACTGGGGAAGGGGACAAGTACTCTCTTTCTGGTATGATTGAAGTGCAGGCAAGCCCAGAGTTAAAGGGTGAGCTGACCTTTCCCAGCCCCTTCCTACAGAACAACCCCCATGCAAAGAGAGGCAGACCCGGGGAAAGCTGGCTTACGTGGGACCATCCGTGATAAGAGCCAAGATGTGGCTCATGTCCACTGTGTAGGTCTCCAGGTCGGGGTAGGGTAGGCTGTGGGGCTCCTGGCGCTCCAGCATCTTCTTATTATCATACACGAAGAGGATGCCCCCCTGCATGCAGACCAGGTAGCCCAGGTTTGGGGGAGCATCATCCAGACAGTAAGGGTCTTCCTGGGGTGGAGGGGGAGGGTGGAAGTCTGCAAAACAGGATTGAGTGATGGTAAAGTGCCCTTGACCTCTTGAGCTCACAGGAGCTCAAAAGTCACATTCCTTAGCCCTCTAATAAGGGATATCCCCATCATCTTATCTAAAACCTAACCACCCCACCCACCCCCACCTACCCTGACATCATATATCTCCTTCCCTGCTTTATTTTGTTTCCTTAGCATTTGCCACTATGTAAAATAATATCACTTACTTATCCTAGGTAGTATATGTTTGGTTTGTTTACTACTGTATCCCCATTTCCTAGAACAGACCCTGGCACATGGCTAGCACTTCATTAAATATTTTTAATTTAACTGAAATGAACCCCAGCCTCCTGGGCATGACAGGGATGGCAGGCACATTAAAAAGGGCAGCTGTGTCCTCTCCTAATAAAAGAACAGGCAGCACTTGGGACTGCCCAATGGGAATAATTGTCCCTGTCCTCCCACATCTTCCTGAGCCGAGGGCAGCCAAGAAGCTGCATGGAAAAGCCTCCTCCTCCCCAAAGTGAGCACAGAATAGGCAGCTTATCTCCCACAGAGCAGGGAATGGCAACGACAGAGCTATCTGTCCCCACAGCTGTTAGCCCACAGGAGGCAGAAAACACCTCTTGGCTATTTCCCAGCTATGAGACCGAACAAACCACTTCAGCTCTCTGATCCTGTCTGCTCATCTGAGAATAACACAACCTGCCTTAACAGGCTGTGGTGAAGGCTGCAAAAGTGGGCATAAGAAATGCTTTGTAACAGTAACGCCTAACCCATAAATTAGAGGACATTATTCTCATTACTCTTATAATGAGTATTCCTAACTCTTGATAAGCTCTGTCTCTGGCCAGGGAACGGGTTCTACTAAATAGCAGTAAAACTGGGGGCTTCAACTCTGCACATCAACCAACCCACATAGAGCCCACCTTCTCAGATGCCAGCGAGAGCTAGAGACACTCCCTGGAATCTTCATCAAAGAAAGCAACCAAGGCAGTGTCCCCCACTCAGTGCTCAGAACAGACTGTCCCAGAGCAGGAGTGAGACATCACAGGGGCTGAAGCAGCACAGCCCCAGGCTAGCTCAGGAATCCCTAAAGTGTGCCAGGGGCCTGTGAGATGCAGGCAGGACCAAGGCCTGCAAGAAGCCACAGCCTCTGTCTCACCATGCTCATTTCCAGCCCCCGGGGTACTCTGCTTTGTATAGAGTACATATTTGACAGTCATTCCTGTCTGCCCTTGCCCAAACTGGGGCAGATGACATCAACTTGCCTCAGACAGATAGGGAAATGGGCCCCGAAGTGTTGAGATACACCCAGGGTCCCAGGTAGCAACAGATGTCCAAAGCCCAGGTCTCAGAGCTTCAAGGAAAACCCAGACAGGAGAAGACCTGTCGACAGCAGTTACACCCAACAGGCAGCCAGGTCCTTGGGCACTGGCAGACCACCAGGCCCTCATCTGATCCCCCACCACCACCTTCACAGATAGTGGTTTCTTGTTGTATTCATTCACGTTACCTAACTTACTGCTCCTATGTCCTTCACAGGCCAGTCTCCACCAGAAACCATCCTCCCATCTCTGACCTCCTCTTCCCCAAACGCTGCAGAACAGGCCCAAGGCATAGGTATTATTCCCATTTTACAGATTGAGAAACTGAGGTCTGGCGAAACACCTTGCCCAAGAACGTGGTGGAGCTGAGACTAGAATGCAGGTGTGTTTGACGTCAAAGCCTACTTTCCCTACCCCCAGAACATGCACTCTGCATCTATCCCCACACTACCCCACCCCACCAGCAATTCAACATTTACTGTCTGATGGTGTTGTGTTAAACACCCAGAATGAGATTGCCTATGTCTCTGGAGGATTCTCTAGCTCAGGGACTATCTTTTGCCTCTCTCTTAACTTCTATAGCTCAGCTCTGCCCAGAGTCGGGTACACAGTGCACACAGAATCAGACATTGGGGAAACCAGCAAACGTGGGTGCAGGAAGCCAGTACCAGAGCCTTGCCCTTAAAACACCATGTGGGAGAAATACATCCAGCCAGAACAAAGAGAATACATCTAGCCAGTACCAATTCTTGGGCCGTGCCCCACTTGGGACCCACATGCACCCACCTGGGAGGCCCTCCTCTGGAGGTACACTGTCTACCCTCTGGTCACCCAGGTACCGGGCCGTGGTCCGTGGGAAGCGATGGTAGGCAAGTCTGGCATACTTCTCCCGTATCATCAGGGCCTTGGCTAGGCTTTTGGCAGCCTGCTCATAGTCCTCCACGGTGATCTGCAGAAGGAGGTGTGCAGAGAAGAGTCCGCATCACAAGCCTGAGACCACTGTCCTTAACAAGATCTACTGTAAAGTTGGCTTTCGGCTGGTGGCTGGGAACTTGGGCTTCAGGGGGCATTCCTACCACTGACTCACACGAGCAGCTCACCCAGCCTAAACTGTACAGTTTATGCTCGGTTTATGTCGAACACCTGATTTCCTCAGGGAGTCTGGGAGACAACGTTTTTATTAACCTTAGATGCTGAGTCTCTAATGAGCTTCCATGATAGACGACACTTCAAACTTGTCATAAATCAATGCTGATGGAATTAAGTACGTTCTGGTGACTCCATGGGGAGAGGAGTCTGGCCTCTCCATACTCCACCCCCTGTACCTTTTCCTGGTGCTGACTTCGCTCTGCATCCATTTGCTGTAATAAATCCTAGTCCTGAGTATAACTGTGTGCTCGGTCCTAGACGTCCTCTTAGTGAATCACTGAGCCCAGGGGTGGTCTTGGGGACCCTTGGCACAGGAGGAGAGTTATGGCTGCCAGAGACTAGGGAAGAGGCAGGTACTCTAGCCTGCACCCCCAAGGCCAGCTCCAAGTCCTGCTGATTAAACCACAAGCCTGCTGTTGCATCCTGAACATGAAGAGGCAAGGCCAGAACATATGTCTGATCAGAAGGTATCATCGCTTTCACGTGAGGGACTCACCTGAGTCCCTCAGAGGGAAAAATAAAAACTCTGCACGCTCTGTCTGCTGCTTTGCTTTGGCTTCTGATTCGTCTGTTAATCATTCAATTCACCCAGGCAACAAGCGCTTGTTGACAAGTGTTAGATTTCATTTTGGTCCTTATGGCAACCCATTTTACAAATGGGGAAACCACGGCCCAGAGAGGCCCAGAAATTACAAAGTCAAACTTCGGATTCTGATCTGACTGGGTCCCAAAGCCTAAGCATGTTCTGCTTTCCCAGAGCTGTCTCGTACTCAAAGACAGACAAGATAAATTCCCACCTTCCATTGGGCTCATTTACCTCTGTGCGTTTGGCAAGGATGTGTGTGGCAGAAACATGAATGTGTCTGGGGAGACAAGCCGCTAACCAGACAGTCGTAACAGGAGGTAAGTGACACAGCAGAGGGAGGTACAAGATGCTGGTGGAGCATGGGGCGCCAGGGTGGGGAGGGTGGCAGGGGTGTTCCCGGAAGTTTTCCTCTCTGCTTTAATTAAAAATCATTTTTAGTTTTGGTGCACCTGGGTGGCTCAGTCGGTTAAGCGTCTGACTCTTGATTTCGGCTCAGGTCATGATCTCATGGTTCATGAGTTCAAGCCCTGCATCAGGCTCTGTGCTGACAGTGTAGAGCCTGCTTGGGATTCTCTCTCTCCCTTTCTCTCTGCCCCCCCCCCCCCGACTCACTCTCCTTCACTCTCTCTCAAAATAAATAAACATTAAAATTTTTTTAAATCATTTTTAGTTTTAAAATACTTTAAACATAAGGACAGCACTGAAGATAATATGACAGACACTCATGTGTTTACCTTCCAGAGCTAAACTTTTAATGTTTTTCATTACTGTTCTAGATCTCTTATATACATGAATAAATAAATCACCATAGATATAGCTAAAACTCTACCCTCCTTGTTCCTTCACCCTACTCCAGCCTCAGAGGAAGGAAGTTGGTATATACCTTTTCCATGCATGTTTTTATACTTTCACTAAATGTTGCTCCTCACTTTGGTTAAGAAAGTAACTTCTCCTTTCCTGATTCCAAATGTCCCCATAAGAGTGTGTTAATTCCATTTTACACCTTCCAGTGGATGGCTTCTGAGAGTAGCAGGAATAGGTGAGAAGACACAAACACCTTAGAACCTTAGACAAAAATACGTCCCTGCCAATGACAAAGCCAAACACCTTGCAGAGCCAATGGACTCAGCCTGGCAAGGGGCTCAGGCCATGGCTAGAGAGGGTACTTGGGATTCCAGGGAACGACCAGCCATCGGCCCACTTATAGATACTGCAGGCCCCATGCCGACAGTGGGCCTACTGGGGGCCAAGGTGATCTGCAAGGTCAGCCTGTTTCTCATGGACTCATAGTTCTCTGGGGACCAACCGCCCAGCTCAGGGGCTCTGTGCCAAGAAATCAATGGAAAGAAGCTAGCTACTGAACCAGGCCAACATCCTCCCATTCAGCTGGCTTTCAATCTACTTCAACTCCCCCTTTTCCTGTTCTGCCCACATGTCAGAGGCCAGGTAGACACCAAGGACTCCTAGTCAGGATACTGCTTCTTTGGGGAAGGACTGCATTGTTTCCAATCCAACAAAATTCCCATCTATAAGAACTTAAAGTGTGGTACATCCACACAGTGGAATATTATGCACTTATATATATTTAAAAAAAAAAAAAGAACAAGGAAGTTCTTTATCTATTGAGATGGCATTATCTCTAAGATGTACCGTAAAGTGAAAAAAGCTAGACTCAGTATAATGTGTAAACTACCATTTGTGTAAAAATAAACAAATTATATGTGCCTAATTAATTGTAGGTACATAGGTTATTTGTGTGAAAACACACAAGGGTTGCCTCAAACAAATAACATATTTTTTAAAACTACAGGGTAATGTATAAGAAGAGTAGTAGCTACTTTGCTTTCTCAGATATATCATATATTCTAAAACCACTGTTAAAAAGAAGAGAGAACAACAAGGTCAATTGAGGTCAACAGGTAGCTGGTTGAGGGCCAGGGAGATAGAACCAAACTTAACCCTGGCACTAACTGATATTTCTCTTCAAGAAGTAGGGGCATCTGGGTGGCTCAGTCGGTTGAGCATCCTACTTCAGCTCAGGTCATGATCTCTCAGTCCGTGGGTTCGAGCCCCACGTCAGGCTCTGTGCTGACAGCTCAGAGCCTGGAGCCTGCTTCAGATTCTGTCTCCTTCTCTCTGTCCCTCACCTGCTTGTGCTCTGTCTCTCTCTGTCTCTCAAAAATAAATAAACATTAAAAAATTGGAAAAAAAAAAAAAAAAAGAAAGAAGTAAGCAATAAAAATGCATCATCCAACCAGGAAAATCAGCACATTTTTGGTGACTGTGTTAACCGACTTGGTGTAAACCAAGCTTGTTCATTTTCTCCTCAAACCCCCTCTTCCTGGTTGGGAGAGGTTCGCCTGTATTTAAGGATACTGAGCCTAATCACATAGGAGAAGCTGAACAAGCAATAACTGATTTCACGCAAACCTGGACTTCAAGTCCACTCAACACTTGGAAACACTGAGGGGTCTGAGCTAGCATCTTCCTTAGTGGGCTGCAGGGACAGAGAGAAGCATTCTGGACCCAGGGAATGCAGGGGACTTGTAGGCCACAGCCACAGCCCACTGTGCTAGCCTGCTACCCTAGGACCCCCTCATGGGGATGAGCAGCACCCTAGACATACCCATACCCCACAACCTCTACTAAGACCCTCCTTCTCTTCAGACTTCTGTGCCTCCTGCCGGCCACCTCCTAGATACCCACAGACGAGACCAGGCTTCAGGGCTGGGCATAGTCCCCAGTGGCCCAGGGGACCCTGGCCTCTGCACAAGGCCATCAGCCTTCATACAACCCCCAGGGGAGTGGGTAGAGAATGGGGAGTGGGAGACACCTTACCCCGGCACAGTAATCTCCACTGATGATGACCCGCTGGAACTCGGGAATGGCATAGGGCCCTGGCATGGGCTGGAAAGTGGCTCCAGGGAACACAGGGGTAGTGGGAGACAGGACCGGACTGGCTGTCGGGGCGCCCTTCCAATCTTGCTGCGTAGGCATTTGCAGAGACAGGGACTGGGACCGAATCATCTTGAAACTTTTCTTTCTAAAAGCCAAGGACAAGGAAAAGTGGGAAGCATCAGTCACTAATTGGGGCAAGTGATAAAGAGTCTTTGTTATGTACATGGCAGGAGAATTTCCCTCTGATTAATCACTGGTACTGGCCCTACCATTAAGAAGTAGCCAATTATTCGCGCCTGGGTGGCTCAGTCAGTTAAGCTTCTGACTGCAGCTCAGGTCATGATATCGTGGTCCATAAGTTTGAGCCCCGCACTGGGCTCTGTGCTGACAGCTCAGAGCCTGGAGCCTGCTTCAGATTCTGTGTCTCCATCTATCTCTGCCCCTCCCCGCCCCCTCCCGCCCCCCTCCCGGTCTCTGTCTCTCTCTTTCTCTCTCAAAAATAAACATTTAAAAAATTAAAAAAAAAAAGAAGTTGCCAATTATGCCTTCCTCTTGCACACATCTCTCTGCCTGAGGTACAGAACAGCCCTCAGATACCCCTCCCTGTGGTCACTAAGAATGGTTGTGGCCTATGCAGGGCACACAGAACATTAGAGAAGGCAACTGTCTTGGGAGACAGAGAGGAGACCATACTGCAGGGGTCTAACACCAAGGGCAGGAGTGAGGACCATATTAAGTCACCCAAACTCCGAGTCCCAGCATCTGAGCAGCCTCAGGAAGGACAATGAACAGAGTCACACACACATAACCACCTTGTATTTCAAAGCATCCAAAATTTGGGGCACTGGAGCCAGAAGAGCTCATGATGACTAACTAGTCCCACCTCTTTTTTTCATGAAGGAGTCAGGGGCCCAGAGATGGAAGAGGGCTTGTACAAAGTCACAGGGCAGGGTGGCAGTTAGCCCATAGCCTACCGCCTCTCTGGGAACTTATCCACCCCGTCACCCCCTCTGCTCCTTCCTGTGCCTAATCTGTGCCATCCTGGCTGCTGCTACTGCTGGGCAGGTGCAGATCTGTATCTCTGTTACGAGAAAGAGATCAGTCAGCATCAATCTCAGGTCCCTTTGGTCACTTAGCACCAAAAGATGATTTTACAAACTCTCGGGGAAGTGGGCATAGGTTGGTTTTAAAATGCCACAAGCTCATGCTTATTTACAGTGATTTGTGAACACTCACCACCCCAAGTCCTAGGATCTCCAGGAAGGGAGTTAACCAGTAATGAGGTAAAGCCATGAGCACTCCCCTCTCCTGGGAGGAGTTCTGACTTTAATGACCCCAGGCCCCCAGCATAGCCACCCAGCAGTGCCCAATGCCAGAAACCAGCTGAGGACTCAGCAGGATATCCAAGGCCTACAGTCACCAGTAAAGGCCTCAGTGGCCCACAGACCCACAGAACCCCTCTCTCCTCTAGGTGCCATGATACCTAGAAGGGGTGGAAAAATTGGTTGATCTCCAAACAGGCCTTATGTGTCACCTGGAAGAGGTTACCTTCCTCCTGACACTTGACCCGGTCTCCTTACAGGCCCGTTGCTAATTTTTCAGGAACCACATTTACCTCTTCTGTCTATACACCCAATGCTTGCCATGGCTCTCAGGTCTTTATCTGCCCACTTGTGTTATCACCTCTTTGGGGCAAGGCTGTTTATACCTGGAAAGTAGAGGCAGCCCCTTTTCAAGAGTTTGACTTTGCCCTGACCTTGGGCCTTGCATAACAGATGCACTGAGTTGTTCAGGAAAGGCAGCCTGAACTCCAGGAGCCTACAACCCAGGCTCTCTCCAGCCTGCCATCCATCCTTTCCACAGAGCTAAGCTAAGCAACATGCCCCCAAGGAAGATGTCAACTCATGCCAGTCAATCATTCCTCAAAGGCAGATTTACCTTGACCAATACAGTTCTCACTTTGGCATCTTTTGGTTATTCACACCTACAGGAAGAGCTATTACTTTGGGCTCCCTCTAACATTTTGACCGGTTCAGCTGGGTCCCATAAGACTCTGGCATTTGTGTCATTCACATGCCTGCCAGCTCACTGTTTTGTCTCTTTGCCAACTTCACCCCCATGCTTCAGCCAATGCTGCCTGAGGGCCAGTCTCACCAGGGAGAAGCAAGGTAACATCTAAGGTGAGCAACAGGTAAGAAAGGTAACGGAGCCCAGCATAATCAGGAAACTGGAAGGCTGCCTAAGCCAAGAACCCACCAGGCTTGTCCTAGGAATGTCCATATTCCTCTGCCTCAGTGAGGAAGCCAGTACCCATCAGCAGGTGCCCAAAGAGTTCTTCTTGAAGACATTATGGCTCCTGTCTTGGTCTTCAAGTGAGCGCCAGACTGTCACATGTGAACATCTGTGGGCTAGGAGCTCAGATTTTGCAGGCACAGGGATAGGTTAAACAACAGATGGGGCAACTCCTCAGGGCTTGCTCGCCTTGGGCAAGGGCTTGGAGTAACAAGAGCTAACCATTAAGCTTATATCTCAGAACATTGGAAAAGCTAACTAGAGCCCAAGGAGAGAGCCCTGTATTGTTTCTATTGGGGCACAAAACATATTGCCACAAGCTTGGTGGCTTAAAAACCACACCCATTTATTGGCTCACAGTTCTGTAGGTGAGAAGTCTGGGTAGGCTTGGCTGGGCTCTATGCTCCAGGTATCAAAAGGCCAAAATCAAGATGCTGGCTTCACTGAGCTCTTATCTGGAGACTCTGGGAAAGAATCCATTTCCATGCTCATCCAGGCTGTTGGCGGAATCCAGTTCCACATGGCCATAAGACTAAGGTTCCTGTTCCTGGTTGGCTACTGGGCAGGGGTTGCTCTCTGATTCTTGCACACAGCCCCCTCCATCTTCAAAGCCAGGCATAGCTGCCTCTGTGCTCCAAACCTCTCTGACTTCCCTTCTCCTACCAGCCAGAGAGAGCCCCCTACTCTTTATATGTATGTCATTAGATCAAGTCCACCTCTGTAGCCTCCTTATCTTCAAGTCTGCTACTGTGCTACATATGACAGTATAATCGCTGAGTGATGTCTCATCATATCAGAAAGTCTGGAGATTAGGGAGGGCCATCTTTGGGGAGGGCATTTTAGAAATTCTGTCTACTGTAGGCGCATATCTAGTATCCATTCTATTCAACCAAGGCTCAGCCAACAAAGGTGGAAAGCAGCAACTGAGTGACTGAATATGTGCATGTGTCCACACACCTGTCTTTCTTTCCCTCTCAAGGCTGTCTGAAGCCCCGCATGTGTAACAGCAATAAAAGAAGTTGTCTTTTAATAAGCTTAAAGTAAGCTTTATCTGGATTATAGAACAAGGGAGTGTCCTAGCTGGAAAGGATTTTAAACACTACACACACCAGTCCTCTCATTAACACTGCCTCTGCTTGAATACCTCTACTGATAGACAGCTCATTACATTTCTGGATAAGACATCAGCAATCAATCATTTGTTCAAGAAACACTTACCAAGCACTTACTCTGGGCCAGGCCAGTGCTAAGCACACAAACAAGGTGAACAAAACATGATCTGTTGCCACTGTTAGAAAGCATTTCCTTATGATGGGCCAAGATCTGTCTGTCCACAGTCCCACCTGTTCTACCTCGTGCTAGCCCTTGGGCCATCAGAGTAAGCCAGCTCTCTCTGCCACAGCTGGCACGCCCCCTCTTTCCCCCACCCACACATCCACCTGGCAGAAACTCACTCCTACCAAAGAGCTGGCAGGGTGTGGGGCTGTGAGGACACCAGCTCCAGGCCAAGCCTAAGGGCCCAAGGGGCCAGGAGCATCTTTGACCTCTCTGAAATGGATGGCACTTCTGGGTCACAAGAACCTTCTTGCCCAAACAGGTCCTCTATACAAGGACACAAACTGGTCACATGGGCTGTTATTGTGGTATCTCTTAGCACCTGTCTGGTGCCCCTCCCCCCAGCTCTATGGCCCTCAGCTGCCCCTGCCATTCACTGTGTCCCCATCATTACCCTGCTCCATTTCCCAACCCTCCTCAACATCTGGGCACCCCAAAGCCTTCCTGTAATAACATTTGATTCATGTGTTAAACCCAAGTTAAGAACCCCAAGACCCTCTTCAATCTTCTAGAGAATAGCCAGCATCTTCCCAGGGACCTTCACAAGCCCATTGCCCCTATGTAGTCTGTCCAGAGGACTTGAAGGCTGGGAAAGTCACCAGACCAAACCTTTCACCAGATGCTCTCAACTGTGTACAACAAGTCACTTTATTCAATAAAGTACCAAGTGCCAGCCCCCAGGGCTAGACAGATAGAAAATATACCTTGGACTCCAGGGACTGACTGACCGATGATGGCATAGATGGCCACACAACTCAGCAGAATGTCACCACAATGTCGTTGGTGTGTGAGAGGCTCTGGATATTTTGGGATCCCAGAGGAGACACCTAATCACACTGAGGGTGGGAGCAGTGAAGCAGCGGGATCAGAGATGTCTCCCTGCATCATTCTCAAAGGGAGAGGAGAACACTTCAGAATGAGCAGGCTTGTTTGAAAACCTCCCTCTCACATACTCAGATCATTCTGGTAGCCTCTACCCTTCCAGATGAGAACTACCACTTTAAAGGTTTGGGGCAAGAGGGGCGGCTGTGTGGCTCAGTCAGTTAAGCATCTGACTTCGGCTCAGGTCATGATCTCACAGCTTGTGGGTTCAAGCTTTGTGGGTTCAAGCCCCGCATCAGGCTGTCTGCTGTCAGTGCAGAGCCCGCTTCTGTCAGATCTTCTGTCCCCTCTCTCTCTCTTCCCCTCTCCCTCACTCTCTCTCTCTCAAAGATAAATAAATAAACATTAAAAAAAATTTTTTTTAAATAAAGGTTTGGGGCAAGAGCCACAAACCAGCATAGAGATTTATTCACAGTTTTAATTGGAATGCCATTAGGTGGGGCAGGCATTCCCCACCTCCAGAGGCTCAGCTGTTGCTGTTGCTTCCACTGTCACTGCAGTGATTCATGTGAGAGTAGGGAGCAGTGACTGAAACCAAAGGTCCCAGCCGATCCAGAAGGGAGAAAGCAGATACAGCTGACTCTGGTGCACTTCCGTGATGGGCAGACACTAGGAGAAGGAATGCCAGGCACTTGGGCCCCATGGAGGGCACTTACTCCATGTGCCCACCAAGTGACCATGGCCTGCTCGGGGGGGTGTGGCTTTGAATTGCACACTTGAAGCCTATCAGGTGTAAAAATTCACAATCTCAACCCCTGTTTCTTCCTTCACTTCCCTCTGATAACCTGCCCTCCCTTGTCACTATCCCCCTCTGCTCTCTCTTGACCAAGCGTAGGACTCCATTGCCCACCAACTCCCTTCCCATTGCCCTTCCTCCCCAAAGGCCCCAGCTTTTTGTTCTTAACTTTAAAAGCAGATGAATCAAACAGGTTTAAATGAAGCTGCTTTGTTAATGGCCCTGAATTTTAAAAGTTGCATAGCCCTAATTTAAGAAATTTTATTAAACAGGGGTATCTGGATGGCTCAGTTGGTTGAGTGTCCAACTTTGGCTCAGGTCATGATCTCACAGTTCCTGAGTTCCAGTCCCACATCGGGCTCATGGCTGTCAGCCTTGTCAGCCTGTCAGCTTCTCAGTGCAGAGCCCGCTTCAGATCCTCTGTCCCCCTGTCTCTGCCCTTCCCCCACTTGTGCTCTCCCAAAAAATACTTAAAAAAAAAAAGAAATTTCATTAAACAAAATGATTTAATAACATTGTAGCTGTACTATGCTCAACTCATAACAACTATCTATTTATCTGTTTTACTTGGGAAAGCAGCTATTCTAGAAAGCTACATTTTTCAAAGTCTGTCCCCTTTATACCCTAATTTAAAAAACAACAACAACAACTATGACGTGGCTTTTTAAAATGAAATTCATAATTCCTATCTCTTAATCAGAGCGTGCTGAACATAATTGCAAGTTCTCTCGATGACTCAGAGTCATCACCGTGTTACCCAGTCATGAGCTTAAAGGCATTTTGTCCCAAGACTTCAAATTCTTGTGTCTGCTTTTCATAGTTTCCTCCCTCACTGGTGACTGTCAAATAATAATGACAGAAACAAGAACACTAATGATGTTCCAAGTGTTGTCCTAAGTAGTCATGCATATTAGCTCACTTAGTTCTCCCAAGGTAGGTGTTTTATTACCCTCATTGTGCAGATCAGGAAATAGGCTCCTGCAGTGAAGACCTCGCCCAAGTGCACTCAGTACTAACACATGGGTGTCATTTGAACCCAGTGGCCTTGACTCCCACGCCTGAGCTTACAGTCACCACAATGACCCTGCCTGTAGAAATTCCTCTCCCCACTTCTAGTCTCCTTCCTTAAATCTGTCGCAGGATAAGAAACAAGGTCACCAAGCTTATTACATGAAGTAAGAATAAATAGGAGATGGGACGAGAGTACTGGGGACATGACAGCTGAAAGCTACTAGGGTTTCTTTGGGGAATGATAAAAATGTTCTAAAACTGATTGTGGTGATGGTTGCATAACTTTGCAAGTATAATAAAAACCACTGACTTGTACAGGTTAAATGGGTGGGCTGTATGGTATGCAGATTGTATCTCAATAAAGCTGCTCAAAAAGAAGAAATGGGAGAGCTGGGGAGCACTAATGTACATTTTGGTTGCACAGACATTTTTCATGTCACCATCAGTGTTGGCTAAGTTCCAACTTTGTACTTTAGTAGGGTAGATGCGCTCTGGCTAGGTAGGATGATAAATTCAAAGTGAGCAAAGGCAAAAAAAAGGAGGAGTGAACAAAAGAGAGCTTCTGGGTACTTCTCAGGTTTTCCTGTCTTCTTTTCTCTGCCCCCTAACTTTGATTCCATAGATCGTCCACCCCTCTTGGACCCACCCCCTGACTCACCCCCACGTCCACCCCTCTTGGACCCACCCCCTGACTCACCCCCACGTCCCAACAGAGTCTTAGCTAATGCCATCTTCCTAAGGAAGTAGAGCCCAGTAGCAAGCTGTCCCTGCTGGCCTCCTCACCCAGCCTGGGGGAGCAGTGATGGAGACCAGAGGTCCCAGCCTCTGCAAAACAAGTGCTTCTCTGAGCAGGCTGAATCACTGGCTCCCTGGAAAGAGCCCCCAATCCTAGAAGGGCTGTGTCTGAACCCAGCTCAGCTCTTACAGCTGCTGGCTTCCTGGAGCCAGCCTCCATGTTTTAGGTGCTCATCTTTCTTATTCACAATCTAGTTTTTCTTCTTTTTGGAAGAAACTGTTTTATTTCCTGATTTTAGTTTGTGCCTTTACATTAGACCTCCAATAGTCTTTGCTTGCTTGCTTGCTTCATAAAAGAGAAAAAGGCAATGGTTGTAAAGAAAGGCTTTCTCCAAGTGCCAGGAATATTCAGGCTTCTCAGAAGAGCCAGGGTGAGAAAGGGCTTTTTCCAAACGATGTCCCTTCTCATGTCACAGTTTGAAACACAAACCCACAGACTCTGGGTATCTGGAGATGTGCTGCAGGCTCTAGGCCTGGGGGCTCCTTGCAGGATGTCTCCACATCACCACTTACATTCCAGAGTGTCAAGGAGGAGCCAGAGACAAAGAGGAAGCTGGGGAGAGGGTTCCTCCAGGGACTGTCCACATCTGAATGTTTGCATAATGGTGCCTCTACTGAGCAGTGAGGCTGAAAGAAAATTAGGGATGTACCCCTCTGGAGAACACTGGAACTTCTGATAGGTAGTCTGGGGATCAGTCCATCCTTTGGCAGAAAAGCAGCTTTTCTTTTGGGGAGCTGTGGCCCAGCTTCCTTCATTTCATTCAAAAGCCGGCAATAATACCCTGGGGAGCAGCACCCAGTGTCATTCCAGCATCTACGGGTGGAACCAAAGACTCCACCCCTGGCTGGAGATGGAATAGCCTCATGATCAAGGTGTGGGGTTCTAGATTCAAAAGACATGGGTTCTTTGGGGCACCTGAGTGGCTCAGTCAAACGTCCGACTTGGTTAAGTGTCTGACTTCTGCTTAGGTCATGATCTCACAGTCTGTGGGTTCAGGCCCCACATGGGACTCTGTGCTGTTAACACAGAGCTTGCTTCGGATACTCCATCCCCATCTCTGTCTGCCCCTCCCCACACACGTGTTCTCTCTCTCTCTCTCAAAAATGAACATTAAAAAAAAAAAAAAGTCGTGGATTCTACTCCCTGCTCTGTCACTTACTCACTCTGCATTCTCATGCAAGTTAATTTAACCTCTCTGTGCCTTAGTTTCCTCATCTGCAAAATGAAGTCCATAAGAATATCCAATTAATAAGCTTGATGTGGGGATTAAAGAATGAAAGCAAACCACACAGCCCAGCACTGAGCCCACAGTAAGCAGTAGCTGATGCTGTCTCCCCAGGAGGAAGTTGGGCAAACAGTGAACATTTAACAGAGGGCTTATTGTGACACTGTTCTAGGCCCTTTCCATGTCAATTCCCTCATTCCTCACAACACCCCACAAAAGTAGCTACTGTTACCATCCCCACTTTATAGATGCGGAAGAAACTAGGGCACAGAGACGTTTCCTAATTTTCTAAGGTCATAGAACATACTAGAGAGTGACAGAACACAATGGTCCAGAGAGCTGTAGCCACCCTGAAGTGCTATCTGTGAAGATACTACAGCTTTTCTTTGTCACACATCCACTGCTCACCAACATGGCCTAAGTCCTAGGCTAGACCCTGGGGATCCAGATACAGAACTCAGGAAGCTTCCAGTGTTAGGGAGCAGATAGATGCGAACCAAGACCACCACATCCTAACGAGCAGGGACAGAACATAATTCCTGGAGAGGAGCCAGCCTATGGAAGAATTTCTGGAAATCATGAGGCACCATTTGGACTTAGAGTAAGAAAGTTTCCATTTTGCTGTTAGCCTGGGCATTGATAAGAAGAGTACACTCTCTTTTTGCAGATGTGAGGCCCGGTGTCACCCTGTAATGAAACTGGCCTCAGAACCCCACTATTCCCGATAATAAAAAATACCAGGACTTCTTCTCTTCCAATTATTAAGGGTCGAAAATGCTCAATTCATAAGACACAGCGGGTTCTGCACACCATTCAGTCCACAAAGCCAGCCCTCTGTTAAGCCAGTGCAGTGTGGATGAGGGGCCTCTACAGTCATGCTCTTCTTTTTTTTTTTAATTTTTTTAACATTTATTTATTTTTGAGACAGAGAGAGACAGAGCACGAACGGGGGAGGGGCAGAGAGAGAGGGAGACACAGAATCAGAAGCAGGCTCCAGGCTCTGAGCCATCAGCCCAGAGCCCGACGCAGGGCTCGAACTCACAGACCGCGAGATCGTGACTTGAGCTGAAGTCGGACGCTTAACCAACTGAACTACCCAGGCGCCCCTCTTCTTGACCCTCCAGGGGTGAACACACTGTTGGACCTCCAGCCACCCCACCTCACCTAACACAGGCTGGCACTCACAGCCGGCTAACGGCACTCACTACCCCTTCCCTCCATGGGCCCAGAGCCCCTCACTTATTTTATGGATGGCGAAGCCTTTATACCAGTACTTGCCTTTTTACTTCTTTCCCAAAAAGTGAAGGAAATACTGAAATTCTATACTACCAAGAAAGCAGAGGGCGTGCCTTTAAAAATAAGGAGATATCTTAGGAAGGACCTGATTGCTGACCAGGTCACAGTTAGGGCTCACGTTCCACCATGTTAGCTCTGAGGTCTGCAGTATGCTGGTGGTCCAAGCACCCAGCTAAAGCCCCACTAGACTTTTTCTCAAAGTTCTTTTATTCTTTAATTCCGCTCTCCTGGGTGAGATCAACTGAAAGGAGGAGGGCTTCACATTGTACTTGGACTTAAGATCCAAACTTCTCATCAGGGAGCACAAGACCAGTCTGACCTGAGCCCTGACTATCCCTCCAGCCTGAGGTCTCTCTCTCTCTCTCTCCTTCAACCCTTTATTCATCTACTTCATAGCACCCATGCTAGGCCTGCTTGTCCTCAGATCCACTTCTCAACCTCCCCCCTGCCCCCCTGTGTTTCCTGCTTTGTGTTAGCTGGCTTCTGGCTAGGTTTGGCCAATGGCAACCACTGGGAGAAACTGGAAGGTGCCAGAAGGATTGCAGCTAGGTATCTCCTGCTTCCAACTCTGCCTTGGAAGCATCTCTGCAGCTGCTGCCTCTCCTCCTTGGCTCCTTTTCCATCGAAAAGGCCACCACAGTTCCAACTTCTTCCCCCTGGGCTCCAGCAGCACCGTCTCCTTCCATCATCCCTGCGGCTTCAAGTGGTAGCTGCTTCCTACTGCTTTGAGTCTCCGGCCTGCCTCCCTGCCCTCTGCTTGTCTTCTCAGGTCTCCGCCACCTCAGCAACCATTCCCTGCATTAAAATCCTCCTTCCAGGGCTGCCTGGGTGGCTCAGTCAGTTAAGCATCCGACTGCAGCTCAGGTCATGATCTCATGGCTCATGGGTTCAGCCCCATGTCAGGCTCTGCGCTGACAGCTCAGAGCCTGGAACCTGCTTTGCATTCTGTGTCTCCCTCTCTCTGCCCCTCCCTCCCCTGCCACACTCACGCTCTGTCTCTCTCTCAAAAATAAATAAGCTTTAAAAAAAGAAGAATTTTAAATCCTCCTTCCAGTATTTAAGTGATTTCTGTTTTTTCTGGTTAGACCCTCACTGATACAGCACTTATCATTACTTGTCATTTTTTAAATTTAATTTGTCCCATTACTTAATTGTTGTCTAGACCAACTACCTGTAAGCTCAACAGGGCAGGGACTAGAAATATCTTGTTCGTTAGTGCATCTTCTGTGCCCAGTATAGCACCTGGCACATAGTGAACTGACATTTAATAATGCAAAGTAATTGCCAAGTGATGAAAAGAAGTAAAATTGATGTTTCCCAAGAAATCTTCAAATTTCCAAAAGGATCATAGAACTGTCATTTGCAAATGGCGTGTATTTATGCACATGATTTGTTGTTCAAACAGCAGCAGAGAAAAGGTGTTTTTTTTACCTTTTCTGCCAAACACAGGCCTGGAAACGGCCTTCAAGAAAGAAGTGGTGAATTAAGGGGTCTTGGTTAAGGAATGAACTCAGCTCCCAGGGACAGGCCCCCTATCTCAGACACATGCCCACAGCCTGCCTGGGTCTGCACCACTGTGCACATGTGCTCTGGCTTGTGGGGACAAACCTTTTTGCCGTCTCCACGGACTTCTGCTCCGCCAGCTCCTTCTGCAGCTCCCTCTCCTTGGCCTCCTTCTGCCCAATGGGGCAGTCCTCGGGGACAGTGAAGAGGGACAGGGCATCTTTGCTGTCTTCTTCTCGGAGCACTTTAGCAAACACTTTCTCTGCCAGGAGCCGGACTTGCTCGTCCACCTCGGAGATGTTCAGCTTGGGAAACTGGCGCGGCATCTCGGCTAGCAGAAAAAGAGCAAGCATTAGCCTCTGGAATTCCCAGATGGCCCGAGTCAGTGGGGTGGGGGAGGAGAAGCTACTAAAACAAGGGTCCTTGGGGTCAGCTGTCTTACTCTGGAATTCCCCAGACCAAACCCAGTGCACCAGCTTCAGAAACTAGCTCCATAAGTCATTGGATGTGAAGGGTATAGCACCACTCACCTTTCATGAGAAAGCAAATGTTCAGAAGTCAAAGAATGACCTAACTACGTGTGTTTCTATTGTCCCGAACACAGGGGACCCACAGCGTGCTGGCAGTCCTACCTCTCCTGGCTTTGTTTCCATGACGGGGGAGGGATAGGAGAGTTCAGACCCCTCTCCTGCAGACTATCAGGGGGCCATCTGGGTACAGCAATGACCAAACCTCACTCCCCACTGCATACAGGGAAGATGAGAGCCCAAAGGTCTTAATGATTAGCCTAAGGTCCCATGAGATGGCCGCAGTGCTCTGGGCGATCCAAAGCCACATTCTTCATCACACAAAACACGCTCTTTTGCTGAAAAGAAAGAATCTACCATGACGGTTCTACCATCTCCCAAGTTTTCTGGAACTCTGAACAAGACACAGCAAATAAAATAAAGGTTTAGAGACAGGGATACTCTACCTTTCACAGCCCCGCTGAAAACTTACTTCCTCAAAGCTTGGCCTATCTCTCTTCACACTGGCTCCTTATTATCCCTAGCTGGCCTAAATTACCTGGTTTGTTCCTTTCTCTTCTTTCTTTCTGCCTGTCTGTCTTTCTTTTAACATTTATATAGGACTTATTAATAGGTACACTCTGCCAAGCCCTTTCTACTTATTAACTCAGTGAATCCTATTATTCACATTTTACAGATGAGAAAATGAAGGCACAGAGAGCTAACTTGCCCGGGGTCACACTTTTACTAAATGAGCAGAGACTTGCGCTATTCTCAGCCTTTGGCCCTCTGCCCCTTTCCTCTCTGAGCCTCTGTTCAGAGGTTTGAACCCAGGCACCTGGTCCCCATGCCTGTCTTCTTAACCACTACATTGTAGTGCTTCTCTTTGTCCAGCTAGGTGTCAGGGTAGGTTCCCTGGCTGTGCCCAGCATCACTCCTACCGAATGGATGAATACTGCATCCTATCAACAAGCTACCTTCACTAGAGCAGCTCTGGAAGAAGGGTGTCCTGTCTACCTATTACCACAGTTTCTTTGAGCAAGGTTTAAAGAGAGAGGTGGTTTAGTCAGCCGGGAGACGAGGATGAAGGTAAGACAGGAGCCCCGTTTCCGTGTGGCCAGGAAAGGAAGCAATTACAGGGGAGGAGAGGTTCACTGAGCAGCCTTGGGACAGTCACTCTCTGTGCCTCACAGTTTTCTCCTCTGTGAGATAAAGGGATGAGACTAGGCAGTCTCCAAGGTGCTCTCAGTTCTAAGTGCTGTAATTTCTAGATACCAGAGAGCTTTCCAGTGCCCAGGGAGGCTTGCTGCTCTGGTGTTCTCATGGGCCTAATTCATGACACAGACAGGAAGGAAGAAAGCAGGTCAAACACCAGTCAAAGTACATCTGTGAGCCCCCTGACTGTGAATCCAATTTCCTCCTTCCCTCCACACCCAGGACGATAGCTTTCCTGGGCCTCTCCCCTCCAAGTGATTGAGTGGGAGGGAGCTGCTGTGGAGGGAGGAAGTTGGCACGTAACTGTGCTGATCTGTAGCAGCAGAGAGCAAGACAGTGAAGGCCAGACCTGCAAAGAGGAAGAGACAGAGCTGTCTGTGGAGATGTCCACATCCTGATAGCACACAGAAGGGAAAGCTGGAAATCATCAGAATGGGGTTTGGGGAAAAAGGTGACAGAGAGAGAAATGGAGAGGAAGACACAGAACTAGAGCCAGGGGGAGCTGTTAGGTGAAAAGGAAGCTGGACCCCATCAACCCCTCTCCCCACTCTAAGGCTGCGGGTCAAGTGCAGCATTCTACAACCTCACAGGGCATCTCAGAAGTAGACATCAAACAGGGCCCAGGCAAGGGGCAGCAAATGCCATAAAGCATCCATACCATTTGACAGAATAAACCCAGTTCCAGAAATTGCTTCTAAGAAAAGAATCTGAAGGAAAAAGCACAAAGATGTTTACCTGCACTATTTATATAAAAAGCTTTAAAGTGTCCAAATGAGAGCACATTCACTTGAAGAAAAAGTCAAGCAACCAAAATTATAATTATGAGGACAGTGCAATCACATAAAAAATATTGTGAAATAACAGTGAATGAAAAATTAATACATAAAACTGTACCCATGCTTTTGTTGCAGTGAGATGAAAATGCATTCCCTTAAAGACAAGGGCTGGAAGAGAGACACATACTCGGATGACCAGATAACAGGACTGCATGTGTGAAGCAGTATCTGACTTTGATCACTGATGCTGTTATAATGTCATTTTAACAAACACAAAGAAGATAGAAAGAACATAAATATTTTTTAATGTTTATTCATCTTTGACAGAGAGAGAGAGAGACAAAGTGTGAGCAGGCGAAGGACAGAGAGAGGGAGACACAGAATCCGAAGCAGGCTCTAGGCTCTGAGCTGTTAAGCACAGAGCCCAATGTGGGGCTCGAACCCACCAAACGCGAGATCATGACCTGAACCGAAGTTGGACACTCAACCAACTGAGCCACCTAAGTGCCCCAGAAAATAAATAGACTGAAGAGGTTTTTTTAATGAAAGGAAACTAGGAAGAAAATCAAACTTCTACATCCCAGGTTTTGGTAATTAGGGTCGTCTCCCACCTAATCCACATCAGACACTGGCCAGCTAAGGGAATTAACACCATTGAGATCCATCTCTGCATTAGCTCTTGCCCTGGACAGAAACTGCCCCCCACCACCTTCCTACCCCATAGCCCTTTCCCCTACAAACACACCCAGGCCTGACACAGCCCACCAGGCCTCCTCAGAAGTGGGCATGGGGTAGAGGGTCCATTGTGCCCGAGGGCTCTTATGACAGACTGCCGTGTCTTTCCATGAAGCATTTTCACCTCGCTGAAGTCAACTAAACATACATTTTGGGATGCATCTTTCTACAAAAGATCTTCTTTTCTCTTTAAATAGTTTAAACCAGCCTTTTCCCACCATGGTTCCATGAAAGGTCAACACTTGTTGCTGGTGAAACAGGTCCTGTGGTCAGTTATCAGGAAGATGCTATATCCCACAGTTCCTCACCCCAGATTCCCAAGGCACATCAATGACCCGAGGATAGGATCATATAGCAACATTTCCCCATAGAGATAGATTCCTTTCATTGCAGAAGCCATATCAATCTCTTGCAGAATTATTACCAGTGTCTTCAATAAGTGGTGAAGACTTCACTCCATACCTTAGTATAGATCAAGTAACCCAGCTGGGGTGCTGGGCTAAGTCAGTGAGCCTTAGGAGCCCATTATACATCTGTCTTCCGGACAGCTCCCTCCTGCCAACCCTCCCTCCACAGCCCGGCTCTCTTCTGAGACCTAGAGACACCTGGCAGGGCAGGCTTATGCAAGGAAAGCCTGCTCTGTAGATGCCAAGCAGTTTCAGCTCCAGCTGCTTCTTCAAGCCTGGCTTTTACCCGTTTGTCAACCGTTTGTCAGCTGAAGCCGGCAGGCTTGGGAGGCTTAACCATAAATTCAATCAGCTAGGGATACAGCTTATCTCACTGTTACAAACGACACCCTGTGATGAGCTTAAAGAAGTGTCACAAAGTTAGAAAGCTATAAAATGCCACCATTTCAACAGTTACTTTTCATGGCACCATAGCCCCTCCAGAAAAGAAGCACAGTACCACTCAAATCCCCTCCTTACATAAATGAAGCTGTTTCTTGCTCTTGCCAGGCTCCCACTGTCAGAACCCATGACACAGACCTGAGCCTGGGGCTGGAGTCTCCATGGCTGATCCTGAGCATGCCACACAGGCGAGGCCCTCAGGCCATGGACCGTGTATGCCCGGGAGGCTGAGCTGAGTCCGTGTGAGTGCAGCAGGCTGGGTCCTGTCTGCTGCTGCTGAGGTGGGAGGTCTCTGTTTTGCATATCTGTGAGCTGCCGTGAGCAAGAGCAGGAAGTGTCTGGGCTGGAAATTCTTCCATGAATATGAAATGTAAGTGGAAAATTTCCAAGACTCCTAAAGGGCCCAGGTAATGCCAGCTATCCATAGCTGCTGCGTGCTGAACGCAGTGTCCTGGCCCTGTTCTCAGCCCTCTCCAGAGCAAGACACAAAGCCGATGCCCCAACACAACAGTTCATTCAGCCTTCCTGACCTGACCGAGCACAGAAGACAAGCCACGGCCTCCCTCTAATGCCCAGACCTCTGAAAGCCAAGCAGGAATGTGCCACACCGTCACCCTTGCTGCTTCCTCGGGCCTGGCCTGGTGACCAGGTTCATTCTACCAAGGGGATTGTCTACGGCACAACCTGGCCTGCCTTCCCTCACAAGGCCCCCCAGAGCAACCTCCCTGAAGGCACCCCAGCACTGACAGGAGAGGCGCTGAGCCCAGTTATCAATAGAGCTCCTCCTCTCCCTCCTCCTCTAAAAGAGCAAGGGCTTTGAACAGCTCCCTCCTTTCCCAGGAAAGGGACAGTGACTCTAGGAGAGGAGACTCCTTAGTACAGGAGCAGGCTAGGATGAAAAGCTGCCATGCCTTGTCCCACTCCTTCCTTTCTTCCCTGAAGGAATCTGACATCACAGGTGACTGGGCAGCCTGGACAGGCTCTACCAGATCCTGAGTACATGAGCACATGCATGCGCGTGCACACACACACACACACACGGAAAAGAAGCATGTCCCTCTTGACCCCCCTGAGCCCACCTGCCCCGTCCTCCCCTCTTACTGCCGCTGTCTGCTCCCACGAGGGCCTCCAGCTCTGACTAGCCTCCTGGGCACTGGCTGCACTCGGCCACCCTGCCACCAGCAGCTGCTGCTCTCCCTGGGGATGGTGGAGCTGCCTCAAGTGACCCACAGGATCAGTTCTCTAAAAGCAAGCCTCAGAACCCACACAGTGACTTAGACAAATGGTACGGGTCTGGGAAATAACCGTGAGCAAAATGGCTATTTCTGTGGTGCTGTTGAAATCCTGGGGACAAGAGCCCAGAAAGGATGGGTCAGTTGTTTACCAGGAGGCTAGCTCCAGCCCTGACTTGGGCCTGAGTCACCTCCTCATGTCCAATTGTGAGATTGTGCCTTCCTAAGCCCACATAATGATTCCTGTGTGTGCAGAGCAGGATTACAGGGTTGACACATGATCCTCGGGCTGTTGCTGGGCTTTAGCTACCCAGAGATTATGACCCACCTGTCCTCACAGCTGTTTCATAAACAGTGCGATCAGCAAGCTACAAGCAACCTAGGGGGAGGGGGATATTTATTCATTAAATAATTGAATGAACTTAAAGCATAGGGGGAAAAGGTCCAAGCCTTTAGTACTGTTCTGTCAGAGGGGAGGTGGGGCAAGTGATTCCTTCCTTTTGGGGGAGGAGGAGGTTCAATTGGGGCTGTAGTGGGAGCATCCTAGCCCATGCATCTGAGAACCTACCTGGATCCAGTTCAGGGAATTCTATTCTGCACCTGTAACCAGACCATAGATAGCCTCAGTCTAAACAAGCATTTTCCAAAGTGTAGTCTATAGAACATAAAAGGACAGAAGATGGGGTGCCTGGGTGGCTGAGTCGTTTAAGCATCTGCCTTCAGCTCAGGTCATGATCTCATGGTTTGTGGGTTTGAGTCCCACGTCCGGCTCTGTGCTGATAGCTCAGAGCCTGGAGCCTGCTTCAGATTCTGTGTCTCTTCTCTCTCTCTCTCTCTCTCTCTCTCTCTCTCTCTCTCTCTTTCTTGATGCCCCTCCCCCACTCATGCTCTGTCTCTCTCTCTCAAAAACAAATAAACATTAAAAACAATTAAAAAAAAAAAAAAGGACAGGAGGCTTGGAAAATGCTGCACACAATAATCCCTTACGGGCATTCATGCACAATCTCTACTAGCAGAAAGTCCCATAGTAAAGAAAGCTGTTTGACTTTGTTTAGCCCAACACGTTTATTTGACCCTCTGACCATAACCACCATAGGAAAAAACACCTATTAATATCCGTGGCATAGGCTTTGGAAAATGCCTTCCACTTTGAGCCTTCATTTTCCAACATAGAGAAAACTGCCTTCCTGAGGCCCAGGTAGGGGTGTGAGACTCACTCCATTAGGTCTGGACAGAGATGGGCAGCAGCCCAGCGAAGGTAACGTACGTGGGGACAATGGCCAAGGGTCCTGCTAGTGCCAAAGAGATAGAGGACCCTCCAGAACAGTGGCAGTTTACGAGGAAAATGTGGCTTGTCTTGGGAGGGCAAACTTTGCTCATGACCTCACAAATCCATCTTGAGCTTAATATGTCACTGCTCCTTGTGGCCCAGAAGTCTCCCTGGACTAAGGAGTACTGGTCTCAAGCTCAAAGACTTATTTCCTTTTTGAATAAAAATTAAGACAATCTATGACAACCAGGCCCAGGGCCTGTATCTCCTTCCCAGGAGACCAGACTGCATCACTTTTATCACTTAAGTGCCCCTCACAAACTCCAAGACAGGAAAGGCTAGAATCAAATTATGTCTCACCAAGGAATATATTACTCTCCCTTTTTCTGAAATGATGCTTTGAGCTTTCTGATAGGAGTTGATTTTCCTTCTTTGTCTTCCTGAGGTGTGCATGACTCACACAGCAGTTGGACAAAAGGGTTCCACCTGCTAAAAATCAGCTCCATGACAGATCTTGCCCATCTCATTCACTATTGTATCCCCATGCCTAGAATATAGTGGGTATCAATAAATATTCCTTGAATGAATGCATGCATGCATAAAATAATGAATGAGTGAATAAGCTAAGTGATTAATCCATCTATGGCGATGTCAAGAGTCAGTACAGTATATGGTTAAGTATATGGACTCAAGCCAGACTACCTAGGGTTTGAATCCTGTTCCACAACTTAATTGCATGACCTTGAACAAGTTACTCAATTTCTCTGGCTTAGTTTTATTCCCTATGAGCACCAACCTCATAGGTTGTCATGGCAATTAACTTAGTTAGCATATGTAAATACGCTAGAATAGGCTTAGAATAGTGCCTGGCACATAGTATGTGCTTTATATCATAAAGTTATTTATCAACATCATCGTCATCATGGTATCCGGTACAAGACAGAGTCCAACTGGGGAAACAAAACATGAAATTTCATCCAGACACTGAGTCCTTTTATTCAACATTATTTATTGAGCACTGTTGTGTGCCAGGCACTCTCTCAAGCTCCTATATGGGAGCAATGAGAAGGAAACCACGTTTAAATGTGAAACCAGATCAGGAGAAATAGCTTCCTCCTCTAGGATTGATACTTCTTGCTGACTTTGTATGGCTAGTGCTCCAGCCGTGAGCCCATCTTCCTATGCCTTAGCCCCTTGTATATCAAAGCCCAAAGATATGGTCTGCTCTCCTTGATACACAGCCAGCACTCAGAAGATCTAAGAGATTAATATATTCAAGGAAAGAACCAGGACAGCCATGAGTAGCTTTAGGAGAGTATAGGTGTCTCCTTGCTTAATCCTAAGGCTATATTTTATCTGCCCATGATATTTTCAATATCTGGGATTGGTTTTGAGGCCATTTGAAGAGTGATTCGCCTAGTGTAAGGACAAGTAAAATAGGCCTCATCTCTAAAAGAACTTTTTGACCTAGCTGAAAGCTACTCATCTTTTATCTAGGATCTCAGAAGGATTGAGGGTATGCTGAGGAAGGGGCTAAGAGGTCCAAGAGTCTCCTAGCAACCCATTGATGCAAACTCCATGATTCTTAGGGCAGCGGGGTACCATCAACTTCACAGAAAGCCAGACCCTCAGAGTTTCACCCAGAATTATAACCAGCCCAAGCTCATTACTCCAAACCTGCTGTCAACACTTGGAGAGGTGAGAGCTGATAGGGGCTCTGTCTGACTGGCTCAGTAGCTCAACTACCACTCAGCATTGATGCTTCACAGCCAGGGGAGGAATTTCTCCCATGAGAGCTCCAGCTGCTGACAGCTCTTCCCCGAAGCTGGCCAATTGTTAGCCACCACGTCAAGGGGGATAGCCAACATGGGCTCAGGACCATGCTAAAATTCCTTCCTCGCAGCTTTCACCTGGCTTCTTTGCTAATTTGTCACCCCTAAGCTTCCAGATACACACAGAGACCTAAAAATTTGGGGAAATGACACTGTAGTTAGCAAGCCTCTTCTATTCCACAGTCCCTCGAAACTCACCCCAGAGGCCTCTGCCAGCCAAGAAGAGCGTGGGAGCTCCACTGGCAAAGCAGCTACCAGGAAGTGCAAGGGCAGAAAGCAGACTTTCAGAGGCCAGTGCATGTCCCATGGTGGGAGAGAGCCAAAAGAGGTAAGGATGAAGGCCTCAACTGAACCCATCACCCTGCCATTCTGTCCATTCCCCTGCCTTTAGGTGGAAGTCCACCCCAGCAGTAGGCATCTGGCCAGTCCTCAAGCACCTAGAAACTTGTCCGGGAGCTTAAGTGGCGGCATGTCCCTTAATGTCTCTAAACCTTGCGAATCGAATGTAGGCCGCCAGGCAGCTGAGATGAGGCTGGCTCACCTGAGGTCTCTGGAGTCCAGGCCACTGCAGAGACAGAGGCAGGAATACAGGCAAGAACCCAGGCAGGGCTGAGTCCGGGGTCAGCGCCGTCGCCAGAGTAGGCTGGGAAGCCCAGAGCCGAGATTCCGACCTCGGGGCACTCCGACTCGCGTCCTGGGCAGCAGGGGCCTTGGGCCCAAGGTCAGCAGCGCAGCATCGCGCGCACTCATCCGGTTCGGGTGTCAGGGCCCTGCCGTGGGCCCGCAGGGGGCGGCCCGCAGGGCTGGAGCGCAGGTGGCGGCACTGAGCAGGGCATACGGCGAGCGCCGCGGAGGGGCTGCCCGGCACCGCAGCGGGCTGGGGCCAGGCCGGGGCCAGGCCGCGCCCCCCGCCTGCTCACCGGGAGCCCGCGGTGCAGCCCCGCGGCAGGGGTGTGGACCGAGCGTTCTGCGGCCGCGGCGCCGCGGAGCTCAAGCGCCCCCGCTCCCGTACCTCCGAGCCCCCGCGCCGGCCGGGCGGGAGAAGGAGAGCCGCCTCCTCGCGGAAGAAGCCCGCCAGCCGCGCGCCGCCCCAGTCGGTGCCCTACCTGGGCGCGGAGCGGAGAGGCGACGAGCGGGCAGCAGAGGGGCAAGGGGCGAGCCGCCGCCGCCGCGCAGGTCCGCCTGCCCGCCGCCTGCCAACCAGGCCTGCCCCCCGCTACCTGAGGCGCCGGGTTGGCGCTGCCAACAGGAAACTTGAGAGCGCCAGGGGCGCAGCGGCCGCCCTGTCCGCCGGCCGGAAACGCGCCCGCCGCAGCCCGGGGTCAGGCTCCAGCCGGGCTCCTCCGACCTCGCCTCCCCTGCCACCCGCCGGGCCCCGAGAGCGCTCCCCGCAGTGTTCGGACTCGCCCGAACCTCCTTCCCGGCCAGGACGTTTCTCAAGGTAAGAGTCTGGGGCCACGGCCCCCAGACAGGTGACTTACTCCCTGTAGCTGAGCGGACCTGAAAGCATCGGCTTTCCGTCTGGTCCCTTGATCACCTTCCTGCCCCTCCCAGCACGCGCACACACACACGCGCACACACACACACACACGTACGCACACACACACTCACATACTCCTCCAACTTTCCAGCTTACACACCCGCCCTTCCAAGTCCCGACCGACCTCCTAGTTGCTAAATCCAATGAGTGCCGTGTAGCCCCTTCTTCCCCCCTCCCCTGCATTTGAACCTGCTGACCACACCTTCCTCCCTGGAGCGCTAGGCGTACAAAAGTTTCCAGAGTTGGCGCTTGCCGCTTTCTCTCCAAATTTTCTACTTAGCTTGGTGACTGCAGCTTCTTGGCCTCCAAGGCTTGGCTTTTCCTTGTGGTGTCCCTCCCCCACCCACCCACCCCCCGGTCCCACAGCTGCCTGTCTCCTCTGTCCTTCTGCGGGCCCATCCAGTCCTCCGGTTTTAACAACCTCCCGACTGCTAACGACTTTTGAACCTCATCTCCAGCCCAGGAAGTCCTAGAGCTGCGGATGGCACATCAGCTTCCTGGGGTCCATCTCCGCTAGAGGTTTGTAGGCCCAAACTCAAACTCCTAATTTCCTCCCAAGAACATGGCAGAACCTGCCTCTGCTCCCGTGTTTCCTGTCTTAGTGAATGATAGCACCACCTCCCACTCCCCAGGCTGTACTGCGGGGGCCATCCTTGACTCTCCTTTTCATCTCGCACATCAAATTTGTCACCAAAGGAGGAAATGGAACTAGTCATTAGTGAGCACCCACTGTGTCCTCACTGTGCCAACTGTTGTCACATGGTTGCCTCATTTAAGTACCAGGTTTTATTCCTTCTAACTGGCAGCCTGATATTTACAATTTACTTATTTATAAATGATACAAACATGCAACTGTATTAATATATTATGTGTTATAAAGCACACCTAAAACTGCCAAAGGATGTGGTAAAGATGAAGATACTTCATTTTTTAAACATAAAGTTTATTTATTTTTGAGACAGAAAGGGAGAAAGTATGAGTGGGGAAGGGGCACAGAAAGAGGGAGACAGAAGATCCCAAGCATTCAATGCTGTCAGCACAGAGACCTACGGTGAGGGTTGGGGGGAGGGGTGGGGCTTCAACTCAGAAACTATGAGATCACGACCTGAGCCCAAGTGGGATGCTTAACGGACTGTGCCCCCCAGGTGCCCCAAAGATACTTAATTTTTAATGAATGGTGAAATATATCTTTTTCCTTTCACTTTAAAGTTATTTGTGGGGTGCCTGGGTGGCTCAGTTGATTAAATGTCTGACTCTTGATATCAGCTCAGGTCATGGTCTCACGATTGGTGAGTTAAAGCACGAGTGGAGTTCTGCACCAGCACTGTGGAGTCTGCTTTGGATTCTCTCTCTCTCTCTCTCTCTCTCTCTCTCTGTCCGTCTGTCTCTCTGTCTCTCTCTCCCCCCCCCCCTCCCCTGCTTGCACAATTTCTCAATATAAATAAGCGTTAAAAAATTTTAAATAAAGTTATTTGCAAAAACCTGTTTAGGGAGAGTAACAGGATTAAAAATAGTTTTAATAAATCTTAGTTTAGTATTTTATGAGACTACAAAGTATGCTTTTTAAGTTCAGTTAGTGTCAATACTTAGTCCTAATGGTTGTTGTTGCCCCCTGCCAAAAAGATATCTCACAAAGATAAATAGACCCAAATAGAAAAATTCTTTGACTACACTTACTAAATCACAATTCTCTGTTTAAATCCATCTACCAATTTCGCAAATGTGAAATTCCACCAGAAGATTCTTCTTTCTCCATGAAGCCCACATTCTCTATGATGTTGTCATCAGTTATTTGTGTGAATATTTTTAACAACTCTTCATCTGGAAGATTGTAAAATGTATTTAAAAGTGTATTTCTTAATTTTGAAGACTATGGTTAGCACAGTCCATATACATGACAATGACATTTCATTTTGGCATTGAAATCACATGAAAATGGAAACAGTTCCAAACATCAGTTTTCAAAAGTCTTTCCCTTTAACGTGGTTCTTTTAAAACACAATTATATTCATTGGGAAAATATCACCTTTATCTGAAGGGATACATTGTATGTGTGCGTGTGTGTGTGTGTGTGTGTGTGTGTGCACGTGCACGTATGTATGCAGGCATCTGTGACAATCACAAGCCAGCACATCAGAGGTCAGCAAATTTGGAATATTTGTCCTTTTGTTAAACTCATCTTTAAATTCCACAGCTTTTAAATTCTTTGCCTTGAGATAATCAGTAAACAAAGATTTCACAGTCTCATTCCACATTTCATTACAAAGTATTGTAAAGATTCTACTGTATTTTAAGACTTTTTTTCAAGTCATACTATGGGCATCATATAGTGTTTTGTGCTCTTCTAACTTCAATTACAATAAAGAAATTGTAATTTGTAAATGAATGATACAATTGATGAGTTTCACCCCTCCCTGCTCCCAACTCCCAGTTTTGTATTCCAGTCAGGGCAGCCATTCCATCAGTGGTTACTTTTACACATAAAAACTGCAGCATGTTATAAGCCATTCACATTGTAAACAATGTCTCTCCTTTAGTAGGTCACAAGAAGCATTTCTTTATGAATGCCATCGTTGAAAATTATGGCAAAGATGTAAAGGAAAACATGTCTGCAACTTGCATCCAACCATATAGCCAACCTCCAAACACCCCCAGCAGCATCAACCAGCCTCTTCTCCATGCTTTCGCCACCAGTGGCAGACATCCTGAATCCTCTCCTCTCATCTGCCCCATGCTCCAGTCATTCAGACTTGAACATCCTGGAGAGCACTGGGATCAGAGCTGTGGGTTACCTCCAGCAGTGCTCTGACTCCTAATACCACTGGGTGTGGGTGTTATTTGAACATTTCTGGCAGCCCAGAAGTGTTTGGGATCTTTACTCCACCCTCCACCCCCACTAATGCTCTCCTCTGGGTGACATTGTACACATACATCCAAGATGGGTATGGCAGCCTCCAAATACCCAACTTCTCTTTCTCCTTTTACAGTCTCCGGGGCTATAGAAGCCAAAATCTTCCTCCCAGGAGACAATAAGAAAGGGGCTCTGCTTCTGAGTGCTTTAGCAGAACCTTATCAAATACATCTAGTTTTCAAACCAAAGTGCCCTAGAGCCTTCTACTAATTGAGTGGACTGAAATCATGGCATATGGTCCGACAACAGGCAGAAATAGGTCTCTCGGAAGAGTACATGGTGGCTGGAAGAAGATTGCCCAGGGCAGTGCTCCTGGCTCTGGACACGGAAGGGCATTGTGGCCCCTGCCGATGCTGTGGCATAATGGGAGGACACCTTCCCCCCCCACCTGCCTCTCACTCCAATTTGAGGTTCAAATCCTTCCCCCAGGAATTTATGTCTCAGGTCATCAATCAGCCCTCAGCAAGCTGGAGATGGGCAGTGGGCAGAAAAGTACCCTTACAGTTAATAGCTGTTTCCTTCTTTCTGAAATGGGTTTCTAAAAAGGAGGGAGACGACCCTGAGCAATTTGCAAATTAGTGTGAATTAGAGCTGGGACCTAGACCCACAGCATATGCACTTGGGGCCAGAAATCACACGCTGTTGTGACAGGAAGCAGAGGGAGAGGGGAGAGCTGAGGAGTAGGACTGCATTGAGTGTTGGGGTGGCTAGAGACCTTGGGCTCAAAGCCCCTCAGTCATTCCTGTCTGCATAGTGCAGGAGGGTCAGTGAGTGAGTATTTGAACCTTGGGCCAGCAGCATATGAGCACAGAACACTCTCTCTTTCAGTAGGCAGGAGGGTGACATTCCCCGGGACATGCCCGTGTGCTCATAGGCACATGGTCTCTGTAGTTAACTTGAAGTTTAGCAATTAGCAGTCCCCTTCCCCATCTAAGAATGGCCTGTTGTCTCTGCCTTTCCTCTAGGACTCTGCACAAGATTATTCTAGGCTATTTCTCCAGTTTACCACTAGCTCATTCCCATGTCTGTGTGTCTTTCATACTCTCCAAAACTCCACCATCAGCCATTACACCATTCTTGCGAGACTGTGCAGCTGGACTTGTACAGTGGAAGTCACAGCCTCAGACAGCCTTGCTCATTCAACCCATTGTCTGAACTCCCCAAATCATCTGCCTTCAACTCCCTTCATATTTTACATTATAACTTGAAATTCAGATGTCAAATTCTAGCATGACTATGGCCCTCTAGAATTGGGAGGGGGGAGAAAGTGGTGGGCAGAGTAGAGCTCACAGATGAGGCTGTGATTTCCATCTCCCAGATATGCAACCCCATTGCATAGCACACACATACACACACACACACACGTTCCCCTTAGGTCATACTCATTCCCAAGATCTCTCCTGGCTGAAGCTTCTAGCATTCCCCCAACCCAGGTTGTCCTCTTCCTGATCCCTGTTAGTTCAGAACTGCCTGCCCAACCATTCAGTGAGTGATAGGGTTAAAGACTGAGCCAGGAGCAAGAGTATATAGCTGTCCTATCCCTCAGTATCTGCTTCCCAGTTGAGTATTAGACTCCCGACTGTACCATCAACACCCAATCCATCCTCAGCTCAGTGGGTTCTACCAGGGACATCTGGAGAAATGGGAACAGCTTAAATTGTATCAGAGGGAAGTATAGGGATTTTTCTAGTTCCTGAATTCCTGTTATTTGAATGAGCCTAACTCTGATCTCACTAAGGATAATAACACCTCTGGCTGAGGGAGGATGACTCTGCATAAGAATTTGATTTGGAAAATCAATATTTTAAAAATTGTGATGGCTGCACAACATTGTGAACATAATTAATGCCACTGAATTGTACATGTAAAATGTGCATGTAAAATTGTACACATTAAAATGGCAAGTATTATGTTCTATATGTTTTACTACAATAAAAAAATTGTTGAAAAAACAAAAAATATCAAAAATTGAATTTTTAAAAACCTGTTACTTCACAGCTCCACTGTTTCTTTGCATCATTAAGTGCAAACAGGGAAAATGGCTCTTTATCAGCTATCCAAGTATCCATAAACCTTCAGGAAAAGTGGTTTAAAAGATGGTCTGAGGGACCAAAGAAAGAAGAGTCATGTTCCATGCTGAAAGGACCCAGGAAAAAAAAGGAAGGGCAGTTCCCAGAAAAAAAAAAGAGGAAAGAGTACCCAAAGGTTACTATGACACAGAAGTTCCTCCCAGGAATCTTCAGAAATCTTGGAGAGAAGGCTGGATAAGCCCCAAACAGCTCAAGGTGGACAGAAGTTCCCATCGCTCACGATTTTTCTAAAGACTGAGCCTTTGAGAAAGAGAAGTAAACCGCTTGCATGTCACTAGTATCTATTATCTGTCAACTGTTCCCAAAAGGTAAGCCCCAGTCACTGGTCCATCTGCATATTTCATGTCTACATCACATTCCAGATAATCCCCATTTGAGCCAATCAATTCCCATGACCTATGGCAAAGCTCAAATCCTTTCTAAATAAACATAGCCAAAGCTTGTGGCTTACCAATAATTTAGTATTCTCAAATTAATTGGAATTAGGTTCAGCTGAGGGTAAGGGTAACAGATTCCTAAACTAGAAATGAGATAAATAAAAGTTTCTTTCTTTCACTAAATAGCTCAGAGTTGGGAATTATGGACACTTCACGAATCCTTGGACTTCTTCCAGCCACCACCCTACCATCCCTCAAGTGTGGCCCTCATCCTTGTGGGAATTAACCATCCCCCTTCCTTTGCTAAGAGCCTATAGCTATATCTTCAGCCGTTACATACATGTTTCATGGAGCAATAAATGAGGAAGGATCATATGGTAATTCTATTTTTAGTTTTTGATCAACCTTCATACTGTTTTCCATAGTGGTGCATCATTTTGCGTTCCCACAACAGTGCGCAAGGGTTTTAACTTCTCCACATCCCCACCAACCCTTGTTGTCTTTTGTTTTCTTGAGACTAGCCATCCTGACATGTGTAAGTTGATATTGTGATTTTGATTTGTATTTCCCTGATGATTAGTGATGTTGAACATCTTCATACACCTGTTGACCTTTGACAACAATGCTACAATTAACTTGATTACAAGAGACCTAAACATTCTCTTCTTTGGAGAAATGTCTATTCAAGTCTTTAGCCCTTTTTAAAATCAGGTTATTAGGGTTTTGTGGGTTTTTGGGTTTTGTTTTTTTGTTTTTTTTTTGCTATTGAGTTGTATTGCCATATGATCCAACAATCTCACTTCTGCATATTTATCCAAAATAATTGAAATCAGGATCTCAAGAGATATTGGCACTCCCATGTTCATTGCAGCAGTATTCATAATAGCCAACATGTGGGTAAAACCTAAATGCCCATTGATGAATGAATGGATAAAGAAGATGTGAAATATATATAGCATGGAATGTTATTCAGCCTTTAAAATGAAGGAAATTCTGCAATATGTGGCAAAATGAATGAATCTTAGGGAATTATGCTAAGTAAAATAAGCCAGTCACAGAAGGACAAATGCTTCATAATTCCACTTATAAGAGTTATCTAAAATAGTCAAACTCATAGAAGCAAAGAATATAATGGTGGTTGCCAGGGGCTGGGGGAGGAGGAAATGGGAAGTTGCTAATCAACATGAATAAAATTTCAGTTATGCATGATAGAAGAACTCTAGAGATCTTGCTGTTCAACATGATGCCTATAGATAACAATACTGTGGTGTAGACTTAAAAATCTGTTAAGACAGTAGATCTCATGTTGAATGTTCTGAATGGAAGGAAGGAAGAAGGAAGGAAGGAAGGAAGGAAGGAAGGAAGGAAGGAAGGAAGGAAGGAAGGGAAGAAGGAAATGGAAGGAATGAAAACTAAAAGTCAGAGGGTATGTAGCAAATATCTTTTAATGAAGCCACCATATCACACTTCCACTTATCCCCCATTGACCACACTGAGCAACCCTGTAGCATCACTGACCAATGACATTGGTATTTCTTTTCTCATATATAACTCTGCCAAGGCATAGCCTTCCTTTCCAAATACAACTGCCATTGATTTTCATGCTTAACTTGATTATAACAGGCTTAAAGCCTCACATCAAAGAAAGCAGAGAAAAATATCAACACAGCGCAGTTAGATATCCTCACCACCTCAGAACTTCTCCAGATCAATCTCCGTGCACCATGACATTTGCATAGTTGTAGGAGTCACTCCAAGATCCAAGACCTCTGAGTTAAGTGAGATCCTTTTGGCAATTTTGGGGGAATCAAAGGAGTTATTTTTCTCTCATGCTATGAGGGCAGGATTCTACCTGATTCAAGTCTTCACTACTCTTCCTTATCAAGAATTGATGTCAGCAGTTACCATGCTGGTGTTTCATGCTCCCACTCCATTAGTGTGGTGTCAGAAGAATGTCTTTACACAGAGAAATGCAGGAAATATAGGCCCAAGGTTACCAGAATTATGTTATGCTTCACTTCCTCTTCCTTGGGAAGCCAGTCTTAACATGGCGTGCTTTAAAAGTTCTTCAGGTAGTCACCTATGAAATACCTGTTGAGCATCTGGCAGGTGTCAGGCACTGGGTTTTAGAGAAACAATGGTGATCAGAACACAGCCCTTGCCTTCATGGAGGTTATCAGCTAAGAAGCAAGACAGGACATTGATCAAATGACCACATGAAAGCACGACTTACATGCTTATACTATCTGTGAAGGAACAGTACAAGAGTTATATCAGAGCATAACAAGAAAACCTGACCTTCTTCCAGGTATGAGGAAGGAGAAGAAGTTTCCAGACATTGGAAACAGCATGTGCAAAGGCCCTAGAGAATTTAGGGGAACAATACCTAAGCCATTTCCCCTCCACTTTATTTCTGTCCTGTATTCATGATTGCACATTCTAAATTTACACAGTAAAAACTCAATTTCCAATGTCCATAAATTCCTTAGTTTACTAAGGGAAGTACCACATGACCTGGGTAAATAAAACCAGATTTAGTGTTCTAGGGTGGTGTTTGGTTTAATCAACTTTCCTAACCCCTGTCACTTTTCCAGTATTTATTAAATTTATAACAAACCTGTTATAAAATTCCTCATGCTCACCCTCCCCAACTCTTTGTGTTTTCTGAATAATTCCAGTACTGCCTCTCTCAAACATTCCTTCCATGTGAGTATATTCTGAAAGTCAGTGGAGAAGAATGTCCTCCCTATGCTGTTTTGTAAGCATATTCATTTCTTCCACCAAATTTGTAGAGGGGCTCACTGGTGTTAGACCCTGTGCAGGCACTCCAGCCAGGTACGCACCCTACTCCTTCCTCATGGGCTCAAAACTTAATACTCATCCTCCCTGAGTCTGCCCTCCTGATTCTGCTCCACAGAGCAAGTGGAATTAGATCTGGGTGATTCATGGTCCTGGGCTATGGTCTTTATTTACCCTTTCTGCCTCCTAGTAGAGCCACCCCACCCTGCATGGAATCAGATCTATCTAATCTCTATCCATCCCAACATTTCAGGCCTAAATGCATGGCCAGATTCCATTCCCACCAGGGACCTCTGAAGTAGGACAATGAAATCACAGTCTCTGTCCTTACCTGTTGTGCCTTCCTCACACACCTCCCTTCAGGGGTCCACCATTTAAACCTCATCCTCATGCTCTATCTCCAGAGCTGGTTGCTGAGAGCCAGGGTCCCAGGGGGCTTCCCCAGAGCCATCAACAGAATAGCACTGTGTTGGTAATGTCCTAGCAGCAAACGGATGGTATATTCATATCGAGATAATTGATATAACAGATAATTTAAAGAAGGGCAATTTATGAAGATATGAGGTGTATGTAGATATGAGGATTTGTACAACATTCAAGTTCTCATAACATCAAGGTGTTATCTTCCTGGGCCTGAAAGGGCAAGTTGAAAGAGCAGCAGCACTATTTACATGGCAGGCTTCCAATAAAGCCAGACTCTTGGTGATCTTAATTGTCTCATTACAAGGTCAACTTCTTTAGTCCTGCCAGTCCTCTTCCTCACAGCCTTATCTATGTATGCAGACCCCTCACTAAGCCCCTATGTAGGGGTTACTCTTCAGCATAGGGTTTCCTGTCTCTAACCTGGCCTGAAGGCCTTCCTATGAACCTGATGGCTGCAGACACCTGGCTGAGCCCACCTGCCCCTGTAGGCTCTGCTCTGAAACCACGGATCTGGAAACAGTGCTGAGTTACCACTTTGGCCCTCTGACCTCTCTTGCATTTTGGTTAGCTGGTGACTGGTGCTTGATCAGGCTAACACTGAAGTCATGGCCAGTTCTTATGGCAACTCTTTAGACCCTCCTTTTCCAGACAAACATAGTTTGGTTCAGCTGCCCGGTTCAGTTACTCAGGCAACTGTGTCCAATCCGTTTCCAGGGTTATCCACCATTGGGAGGAGGGAGGGAAGATCTTTCCACCATCCCTTCCCTGTCCTCTGTGGGCCACTGTTGCAGAGAACACAAAGGAAGATGGCTTGATACTCCCACAGAAATTTCAGTGAACTTGCCATGCTTTTACCCCCTTTCCATTATAGCCCATCCCTCTGAGGTGGGGCCAGGATGATGTGAGGCACATTCATAGGCTGGACCCTTTCCCATGGGTTCCTACATCCTTCTGCCAATAGACTGCTGCCTGCCCCCCTCCCTACAACTGCTCCAGACATACCCAGATGCATCTGAATCTGGCAGTCCTGGTTCTCAGGACACCAGGCTGTCCCACCAGAACCATGGCTCTGTTACAGTTTGGTTAAGTGACAGGTTTGTCCAAGCAGTGACTCCACAGATTTTCTGAATATCCTCCTTTCTGTTCAGCTGTCAGTGCCGAAGTCATGCAGCCCGATTTGTTAAATGTTTTCTGTCTGGTGCTTGGGATTTCAGGAATTTGCGTGTCCTTCTTTTACCCCTTAGGACTGATCATTGAGTTTTTAAAGAGAAAAAAAATGTGAATGTACAATAATGTTTACCAAGATCATATATGAATATAGTAAATACTCATGATAGAAAATTAAGTCATAAAAGGAGGGTGCAGAGCAGGATTTCAACTATGTGAAAAATAAAACAAATGAAATAAAAGAAGCAAAAATGTGGACATATAAAGAAAGTAGTAAGAAGACTTTTTTAAAATACAACTCTAGGTCCTGGGGGGAAAATCTTCTCCACTCAGAGTCCCTACTCTGACCATCCATCAGGCTGCACACAGCCACCTCTCTGCCACAGACTTCTGGATGTGCTCTGATCAGTAGAAAAGACACTATGACCAGGAATTTTGTTTTATCCAAAGTAAGGAAAAGCTGTATGTAGAAGTTGGAGAGTTTGGGGTGCTCTGGAATAAAAGGTATGTGAAGAAGAGAGAATGTGAACCAGGAGAGAAGAGTCTAAACAGAGAAGAGAACCCCAAATCTTGGCAACAGGGCAACGCCAGACTGCAAAGACAATGAAAAATTCCCTATGGGAGGGAGGGGAAGGCATATTACATTTAATGTTGTTTCTGATTGTCTTCTGTGCTGTAATACCCCTTCACAATCTCCCCACATCTTCAGTGAAAATGTTTTATAACAATAATCTCATAATATTGATATTTGGGAGTATAAAAGAATAGAGATCATAGCAAACTGTCATGCAAACCAACACAGGAACTGATATAAGACAAGTCCTCCTGTATCAGACAAGATAGGCTAGGCTATAGCAAACATATATAAAACAAACAAATAAACAAACCATATAGAAAACCCAGTAGCTAAACACATCAAAGCTAGGCTTCTTGCTTATATCACAAGCCAGTGCAGGCCAGGTAGCTCTCCTGCATGGCTTTCCTCCAAACAATGACTCAGAGATTCAGGCAGGTTCAATCCTACATTTCCGCCATTAGGAGTCTCTCACTACTTGATGTGTGGGAGAAGGGAGGTGGTGTGGCCAGAAACACTACTAAAGCAGTACCTAGAAGAAAAGATATACCTTTACATTTTTATATTAAAAAATAAGAAAGGTTGAAAACCAATGATCTAAGATTCCAACTCAAAAGCTAGAAAAAGAACAGCAAATTAAACCCCTGCAAAAAGGAGAACAGAGGCAAAAAGATAGGAGCAAAAATCATTTTTTTTAAAAACACACAACAGTAAATCAACAGTCAAAATCTTAATCTTTAACAGATTAATATAATTAATAACCCCCTAGCAAAAAAAAAAAAAAATCTAGGGGGGGGAAAAAGAGGCAAAGAGAGAATACAGATACCAAAATCAAATATTTAAAATGGGATATCATGGGGCATCTGTGTGGCTCAGTTGGTTGAGCATCCAACTTTGGATCAGGTCATGATCTCACTGTTTCGTGGGTTCAAGCCCCGCATCAGGCTCTCTACGGTCAGCACAGAGCCTGCTTCAGATCCTCTGCCCCTACTCTGTCCCCCCCCACTCACACTCCTTTGCTCACTCTCTCTCTCAAAAATAAATAAACATTAAAAACATTTAAAAAATTAGCAGTAAAATGGGATATCACTATGGATCTTATATACATTAATAGGATAATGAGAGGATATAATAAACAACTTACGTAAACAAATTGGCACTCTATGTGCCCACATTTATGCCAATAAATTGGAAGATTAAAGTGAAATATACAGGTTCCCTAGAATACAATTTACCAAAAGAAGAAATTTTAAAATACCAATACCAATATCAAAGAAAGTGAATCTGAAATTAAAACTCTTCCCACAGAGAAAACTACAGCCCAAAATAGCTTCACAAAAATTTAAAGTACAAATAATGCTGATCTAAATAAGTGCATCCAGAGAATAGAGGAAGAGAAACAACCAAACTCATTTTTATAAAGCTTGCAAAACTTGATACCTTGATATTGGAAAGACATTAAGAAGAGAAAATTACTGACCAACACTGCAAGCTGGGAAATTTAGAGGAGTCCATGGTGGGGCGCCTGGGTGACTCAGTCAGCTAAGCATCCGACTTCGGCTCAGGTCATGATCTCATGGTTTGTGAGTCTGAGCCCCAAGTTGGGCTCTGTGCTGACAGCTCGGAGCCTGGAGCCTGCTTCAGATTCTGTCTCTCTCTCTCTCTCTCTCTCTCTCTCTCTCTCTCTGCCCTTCTCCTGCTCCCACTCTACCCCCCCTCTCTCTCAAAAAAATAAATAAACATTAAAAAAATTTTTTAGAGGAGTCCCTGGTGAGCCCATATGGTGAGCAGTAACAATCTCCGCCAAAGTATACTCTTCTGGTCATTAAACACTTGTTTGTTCCCTCTTCCCACAAGAAAACGCCTTCAACTGATCCTCAAGGAAGACAATGCAAAGTCCAATCTACCATTGCATTGGTGAAATCCCTGAAATCCCAACCACCGGACAGAAAACATTTAACAAATCGGGCTGCATGACTTTGGCACTGACAGCTGAACAGAAAGGAGGATATTCAGAAAATCTGCAGAGTCACTGCTTGGACAAACCTGTCACTTAACCAAACTGTAACAGAGCCATGGTTCTGGTGGGACAGCCTGGTGTCCTGAGAACCAGGACTGCCAGATTCAGATGCATCTGGGTATGTCTGGAGCAGTTGTAGGGAGGGGGGCAGGCAGCAGTCTGTTGGCAGAAGGATGTAGGAACTTATGGGAAAGGGTCCAGCCTGTGAATGTGGTTCAATCTATCATTGTATTGCATAGTCCTCTCCATCAAGAACAGATAAAACTTCTCTTAGACTTGAAGACCTGTGAACTAAAAAAGCAAGTTGTCCATCTCATGCCCATGCCAACCTACAAATGTGCAAAGTGGATCAGGCAAAAGATAACTTCAGTAAACAAATAAGCACACCCCTTCAGAAAGGCAAGACTGAGAGACCCCCCCATAGTCACCATTCCACAGATACACTGGTATTACAATGCTGAAATACCAATGCTTCGACATCAGGGTTGCCTAGCCTGGAGCAGCGACTCTCTCACCATTATTATCCTTTGTGATCCTCTGCATCATCCTCTGGAGGGCTTCTTTCTGGACCCTTATTCTCCTTGGCTACATATAAAGAGGGAGCTGGGGAGACTGCTCTTCCTAGGGTCAATGCAACTTCCTGCCAGAGGTTGTTTTATGGCTTAACTAACGAACTTAGGCTTTTTACACAAGCTTGTGGTTTCTTTGACAATAGTTTCCTCAAAACATTGGTAAACTCTAATCTATTGGCACCCAGACTGTTTCATTTGCCAGTATTCCTACTCAGTGTTCTTTTGTAAGACAGTCTTCGAATTTTCTTGTAAGATACAGTCTTACAATTGCTTTTGTAAGACATAATCTTCTGCCTCCTTGCCCCCATGCTCTCTCTTTCAATGTGATAGTGGTTTCCTTGAAGCTGACTGGAACAAAGGAACACACATTTAATCAGATATTTTCCATGATTCACTATAATCAACTGAAACATCTTGAGTGTTTGTCACGCAGTGTTTTAAATTTCCATCTCTTACTGTTTAGGAGCTAAAAGCAGTCAGCTTTTCTAAGTCTGCTGGCCTCAGTATTCCAGGCTTTTGTCTATACCATTTAATTTCTACTGACAAAACAACCAAATATATTCTTTTTTAAATTTTATTCTTTTAATCTATTTTCAAGTTAGTTAACATATAGTGCACTCTTGGCTTCAGTAGAACCCAGTCATTCATCTCTTACATATGATACGCAGTGCTCATCCCTCCTTAATGCCCATCATCCATTTAACCTACCCTCCCCCCAAGTACCCCCTTCCAAAAACCCTCAGTTTGTTCTCTGTATTTAAGAGTCTTTTATGGTTTGTCTCCCTCTCTGTTTTTATCTTATTTTTCCTCCTCTTCCCCTATGTTCATCTGTTGGGTTTCTCAAACTCCACATACAAGTGAAATCATATGGTGTCTGTCTTTCTCTGATTGGCTCATTTCAGCTAGCATAATACCCTCCAGTTCATCCACGTTGTTGCAAATGGCAAGATTTCATTCTTTTTCATCACCAAGTAGTATTCCATTGTATGTATATACCACATCTTCTTAATCCATTCATCAGTTGATGGATATTTGAGCTCTCTGTATAATTTGGCTATTGTTTATAGCACTGCTATAAACATTGGGGTTCATGTGCCCCTTTGAATCAGCATTTTTTGGATACTTTGGATAAATTCCTAGTAGTGCAATTGCTGGGTTGTAGGGTAGCTCTATTTTTAATTTTTTGAAGAACCTCCACCATACTGTTTTCCAGAGTGGCTGCACCAGTTTGCATTCCTACCAACAGTGCAAAAGGGTTCCCCTTTCTCCACATCCTCGCCAACATCTGTTGTTTGCTGAGTTGTTAATATTAGCCATTCTGACAGGTGTGAGGTGGTATCTCATTGTCGTTTTGATTTGTATTTCCCTGATGATGAGTGATGTTGAGCATCTTTTCATGTGTTTGTTTGTTTGTCATCTGGATGTCTTCTTTGGAAAAGTGTCTATTCATGTCTTCTGCCCATTTCTTCACTGGATTATTTGGTTTTTGGGTGTTGAGTTTGGTAAGTTCTCTATAGCTTTTGGATACTAACCCTTTATCCGATGTCATTTGCAAATGTCTTCTCCCATTCCATCAGTTGCCTTTTAGTTTTGTTCATTGTTTCCTTTGCTGTACAGAAGCTTTTTATCTTTATGAGGTCCCAGTAGTTCATTTTTGTTTTTATTTCCCTTGCCTCCACTTGACGTGGAGACACGTCAAGTAAGAAGTTGCTGCAGCTGAGGTCAAAGAGGTTGCTGCCTGTTTTCTCCTCTAGGATTTTGATGGTTTCCTGTCCCACACTTAGGTCTTTTATCCATTTTGAATTCATTTTTGTGTATGGTATAAGAAAGTGGTCCAGTTTATTTCTGCTGCATGTTGCTGTCCAGTTCTCCCAGCACCATTTGCTAAAGAGACTGTCTTTTTTCCATTGAATACTCCTTCCTGCTTTGTCAAAGCTTATTTGGCCATACACTTGTGGTTCCATTTCTGGGTTCTCTATTCTATTACATTGATCTATGTGTCTGCTTTTGTGCCAATACCATACTGTCTTGATGATTACAGTTTTGTAATACAGGTTAAAGTCCAGAATTGTGATGCCTCCAGCTTTGATTTTCTTTTTCAACATTACTTTGGCTATTCAGGGTCTTTTGTGGTTCCATACAAATTTTAGGATTGTTTGTTCTAGTTCTGTGAAGAATGCTGGTGTTATTTTGATAAGGATTTCATTGAATGTGTAGACTGTTTTGGGTAGTATTGACATTTTAACAATATTTCTTCTTCCAATCCATGAGAATGGAATGTTGTTTTTCCATTTCTTTGTGTCTTCGATTTCTTTCACAAGCTTTCTATAGTTTTCAGTGTACAGATCTTTTACCTCTTTGGGTAGGTTATTCCTAGGTATTTTATGGGTTTTGGTGCAATTGTAAATGAATAGATTACTTGATATCTCTTTCTGTTGCTTCATTACTGGTGTATAGAAATGCAACCGATTTCTGTACATTGATTTTATATCCTGTGATTTTGCTGAATTCATGTATGAGTTCTAGAAGGTTTTTGGTGGAGTCTTTCAGGTTTTCCATGTAGAGTATCATGTCATCTGAGAAAAGTAAGAGTTTGTCTTCTTTGCCAATTTGGATGTCTTTTATTTCATTTTGTCCATTTCATTTTGTTTATTTCATTTTGCTGAAGCTAGGACTTCCAATACTATGGCGAACAACAGTGGTGAGAGTGAATATCTCTTTTGTGTTCCTGATCTTAAGGGAAAAGTTCTCAGTTTTTCCCCATTGAGAATGATATTAGCTGTGGGCCTTTCATATATGGCTTTTATGATGCTAAGGTATGTTTCTTCTATCCCGACTTCTTTGAGGGTTTTTATTAAGAAAGGAGATGTTGTATTATGTCAAATGTTTTTTCTGCATCAATTGACAGGAACATATGGTTCTTTTCCTTTCTTCTATTAATGTGGTATACCACATTGATTGATTTGCAAATATTGACCAGCTCTGCAGCCCAGGAATGAATCCCACTTGATCATGGTGAATAATTTTTTAATGACTGTTGAATTCGATTTGCTAGTATCTTGTTGAGAATTTTTGCATCATGTTCATCAGGAATATTGGCCTGTAATTCTCCTTTTTCATGGGATCTTTGTCTGGTTTTGGAATCAAGGTAATTCTGCCTTAATATAATTGATTTGGAATCTTTCCTTCCATTTCTCTTTTTGGAACAGTTTGAGAAGAATAGGTATTAACTCTGCTTTAAATGTCTGGTAGACATTCCATTTCTTTGCTGGTTATGGGTCTGTTCAAATTTTCTATTTTTTCCCGTTTGAGTTTTGGTAGTGTGTGAGTGTCTAGGAATTTGTCCATTTCTTCCAGATTGTCCAGTTTTTGGCATATGATATTTTCATAGTATTCTCTAATAATTATTTGTATTTCTGTGGTGTTGGTTGTGATCTCTCCTCTTTCATTTGTGATTTTATCTATTTGGGTCCTCTCTCTTTTCTCTTTGAGAAGTCTGGCTAGAGGGTTATCAATTTTGTAAGCCAGCTCTTAGATTCACTGATTTGTTCTACTGTTGTTGTTGTGGGTTTTTTTCTTTTTTTGGATTCTATATTGTTTATTTCTGCTCTAATCTTTATTATTTCTATTCTTCTGTTGGCTTTGGGTTTTCTTCACTGCTGCCTTTCTATTTCCTTTAAGTGTGAGGTTAGGTTGTATATTTGGGACCTTTCTTGCTTCTTAAGATAGGCCTGAATTGCAATGTATTTTCCTGTTAGTACTGCCTTTGCTGCATCCCAAAGGGTTTGGACTATCATGGTTTCATTTTCATTTGCTTCCATATATTTTTAAATATCTTCTTTAATTTCCTGGTTAACCCATTCATTCTTTAGTAGGATGTTCTTTAGCCTCCATGTATTTGGGAGCTTTCCAAATTTTTTCTTGTATTTGATTTCAAGTTTCATAGTGTTGTGATTCTGAAAATATGCATGGTATGATCTCAATCCTTTTATATTTGTTATTCTAAAAGAAAAAAAAAAGGAGAGAGTGGTGAGACACAGAGAAGAGAAGAACAAATAGGAAAAACTGGCAGACAGATAGACAAACAGACTAACAGACAAAAACAACAGTGCCTGAGACCCGTGGCTGTGCTGGTTTGGAGGAGAGGCCATCTGGTTCGTTCACTGTCAATCTCACTCCTGTAGATAAGCAGTTGCCAGGGGCACAGGGCAGGGTTTGTTGTAAGCGGGTCCCGCCTCCACTAGGGACCACGGTTCTGTTCCCTGAAACCCCACCTTGTTCATGTTGGAGGGGGAAAATCGCAACACCTCAATCTCTCCTCCCCCAACCAGTGTCTCAAACCACTGTTAGGCAGCCCTCACAGAGTAGCACGGGCAGGCTGGCTTGGACTGCTCCACAGTCTCTGGCGCCTCCTAGGCACTGGGCTGAGATTCAAAACCCAATATCTTAAAGGATCCCACACCCTGGGGACCTGGTTCTGGAAAAGGGACACTCCGCCCAGGTGATAAAAGGCCTTGAGCTGGCACCTGCAGGGTCTTTTGTCCTTGAGGTGGGGCAATACACCTTCTTCCTACAGTACTCAAGGGAGGAGACTGTTCTCTCCCAGTGCATCCCTGAGATTGCTACATCCACCCTAAGGCTGGCTCCCCTACCCACCAGGTGCTGCGTACCCAGAAGCAGCTCTGGTCAGAGAAAGTCGCGCACTTTTGAAAACCTGGAGTTTCAGCACCTAAGGCTGTTTGCAAGATAGAAACTGGCACTCTCCATATTTCTCATTCCCCAGTCCATTGTCAGGAGAGGTTTTCCTCTTATGCTAACTCAATACCGCAATCTCACAGCCCCTCTTTCTCTCCCTTTTGTCTCTCCACAGAAGGGGTTCCTTCCCTCTATGCCTACACCTTTTTATCTCCCCCAACTGGCATACACACACCTTGATCCTACCAAGCTGTCTCCCTCCACCCGTGGAGATCCTTGTGCCACTCCGCACATTGATTTCCTGAGTGTTCCAAGTGATCTGACCTCAATATAGCTGTGTTTGAGGGACACGAGAAATCCCAGGCCCCCTATTTCTCTGCCATCTTAACTCCCCCTAGCCTCCTATCATATTTTTTGGAAGTATTTGTGAAGTATTGAGGTTAACTCTTCTTTAAACATTTGGTAGAATTTAACATTGAAGCCACCTGTTCTGTTTTTCTTTGAGGAAAGTTTTTGATTACTAATCCAATCTATTTGTTTGAGGTCTGTTATAGTTTTCTATTTCTTCTTGAGTCAGTTTCCATGTTTTATGTCTTTCTAGAAATCTGTTCATTTCATCTAGGCTATTTAATTTTTTGGCATATCAGTGTTCATAGCATTCCCTTATATTCCTTTTTATTTTGGTAAGATCAGTAGTTATGTCTTCTCTTTTATTCCTGACTTTAGTAATTTGAGTCTTCTCTTTTTTTTTTCTTGGTCATTCCAGGTAAAGGTTTGTCAATGTAATTGATCTTTAAAAACAACAACAGCAACAACAACAACAACAAATACAGAGAACAAGCTGAGGGCTGCTGAAGGGGAAGTGGGTAGGGGATGGATTAAGTGGATGGTGGGCATTAAGGAGGGCACCTTTTTTTAAAAAAATATAATTTATTGTCAAGTTGGCTAATGTACAGTGTATACAGTGTGCGCTTGGTTTTGGGGGTAGATTCCCATGATTCATCACTTACATATAACAAACACCCAGTGCTGATAGGAGGGCGCTTTTTGGTATGAGCACTGGGCGTGATATGCCAAGTGATGAATCACTGGGTTCTACTCCCGAAACAAGGCTACACTGCATGTTAACTAACTTGAATTTAAATGAAAAAATAAAAATAAAAATAAGAAAAAAACCTTCTAGTTCTGTTGATTTTCTCTATTGTTTTTCTATTTGTATTTTATTTATTTCTGACCCAATCTTTATTATTTCCTTCCTTCTGCTTGCTTTGGGTTTAGCTTGCTCTTCTTTTTCTAGTTCCTAAAGATGAAAGTTTAGGTTATTGATTTGACATCTTTTTTTCTCTTTCAATACAGGTGTTTACAGCTATAAATTTCCCTTGCACTGCTTTATTATATCCCATAAGCTTTAGTATATTATGTTTTCATTTTGATTCACCTCAAAGTATTTTCTAATTTCCCTTGTGAATTCTTCTTTGGCCCATTCAGAAGAAATATGTTTCATTTCCACATGTTTGTGAATTTCCTTCTGTTACTTATTTCTAATCTCATTCTATTGTGGTCACAGAACTACATTATTTTAAACCTTTTAAATTTATTGAAACTTGTTTTGGGTTTGACATATGGTCCATTATAGAGAATGTTCCATGAACACTTGAAAAGAAAATATATTCTGTTGTTGAGTGGAAGGTTTTATTGGTATCTATCAGGTCTAGTTTGTTTATATTGTTGTTTAAGTCTCTATATTCTTCTTGATCTTGTAAGTCCACCTAGTTATTCTATCCATTATTGAAAGTGGGGTATTGAAGTCTTCAACTCTTATTGTAGAACTGTCTCTTTATCTCTCAATTCTGTTAGTTTTTGTTTTGTATATTTTGGGGCTCTGTTTTTAGATGCACATATGTTTAAAATTTTTACATCTTCTTGATGGATTGATTCTTTTGTAATTAAAAAAAGACTTAAGCTATTCTTCTTTGTCTCTAGCAACAATTTTTGTCTTACAGATTTTTGTTTTTTTCTGGTATTAGTATAGTCATTCCAATTTTTTTTTCTTAGCTACTATATGCATGGTATATATTTTTCCATCCTTTTGCTTTCAACCTATTTCTGTCTTTAAATCTAATATACATGTCTCATAGATGGTATATAGTGTATCATGGGCATTTATTTGTTTGCTTGCTTGCTTGCTTTTTACCCATTCTGTCAGTCTCTGGCCAATTTTATTCTGAGCTCATCTTTTTCTTGTGACACCTTGTCAGTTGCAACCAATAGTAGCCAATGTGCACTACTAATGTTCTGTTATTCCACTTCTCCTCCTACAGATGTCATATAAGTAAACATCAGTTCTGCCCGCAAAGTTAGATCAATTGATAAAGTCTCAGCACCACAGAACATGCATTGAGACATTTCCAGTCTCCAACATTAGTTTTCCTCTCAGCATGCCACCAGACCATTAAGCTGTTAGAGCAGTGCTCTACTTCAAGATAGCAATTTGCATATTTGTACAGATCTTCCTCAACTTATAATGGGACTATGTACCAATAAACCCATTATAGGTTGAAAACATCAACAGTCAAAAATGCTTGCACTACACCTAACCTACTGAACATCATAGCTTAGCCTATCCTACCTTCAGTGTGCTCAGAACACTTACATTAGCATACAGTTGGACAAAATCATCTAATGCAAAGCCTATTTTATAATTAAGTATTGCATATCTCATATAGTTTATTCAGCACTATACTGAAAGTGAAAAACAGAATGGTTGTATAGGTGCAGAATGGTTATAAGTGTATCAGTTGTTTACCCTCCTGATTTCATGGCTGACTGGGAGCTACAGTTCATTGCCACTGCCCAGCATCACAAGAGAGTACTATACAATGTATTGCTACACTGGGAAAAGATCAAAATTCAAAGCATGGTATCACTTTTGCACCATCATAAAGTCAAAAAATTGTAAGTCGAACCATTGTAAGACAGGAATCCCTGGTATAATATTTATATCAGTCAAGAGTATGAAAATGATATAGTATGATAATAAATAAACTCAAAAATCTAACTGGTCTAACCTAACAAGGTTTATTTCTCACTCATGTTACCATCCAATGCAGGTCAGGTAACTATCCACATGGCTGTCTCTAAGCAGCAGCATACCACTTACGTGTAGCTATTTTGCCATCTCTGTGTTCTTCACTTTCTGAAATCATAGACAGGAGAGACAGAGAGTGGCTGATAGCGCACGGGGGTTATTGCCAGGCTCGAAAATAGCACATATCACTTTGGCTCACACCTAATGGGCCAGATATACTCACATTTAACTGCATGTGACTCAACTGCAACAGAGATGAAAATCTTCAGAAACACATTAATATTTGATGATCACTAGTAGTCTCCACCATACCCCTATTCCCTAAATATATCAGAATTTCACCTTTGAAAGAGGAGAAGGGTGGTCAGAGTCCACTAGTTTATAAATACAAGCCATCCAGAACTGGAAGAGGTATCATGGTTAAGTGGTATGGGCTCCAGAGTCAGGCTGTCTGTGTTCAAATCTTAAGTCTACTATTTAATAATTATGTCAACTAAGACACCAAATTAACCTCTATAGGCTTTAGTTTGCTTGTCTGTAAAGTGGGGATTAAATCGTACCTACCTTTTAGATGCGTTGTCAAGGTGAAATGAGCCAATCTCTGTAAAACAGAGAAAATACCTTGCACATAGTAAGTATGTAATAGATGTTACCTATTATTAGTTAAAAAGCTGGAAAATAGTGAGACAGGAAATAAAACCATACAGTGAATGTTATTGCTGTAAATATTTTCCTCTGCGTGCCTGATTGGAAATGTGTTTGTCTGGGGGCTCCAAGCAGTGGCAGGAAAGTAAGTGGCCAGACAGATGAGGCGCTAATGGGCTTATTTATATGAGATGAACAGGCGTCTGATAATGGCATTAGCTCTTACAAGTGCAGTGGTCCAACCTTAAGAATGCTCCCTGAGAACTTAAAGAGGAGAGGCTTAATTGGAGTGCAGTTTAAATCTCATCACAACCCTACACAAAGAACAAAGTCGCCGGCACAGTGGCAAGAAGCTTGGACTTGACTTTGACTGCTTCTGATATTCCAAACAATATGGCTCTGCCAAGCTCAGGATGAAGGATCAAGAGGAGCCCAGCAAGTGTGAATCTATCAGCTTTCACTCTGAGGGGGCTGAGCAGGCTCTTGTTCCTGCTACAGTTAAGAGATGAATTTGCAAGGAGCCCAGAGAAATAAAGTACTCATCTGAGCTGAGTGTGGTCAATCCAGTTTTTGAATTCAGGGTCTTTATCTGAGAGGTGATAGGGCACAGTGGCTAAAAGCACAGATTCTGGAGTCAAACTGTGTTCAAACCCCAACTCTGACCCTGAATTAACTGTGTGAATCTAAGCTAGTCATTAACTCCTCCAAACCTACCAGTTTTTATCCATTAGCTGGGATTTATATTACTGTGTTTGTTGTCCTCTATTTGCCCTTCCATATCCACTTTTCCTCTCTCCGTGCACACCCTGATTTATGTCCCAGGATACTGGCCTATAAGAATGGAATCAAGGGACTCCATTGCTCTCTGGCATCTGGTTGTGTCCAAGAATTTAGCACATGGGACGAGAGTGAAATCTTGGTATTTATTTCCCTAGATCCCACTCTGCTGGGTTGCTGCAGGTTGGTTGTGACCCTCTCCCAAAGACCACAGCTACTTTTCATTATAGCTTTTTTCCACAGGTTCCTAAAACCACTACCTCCTCTTTCCTTTTCAGGCCTGGCATAGTAACAGTTCCCCACTATCACTAGCTCCAACATACTCTAACATCCCTTGTTTCTTTCCCTAAACTCTTCCCACTTAATCCCCTCATTAAGTGCTCTTCAATTACCCACTTTTGAGTGCCAGGACCTTGACTAATACAACTACATGCTTACAGTAGATACACCTTTGGGTGGCTAACTGGTTCACAGTGACTCCTTTTCTCTGAGAACCATCCTTATACAAAGGTGGCCATCCCTGTACTACATGTCCCTTCAACCTGATTGGTTCAAGGATAGATACCTGACCCAAGGTAGGCCAATCAGATTCTCCCTCATAGAAATGTGATATTTGGAACAAAGAGAAGCCAGTAGGACTGCACCAGGTTTATCTCCAAATCCACCTTGTAAACAGTCTACAAAAGCAGGCAAGAGTGGGTTCCTATATTTCCAAGTTTTGATTATTCAACCCTTCCTCCTGTTCCATGAGATACCCTATTATCCTTTCAATACATTTCTTCTTCTTTAACTAGCCAGAGTTGGTTTCTGCTGCTTACATTCCAAAGAATGTCAATGAATACAGTACCTCATAGAATTTTATGAGATAATATATACAGGGTAGTTAGCACAATGTTTGATGTATGGTAAGCTCCCAATAATTTGTAGCATTTATTGTTTATAACAGTGGAACTAATAAGAGAATGAGAAGACAAGCCACAAACTGGGAGAAAATATTCACAAAGACACATCTGAGAAGAACTGTTATCCAAATTATACAAAGAACTCTTAAAATTCAACAATAAGAAAATTAACCCAATTAAAGGATTAAAAGTCCAATACAACAGGAGACTTAACTTCAAAATGGAAGGGTCCATATGGGGTCATATTATGTACTCCCACTGCAGTAAATTTAGAGGGGCACTCTTCATGGGCTCCTATATATAAAATAAAATCTATACTCCCTTCACAGGAAACCAAAGGGCCTTCTCATTCCTGTGAACCTGTAGAAGACCTCAAACTTCTTATGATGGTTGTACATTTTTCATTCTCCTTTCCCCAATTTATACTAACAATTCCTCCTTACAGTGGGCCATTCAAGATGATCACCACAGACATTTTAATTACAAAGCAGAAAACCCATCTATTCCTGCTGTCTGTTCCCATTCCCATCTGAGGATGCTTCAAGCCTGATATCTAAAAATCTTCTCACTGGCAGCACTGGCAGACACTGGGTTTGTAATTTGCTCTAACCATTAACCTGTATTTTTCTTGTGTCTATAAAAGTACCTCTTATTAATTACCTAATTGCTTACTAAGCAGAACAGAGTCTATATGATGGCTAAACACCACCTGTTACACAGTTATGGCCTCAATAACTCTCAAAATAAGATTATATTATTAAATACTAAAATAACTCAAATGCATAAAGCAGTTCTACAAAATAGAATGGCATTAAATGTTTTAACTGTTGCACAAGGTGGAACTTGTGCTCTCAAAAACAGTGCTGTGTGTGCATTTCAGATTACCACAAAAATATTTTTGGATTTCTAGCTGACATGAATATTCAAATTGGCGCTTTTAAACAATCCCTCTCTTTCCTTTAATGATTGGTTAAACATCTAGACTGGAGGATTTCAATCACCTATTAAGGGTCTCTCTGTTGGACTTCTCATAGTTCTAGCCATGCTAATCCTAATATGTTGCCTTTTTCAATGTCTCTCTGCTTGGTGCTGAGACTCCATCACCATGGCAGATGATCCTTACCCACAGAGGTACCACCTTACCATCCATATTGGATTCAGCTGCTTCTGCCTTTTGTAATTCCCTTGTATGTTCCCTGACTGACCAATGTTGACCATTAGGTAGGTACATCACACCCCTACTCAGCGGGAAGAAGCTACAGAGATGAGATCTAACACCTTCAACAACCTTAAAGATTTAAGGGTCAACATTGTTCAGGGAGGATATGATGAGGGACCTTATGACAAGCTGATGGTCAAGCACAAGCTAGCACACTGCCCCTCCCCCCCCCCCAGGTGGGATATGTGTGGTATTCCTCAGGCACTCCTAGCTGTTCACAGACAAAGGAAAGGGAAAGAAAACCAAAGGTTAAACTGATAGAGTCTTCATCAGTTTACAAATATTTCATCAATAGCCTAATCTCCAGAAACTCCCTACTGTCTTAATGATAGTTTTGCTAAAGAGGAAAACATCCTTAGCTTCACAATAGCTAGGTCTCCAGTAATCAGTGAGTCTTCTTTAGCATATGGAAATCCCTTTAAGAAATTTGACTTTATCTCCCCCAACTCTACTGTATATAACCACTCTTCACAACCCCAGTGCAGCTCTTTCTGCCTATGGGTCCTGTCCCATTGTTTAATAAAATCACCTTTTTGCACCTAAATGAATAAATAAATAAATAGTAAAAGACAATAACAAATACCTCACCAAATACAGATGGCAAAAAGCATATAAAAAATGTTCAACATCACATTTCATTAGGGAATTATAAATTAAAACAATGAGATACCACTACACATCTATTAGAATGGCCAAAACCCAAACACTGACAACAGTAAATGCTGACAACGATGTGGAGCAACTGGAACTCTCATTCATTGCTGGTGAGAATGCAAAATGGTACCGCCACTTTGGAAGACAGTTTGCAGTTTTTTACAAAATTAAACATGCTTGTATTATACAATCCAGTAGTTGTGGGTATTTTCCCACATGAGTTGAAAACATATGTTTACACAAAAACCTACACAAAAACCTGAACATTTATAGCAGCTTTGTTCATAATTGCCAAAACTAGAAAGCAACGAAGGTCTCCTTCAGAAGGTGAACATAGAAATAAACTGTGGCAAACCCAGAGAATGGAATATTATTCAACTCTAAAAAGAAATGAGCTATTGAGCCGTAAAAAGCCATGAAGGAAAAAAATGCATATTTTTTCAAATGCATATTATCAAATGAAGATGCCAGTCTAAAAAAGCTATATATATACTATATGATTCCAACTACCTGACATTCTGGAAAAGACAAAAATGTGGGGACAAAAAGATTAGTGGTTGCCAAGGGGTGGGAAGAGGGAGGTATGGGCAGTCAGAACATAGAGGAATTTTAGGGCAGTGAAGCTACTCTGCATGATACTATGATGCTGAATACATGTCATTTATACATTTGTCAAAACCCATAGAAAGAACAATACCAAGAGTGAACCCTAAACTATGGACTTTGGGTGATGAGGATGTGTCAGTGTAGGTTCATCAATTGTAACAAATGAACCACTCTGCTGGTGGTGGGGGTGGGGGGGGTTGATAGGGGAAGAAATGGGGGTGGGGGTAGGAGGTATAAGAATTCTCTATGGTTTCCACTCATTTTGCTGTGAACCTAAAACTTCTCTAAAAAATGAAGTTTACTAATTTTTTTTTAAGCGGAAAAAAGGTGGAGCTAATAATTACCTCACATATTTTGTGAAAATTAATGAATCCATGTGGTCTCTACTAAACTCTGATGAGCTCCCATAGGACTCAGTTCTGGAGAGTTAATCTAGGCAAATCTCAATTAGTTCTAATGTCCTACAAGAGAGATAATATTAACAATGCCACAAGATGTCCACTGACTGATGAATGGATAAAGAAGATGTGGTGTGTGTGTACACACACACACACACACACACACACACACACACACCAGAATACTACTCGGCAATCAAAAAGAATGAAATCTTGCCATTTGCAACAACGTGAATGCAGCTAGAGTGTATTATGCTAAGCAAAATAAGGCAGGCAGAGATAGACAAGTATCAAATTATTTCACTCATCTGTGGAATTTAAGAAACACAACAGATGAACATAGGGGAAGAGAAGGAAAAATAAAATAAAAACAGAAAGGAAAGCAAACTCTAAGAGACTCTTAAATACAGAGAACAAACTGAGGGTTGCTAGGGGGTAGGTGGATGGGGGGATGGGCTACATGGGTGATGGGCATTAAGGAGGGCACTTGTTGGGATGAGCACTGGGTGCTATATGTAAGTGATGAGCCACAGGGTTGCACTCCTAAAACCAATACTACACTGTATGTTAACTAACTTGAATTTTAAAAAATAAATACAAAAAAAAAACAATGCCACAGACTGACACAGTGCAGCAGTGGACATGTTATTTGGTCTGTTTGAGTTTCCTCATTTGTAAACTGTTCTCTCCCTCTCCCAAAGGAGTCTTGTGAGATGGTCAATCAATCAAGTCCTGGGGAGGCAAATGATTAAGTGGGCCAAAGAGAACACTCCAGCTCCTACACACAGGGAAACTGAGACACCTAAACAACGACCAATTAGAGTTTTTCTGTGAAATTAGTTGAATTACTAGGAGTTGTCTCTCTTCTTTTAAGATCACAAACTTAAGGATAATTAAATCCTGAAGTCTCTGAGATTGTTTCAACATATGGGAACAGTGTGCTAGAAAAGAACTCCAACATAGAAGGAAGCCATCCCAAAAGATAGAGGAAAATAGAGAAATGGATTCCTGGCAAATTTGGGGGTTCCTTGATCCGGCTATGCCTGAAGCTAAAACCTGGAGTTTTCCTTTATGAAAGCCAATACATTCTCTTTTTGCCTATGCTGATTAGAGATGGATACCTGTTATTTGCAGCTGAGACAGTCCTATCATTATATAAACCTTTCTTCTAAAAATGTTAGATACTTTCAGAATTATTTCCTTTGTCTTAAAAAATTAAAAATATGGGGTGCCTGGGTGGCTCAGTCAGTTGAGCGTCTGACTTCGGCTCAGGCCATGATTTCATGGTTCATGAGTTTGAGCTCTACATCGGGCTCTTTGCTATCGGCACAGAGCCCACTTCAAATCCCAATCTCCTTCTCTCTCTGCCCCTCCCCTGCTTGCACTCTATCTCTCTCAAAATAAATAAATAAACTTTAAATAAATAAATAATAAAAACACAATTATTTCCTTTGTCTTAATAAAAGCCCTGGGAAATAATGGGTACAGAAATTTTTCTTTTCATTTTTCTGGGGGGAAAAAACTAATATGTTAAGAAATATTTTCAAATTTACATAGCAAATATTTACAAATCTACATGGTTCCAAGTGTAGAATACCAGTCCCACTAGGGCCACATTATGACCTTTCATGAGTTCCAGACACTTTTGTCTTCATGAGCAACTTCTTCCATAAAATGATATTTGAAATTGCATTTTATGAATGCACTGGTATAACACAATCCAGACTGGCTTCATTTTTATATATTATTTTTATTTTTTTGTTCTTTTTTTTTTAAGATTTTATTTTTAAGTAATCTCTACACCAATGTGGGGCTCAAACTCACAACCCTGAGAGCAAGAGTCCCATGCTCCACCAACTGAGCCAGCCAGGCACGCTTTTTTTGTTCTTTTTAAAAGAAACCAAAACATTTGGCCCTAATGAGCCAAATGGGTAAGACGACCCTAAGCCTTGTTTGCAAAAGAAAATAGAAAGAAGTATGAGATAATATATGTGAATATACTAGGTACTCTGTTGACCATAAGTCACTGAACAAATGTAAGAACTATTAATTATAAAAGGGTGCTCTCAGGAGGGTAATGCAAATGTGTAGCCCACATATATGATCATGAAATGGTCAAACACCAAAACCCCAAGTGGCTACAAATAGGAGAGGCTTAATGGTAAGAGACCGAAGGATGGGGAATCAATGGCTTTTGACAGTAAGGAGCCTTTTGCAAGTCACTGGGCTCTGTCACTGGGCCCTGTGTTCATGGCATGGACCAGCATGAGGCACTGCCAAGGAGAAGCAATCTTGGGCACAGAGGAAAGCTGACATACACTCAGTTGAGTCTAGTCCTGCTCTTCAACTGGACAAGGCTGGCAGAACTCATGAAGAGACATGTGGGCCAGGGAGTAGTTTTGGGACAAGGCTGAAAGAGAGTTTTTACCCAGGTGGCCATAGGCAGGGTGGACCCAAAAGCATAGATCAAATGTCAAGTGCAAAAAGGTAAAGTGAGGTCAAAGACAAAGAAATGACAGGTCAGGAACAGGAGGGATCAGGAACACTATGTGGTGGGGCGCCTGGGTGGCTCAGTTGGTTAACCACCTGACTTCAGCTCAAGTCAAGCTCCGTGTAGGGCTCTGTGCTGACAGCTTGGAGTCTGGAGCCTGCTTTGGATTCTGTGTCTCCTTTCTCTGCCCCTCCACAATTTACAATCTGTCTCTCTCTCTCTCTCTCAAAATAAATAAACATTAAAAAAAAAAAAAGAACACATTGTGTGGAGCTGTCAGAAGAGGATCACACAAAAAGCCATGAACTAGAAGGCATGTTTTAGGGGCCTGTTATAATGTGCTGACCCCATGGCCCAAAGGCAGTCCCTGGTATCTGTAAGATTTTGTGCAGAGTCAGACATACTGGATGAAATTAAGCCCTCTCAAAAACGTAGTCACTGAAGATTTACTCCTTTACTGTAAACTTTGAACAACTGTTGTTGGAGAGACTGGGAATTCTCCACTGTTGATATTAAGACCCCACTTTAAGGAAGTAAATCGGTTCAATGTAGAAATGTAGTATTCAGACAGCTTGAGGTACAGAAGAGGATTAAGAAATAAAACCAGGCTAGGGGCACCTGGGTGGCTAAGTCTTTTAAGCGTCTGACTTTTGATCCCAGCTCAGGTCATGATCTCATGGTTCATGAGTTTGAGCCCCCAAGTCAGGCTCTGCACTGTCAGCATGGTGCCTGCTTGGCTCTCTCCCTCTCTCTCTGCCCCTGTCCTGCTCTCTCTCTCTCTCTCTCAAAAATAAATAAAAAGAAAGAAAGAAAGAAAGAAAGAAAGAAAGAAAGAAAGAAAGAAAGAAGAAAGAAAGAAAGCCAGACTAAGATAAGACAACAATGAAGAGGATGCCAACCAAAGCAGGACACAGATGATGTCCTCTGCCACACCTGGCTGGAGTTGTCACAGTCCCCTAGCAAAAAGTGAATTGCATCAAGAAACGAACAACATTTTATCTTCATTTGTGGTTACTTGTATAAGTGCATTTGATTCAGTCTGCTTGTATAGTTTTCATCCCCCACTGTGAGCTCAGCCATTCTAGACTAGACTTTGAGTTCTCATTGCCTTTATAGAGTTCTGAGAGCAAGATGTCTCTTATGGTAATAGGAGACACCTGTCTTTATGGAAAGACACCTTGGAGAAGTAGGTTCCAACAGTCACTGCTTAGATCCTAGTGCCCAAATTGAGAAGATGAGGTAACCACTCTCCCCCTCACCTCCTTTGAAACTACAGAACACGCCAGAACATTAGAGAACAAGGCGTCAACAGGCCTAGTACTATGCGGGTGTGCCACATATTACATAAGCACATGGATTAATTAAGAAGCAAGGTCTGAACTGGGTCAGACATGAAGGGGCCCAAGAAACAACAAGTACTCAGATAACTGAGAACATGACACAAGAACTTGCCAGGCAGCTGTGCTGTTAAGTCAATAAGAACGTGTTGCTGGGAGATGCCCGGTCTCTGCAATATGACTGAGACTTTTGTCATGCTGCCTCTTGCTGCTTTTTGCTGCATTGCTGAAGGAATGACCTTCACAGCACAGGCCTGCGGGCACGGTGAGAGGGGAGGTGGAAGTCCTCACACGGGGCGGAGATTGGGAAGCCATGATGGGCAGTGCCCTCCGAGGTAGCCAAGGCTCCTTCAGTTCACCTTCACGGACAGCCTGGCCTGGGTTGAGAGCAGTGGGGGTGGATGTCAAGGTTTCAAAAACGTGGCCCACTCCAGCCTTCCCTGGTTCTGTAAAAATTCTGTAGGAGCGCTGGGTCCCTTCTAGAGCTTCAATAACTCATAAAGTCAATGCGCTCAGGTGCCCGGCTTCTCTCTTTGCCTCCTTCAAACAAGTAAAATTTTATCTCTCCCTCTCTCCCTCGCTCTCTCCCTCTCTCTTTTTTAAATAAGTGTGTTTCTATTTTTATTCTTGTTTTTCTTCAAACCAAAAACTTCAATAACCACTAGAAACACAAAGAAGAGGAAATTGTGATATATAGTCACTTCCTAGACTACAGCTCAAACTCCTGGAAAGAGTCTGTGTTTTAGCATCTGCCTTGAGCTGCAGACCACAGATCTCAGTTTTAAATTGGAGGCAGGGACGCCTGGTGGCTCAGTTGGTTAAGCACCCAACTCGTGTTCTCTGCTCAGGTCATGATCTCACAGGTCCTGAGTTCCAGCTCCATAACAGGCTCTGTGCTGATGGCAGGGATCCTGCTTGGGATTCTGTCTCTCCTTCTCTCTGCCCCTCCCCCACTTGTGCAAGTGCACGTGTGTGGGTGTGTGTGCTCTCTCTCTCTCTCTCAAAATAAATAAACTTTAAAAATAAAAACAAATAAATTGGAAGCAGAATGGGCTTCTTTTAACCATTCTGTTTAAAAAGAGCTACAGAGGAGCATCCTGCATGCAACACTCCGGGACTCTTCTACAGAAAAGAGAGCTAGGAATCCGTACCAGGTGCAAACAACACATCTTCTGCTACCTCTGACAGACTCAGAGCCTTCCAGTCATTCTCAACGCCACTCCTCGCCATTGCACTTGATGGAGCTGACTGACCACGTGGAAAATTACCCCAAAAAAATCTGTGAAAGAAACTTGCAAGGAAAGTTACAGAACATCACAGTGGAAAACTCCTGTTTAGCAGGGCAGAGGGCCAGAGCAAAATCTTTGCAGAGCCATGCCACTGAGCTTCCCCCACCTCCATCTTCACCTTTACTCTTCCATCTTGGCTCACTGACCCTTTATAATTGCTGGCATCATGTAATACGCTGGCCTACAATGAGGAAGGGAAACAAAATTTCAAGAGACACAGTTAGAGGTACCTGTTCTGCCTACCTCCCTGTCTCTTGGAACTGTCCCTGCTCCTAGTCCCTTCAGTCTAGCTGGTCATTCGTTCATTTATTGCATAGATATTTATTGACCACTTACTATATCCCAAGAGTGTGGTAAGTGGAGATACAAAAAATGAGCAAAACAGACAGGCCCAACCTTACAGAGTTAACTTTTTAGTAGGGAGAGTTAGGTGATATGCAAGTAAATAAATAAATGAAGAACATAATTTGGGGTAAAAATGCTTGCTATGAATTTTTAAAACACAAAATGATGTGATGTTCTAGAGAGTGATTTGGAGAAGGGCTGCCTACTCTAGATAAAATAGACTAGGAAAACCTCTCTGAAGAGTTAAATATGAGCTTACACATGAGTCAGGAAGAGTTTTGGCCACAGTGAAAATTGTGGACAAAAGAAAGAACAGGTGTAAAAGTCCTGGGGTAGAAATGGGAGAGCAACAGAAAAGCCAATGTGGCTGAAGCCTATATAAGAAAGGAGGGTGGTAAAGAGAGTTTGCAGAAGAACAGAGGCTTTGGTAAGAAGACTGAGTTTTACTTTATTTTTTTAATTTATTTTTTTAATTTACATCCAAGTTAGTTAGCATATAGTGCAACAATGATTTCAGGAGTAGATTCCTTAATGCTCCTTACCCATTTAGCTCATTCCCCCTCCACAACCCCTCCAGTAACCTTATGTTTGCTCTCCATATTTAAGAGTCTGTAATGTTTTGTCCCCTTCCCTGTTTTTATATTATTTTTGCTTCCCTTCCCTTATGTTCATCTTTTCTGTGTCTTAAAGTCCTCATATGCGTGAAGTCATATGATATTTGTCTTTCTCTGACTAACTAATTTCACTTAGCATAATACCCTCTAGTTCTATCCACGTAGTTGCAAATGGCAAAATTTTGATTGCTGAGTAATACTCCATTGTGTGTGTGTGTGTGTGTGTGTGTGTGTGTGTGTGTGTGTATCACATCTTCTTTATCCATTCATCCATCAGTGGACATTTGGGCTCTTTCCATACTTTGGCTATTGTTGGGGTGCATGTGTCCCTTCAAAACAGCATACCTGTATCCCTTGGATAAATACCTAGTAGTAAAATTGCTGGGTCATAGGGTAGTTCTATTTTTAATTTTTTGAGGAACATCCATACTATTTTCCAAAGTGGCTACACCAGCTTGCATTCCCACCAACAATGCAAAAGAGATCCTCTCTCTCTGCATCCTTGCCAACATCTGTTGTTGCCTGAGTTGTTAACGTTAGCCATTCTGACAGGTGTAAGGTGGTATCTCATTGTGGTTTTGATTTGTATTTCCCTGATGATGAGTGATGTTGAGCATTTTTCATGTGTTGGTTGACCATCTGGATGTCTTCTTTGGAGAAGTATTTATTCATGTCTTTTGCCCATTTCATCACTGGATTATTTGTTTTTTGGGTGTTGAGTTTGATAAGTTCTTTATAGATTTTGGATACTAACCCTTTATCTGATATGTCGTTTGCAAATATCTTCTCCCATTCCGTCAGTTGTCTTTTAGTTTTGCTGATTGTTTCCTTCACCGTGCAGAAGTTTTTTATCTTGATGAGGTCCCAATAGTTCATTTTTGCTTTTGTTTCCCTTGCCTCTGGAGATGTGTAGAGTAAGAAGTTGCTGTGGCCAAGATCAAAGAGATTTTTGCCTGCTTTCTCCTCAAGAATTTTGATGGCTTCCTGTCTTACCTTTAGGTCTTTCATCCATTTTGAGTTTATTTTTGTGTACGGCGTAAGAAAGTGGTCCAGGTTCATTCTTCTGCATGTTGCTGTCCAGTTTTCCCAGCACCACTTGCTGAAGAGACTCTCTCTATCCCATTGGATATTCTTTCCCGCTTCATCTAAGACTATTTGTGAGTCCATTTCTGGGTTCTCTATTCTGTTCCATTGATCTGAGTGTCTGTTTTTGTGCCAGTACCATACTGTCTTGATGATTACAGCTTTGTAGTATAGCTTGAAGTCCGGGATTGTGATGCCTCCTGCTTTGGTTTTCTTTTTCAAGATTGCTTTTGCTACTTGGGGTCTTTTCTGGTTCCATACAAATTTTAAGATTATTTGTTCTAGCTCTATGAAGAATGTTGGTGTTATTTTGATAGGGATTGCATTAAATATGTATCTTGCTTTGGGTAATATCGGCATTATAACAATATTTGTTCTTCCTATCCAGGAGCATGGAATCTTTTTCCATTTTTTTTGTGTCTTCTTCAATTTCTTTCATAAGATTTCTATATTTTTCAGTGTATAGATTTTTCACCTCTTTGGTTAGATTTATTCCTAGGTATTTTATGGGGTTTTGTGCAACTGTAAATGGGATTGATTCTTTGATTTCTCTTTCTGTTGCTTCATTGTTGGTGTATAGGAATGCAACCAATTTCTGTGCATTGATTTTATATCCTGCAACTTTGCTGAATTCATGAATCAATTCTAGAAGTTTTTTGGTAGAATCTTTTGGGTTTTCCATATAGAGTATCATGTCATCTGCGAAGAGTGAGAATTTGACTTCCTCCTGGACAATCTGGATGCCTTTTATTTCTTCGTGCTGTCTGATTGCAGAAGCTAAGACTTCCAATACTATGTTGAATAACAGTGGTGAGAGTGGACATCCCTGTCTTGTTCCTGACCTTAGGGGGAAAGCTCTCAGTTTTTCCCCATTGAGGATGATATTAGCGTTGGGTGTTTCATACATGGCTTTTATGATCTCGAGGTATGATCCTTATGTCCCTACTTTCTTAGGGGTTTTTATCAAGAAAGGATGCTGTATTTTGTCAAATGCTTTCTCTGTATCTATTGAGAGGATCATATGGTTCTTGTCCTTTCTTTTATTGATGTGATGAATCACATTGATTATTTTGCGGATATTGAACCAGCCCTGCGTCCCAGGTATAAATCCCACTTGGTTGTGGTGAATAATTTTTTTAATGTATTATTGGATCCGGTTGGCCAATATATTGTTGAGGATTTTTGCATCCATGTCCATCAGGGAAATTGGTCTATAGTTCTCCTTTTTAGTGTGGTCTCTGTCTGGTTTTGGAATCAAGGTAATGCTGGCTTCATAGAAAGAGTTTGGAAGTTTTCCTTCCATTTCTATTTTTTTGGAACAGTTTCAAGAGAATAGGTGTTAACTCTTACTTAAATGTTGGGTAGAATTCCCCTGGAAAGCGATTTGGCCCTGGACTCTTGCTTTTTGGAGATTTTTTATTACTAATTTGATTTTTTACTGGTTATGGGCCTGTTCAAATTTTCTATTTCTTCCTGTTTCAGTTTTGGTAGTGTATATGTTTCTAGGAATTTGTCCATTTCTTCCAGATTGCCCATTTTATTGGTCATAATGTTGGTCAAATATTGCTTATAATATTCTCTTATTATTGTTTTTATTTCTGCTGTGTTGGTTGTGATCTCTCCTCTTTCATTCCTGATTTTATTTATTTGGGTCCTTTCCTTTTTCTTTCTGATCAAACTGGCTTGTGGTTTATCAATTTTGTTAATTCTTTCAAAGAACCAGCTTCTGGTTTCATTGATCTGTTCTACTGGTTTTTTGGGGGAGGGTTTCAATAGCATTAATTTCTGCTCTAATCTTTATTATTTCCTGTCTTCTACTAGTTTGGGGTTTTATTTGTTATTCTTTTTCCAGCTCTTTAAGGTGTAAGGTTAGGTTGTGTATCTGAGATCTTTTTTCCTTCTTTAGGAAGGCCTGGATTGCTATATACTTTCCTCTTATGACCGCCTTTCCTGCATCCCAGAGATTTGGGGTTGTGGTGTTATCATTTTCATTGGCTTCCATGAACTTTTTAATTTCCTCCTTAACTTCTTGGTTAGCCCATTCATTCTTGAGTAGGATGTTCTTTAGTCTCCAAGTATTTGTTACCTTTCCGCATTTTTTCTTGTGGTTGATTTTGAGTTTTATAGCATTGTGGTCTGAAAATATGCATAGTGTAATCTCAATCTTTTTGTACTTGTTGAGGGCTGATTTGTGTCCCAGTATATGGCCTATTCTGGAGAATGTTCCATTTGCACTGGAGAAGAATGTATATTCTGCTGCTTTAGGATGAAATGTTCTGAATATATCTGCTAAGTCCATCTGGTCCAGTGTGTCATTCAAAGCCATTGCTTTCTTGTTGATTTTTTGATTAGATGATCTATCCATTGTTGTAAGTGGGGTGTTGAAGTCCCCTACTGTTATGGTATTACTATCAATGAGTTTCTTTATGTTTGTGATTAATTGATTTATATATTTGGGTGCTTTCACATTTGGCGCATAAATGTTTACAATTGTTAGGTCTTCTTGGTGGATAGACCCCTTAATTATGATATAATGCCCTTCTGCATCTCTTGATACAGTCTTTATTTTAAAGTCTAGATTTTCTGATATAAGTATGGCTACTCTGGCTTTCTTTTGTTGACCATTAGCATGATAGATGGTTCTCCACCCGCTTACTTTCAATCTGAAGCTGTCTTTAGGTCTAAAGTGGATCTCTTGTAAACAGCATATAGATGGATCTTATTTTCTTATCCATTCTGTTACCCAATGTCTTTTGATTGGAGCATTAAGTCCATTGACCTTTAGAGTGAGTACTGAAAGATATGAATTTATTGCCATTATGTTGCTTGTAGAGTTGGAGCTTCCAGTGGTGTTCTCTGGTCCTTTCTAGTCTTTGTTGCTTTTGGTCTTTATTTATTTGTTTATTTTTTCCATCTTTTCTCCCCTCAGTGAGTTCCCCTTAAAATTTCTTGCAGCGCTAGTTTAGTGGTCACAAACTCCTTTAATTTTTGTTTGTCTGGGAAACTTTTTATCTCTCCTTCTATTTTGAATGACCGCCTGCTGGATAAAGAATTCTTGGCTACATATTTTTCTGATTCAGCACATTGAGTATATCCTGCCACTCTTTTCTGGCCTGCCAAGTTTCTGTGGATAGGTCTGTCTTCTCTTGTAGGTTAAGGGCTTTTTTTTCCCTTGCTGCTTTCATGATTCTCTCCTTGCCTGAATATTTTGTGAATTTGACTATGATATGCCTTGTTGATGGTCAGGTTTTGTTGAATCTAATGGGAGTCCTCTGTGCTTCCTGAATTTTGATGTCTGTGTCTTTCCCCAGGTTAGGAAAATTTTCCACTATGATTTGCTCACATAACCCTGTAGCCCTATTTCTCTCTCTTCTTCTTCTGGGACCCCTATGATTCTGATGTTGTTCCTTTTTAATGAGTCACTGATTTCTCTAATTCTTAAATCATGCTCTTTGCCTTAATCTCCCTTTTTTCTGCTTCATTATTCTCCATAAGTTTGTCCTCTATATCACTGATTCTCTGTTCTGCCTCATTCATCCTTGCCGCCATGGCCTCCATTTGAGATTGCAGCTCAACTATAACATTTTTTCATTTCATCCTGGCTAGCTTTTACATCTTTTATCTCTGCAGAAAGGATTCTAATCTATTTTTGACTCCAGCTAGTATTCTTATTATCATGATTCTAAATTCTGGTTCAGACATCTTGCTTGTATCTGTGTTGCTTAAGTCCCTGGCTGTCGTTTCTTCCTGCTCTTTCTTTTGGGGTGTATTCCTTTGTTTTGTCATTTTGAAGGGAGAAAAGGAATTAATGAGGTAAAAAAATAAAATTAAAAAATATTAAAATCAAAAAATTAAAAACAAACACACACACACAAAAATGAATAAATGATGCTAGATCCTAGGTGTGTTTTTGTCTGGGTGTTGAATGGGGCTTGATAGATTAGAGAAGAAAAGGGAAAGAAAAAATAAGGAAATTGTTTGAAAATTTGAAAAATGAATACACCAAAGTAGATTAAAATGAAATAATGGAAGTAAAATAGAATTTGAAAAAATTTACACAAAAGTAAAAAATACGGTAGAAAAAATTAAAGAAAAATGTTTTTAATAAAAATTGAAAACAAAAATGATTTTTTTCTCTTTCTGTATTCAAGAAAAAGAAATTAAAAATAGAAAAAAGAAAAAAAGAGAGAGAGAAAATTGAATAGATGGGCCAGTGAACAGACTGTAATACTACTGAAATTACTTCGTTTTCCCCTAGAAGTCAAACTATGAAGTACTTTATAGTCCATAAACTAAGTAGGCTGTGAGACTTGTGTTCCTGAAGAGCAAGGTCGGCCTAGGTGGGCGGGGCTCAGTGTAACGGCTCCATTCTCCACTAGATGGCACTGCTTAGCTTACTGGGGTGGATTGTTGTGGTGCTTGTAGGTGCATATGCACATGCACAGGAGTGGTGAAAATGGCGTCAGCCAGCTACTCAGTGTCTAGTATCTGGACTCTGTCTTCCCCAATCAGCAATTGTGCACCTGTCCTTTGTCTTCGGCTTCTGTCCACTCCCCACTTTTACACAGCCCATGACCAAGTCCCATGCAGCACCTCCCTCCTGAGTTTCATCTCAGATGTGGCTGTTTTCCCCAGCCCCTTACTTCTGAGGGACTGTGGCTTTGACCTGTTCTGCCCCTCTGCAGGAGGGTCTCACTGAGCAATGGCCAGGTGCCAGCCAAACCTAGTAACATTTGCGGGACCGTGCTACTGCTGATGCCCAGAGACTGTGGCCAGGTGCCAGCCCACCCTAGAAAAAGTTTGCGAGATAGTGTAGCAGCAGGGTTTCAGGGATTTTGGAAAATCACAACACAATCTGGCACCAGGCTTCACCTCCAGCGCCCTTGTTCCAGCATCAGTGAATATGGTTGTTCTCTTGGGTCCACTGGGGTCTTTGCCTTTGGGGAGCCCTCACAGCTTCTACCACATGTCCTCCCAGCAGGGGAACTGCCTCTCTCCATGTGACCTGAAGACCCTGGACTTCACACTGCTCCTGGAGATTTGCCCTTCCCACCAGAGCACTGTCAGGTATCAAGCTGCAGAGTTTCAGACTCTATGCTCCCGTTTATAGTCTTAATGGAATTTAAACCCTCTCCTTTCTCCTTTCTCCCTTTTTAGTTCAGTCCCTGCAGCTGTTTCCACTTTTCCACTTTCTCTCCAGCTGCTTTTTGGGGGGGTGCTCTTCCCATATTCGCCACCCACCCCTCCCCCCCCACCCCGACTCCATCCTCTCTGCACACAAAAGCGCTCCCTGCCCTCCGTGGCTTCTCTCTCCCCCAGTTCACCTCTCCATGCCATGTACCTGCTGAATTCTATATTTCAGGTTATGCAGATTGCCGTGTTAACCCTCATATCAGTTTTCTAGGTGTGCAGGATGGTTTAGTGTTGGTCTGGCTGTATTTCATGGATGTGAGACACACAAAAAACTTCCATGAAGTTCCGCCATCTTGGCTCCTAAAAGCGATTGAGTTTTAACTTTAAAGGCAACAGGAAATCACTGGAGAATTTTAAAAAAGGGAATGGCATAACCCAATATACATTTTTAATACAAATTCTCATATTTTATTTGCTAATCTACACATATTTCTAAATTAAGAAGATGCTCACAAGAAAGGTTAGGGTTACTCACTCTAATCCATTAGTAAGTCTGGGTTTGACTGAACTTTTAAATTACTTTTGATAATTCATGCATCCTGGCTCTTAGACTTCACTGAGATAAAAGAACCTGTTTTCTTTTTTTATTTAGAACGATGGTAGACTTAGCCCCAGTCTAGAGTTTCTCCCAGTGAGACAAACATTTTGGAGGATTCCTTAATTCTCATAAGGAAAATACATGCTAACCATATACTCCTGTCACCAAACTTTAAATAATCATAGTGTTGAGCAATATTTGTGATTAGGTCAGGGGTCAATAAAGATAGATAGTAAATATTTCAGACTTTGAGGCTATATGCTCTCTGTCAACCTCTTAACTCTGCCATTGTAGTGTGAAAGCAGCCATAAGCAATACATAAACAATTGCTTATACTTGTATTTTGATACAACTTTATTTATAAACACTGAAATTTGAATTTAATATGATTTTCATGTGACAAGAAATATTCTTCTTCTTTTATTTTTTTTTCCAAAATGTAAACACCATTCTTGGCTTATGGTTAATATAACAACAGGTAGCAGGCCAGATTTAGCCAGGGGGCTAAATCTGAAGTCAGGGGTTTCCTGACTTCTGTTTTAAGTGAATTGGTAGATGCCTGGTGAATTGGTAGGCTGGTAAATGCCTGCTAGACATTTTTAATGGGATTATTTTGGTTATAGTGTGGAAAGTGGATCATGGGATATGTGGAGTAATGGTGGAAGCGGGGAAGTCAATCAGGAGGTGACTGGCATAGTCTAAGCAAGACCTGATAGTAGCCTGATATGGTAAATGGGAACAGAGAAGGACAGAATAGAGAGAAGCATGATTTTGGGTTTGGTCTTGGACAACTGCATATATAGGCATGTCATTTATTTTGATGTCAAAAACTAGGAAGGAAGAGGTTCAGGGGAAAATCAAGAGTTCTGGTTTATCTGTGTTAAGTTTGAGATGTTTTTCAGGTATCCAAATGGAGATACCCAGTAAGTGGGAATTCAGGGAAAATATCAGGGCTGGGTATGTGGGGGTCATAGGCATTTGGGAGGTAGTTAAAGCCCCAGCACTAATTCAGATCAACTGTGGTGTATAGATAGAGAAGATAAGAGGCCCAAGAAAGGAGCCCACAGGAATTTCCACGATTAGCAAAAGAGGGTGAAGAAAGGAGCCTACAGGAACTTCCAGAATTAGCCAACAGATGAAGTGGACAAATCAGAAGAATGGGTTACCATAAAGGTCAAAGAAGCAAGTTGCTGAAGAAGGCCATGATCGAGTATGAAAAGAGACAGTATTGTGAGGAGTGATATAATCTTTAGATTTGGTGACATGAAAATAATGTATGTCCTTGACAAGAAGAGCTTCAAAGAACTGATGGAGAGGAAATTAGAATGGTGACTGGGACTTCCAATTAAGCATGGAGGTTTAAGCACAGGTGTACCTCCATTCCCTCCCAGCACTCATTAAAGTCAAGGTGATGAAATACAAAAGAATGAGACCACAAGAACAATGAGAATGACATAAAGGTGACAGAGGTCAAGAGAAGTTAATAAATGCTTGGAAGAGGTGAGAAGCTGGATAATGGTAACTAACTTAGCAAAGCAGAGAACGCTGGAAACAAAGATCCTGCAAAAGGAAGGAAGGTGCCAATAAGAGGCAAGCTGGTTCCAATCACTGAAGTCCAGAAAGGCTCGTGGCTTTGAGCCAAGGTAAGAAATGGGGTTGAAAACAGGAGGATAGATAGAAAGTATTTATAAGGAAGTGTTGACTCCTCCAGAGCTCCTCTCTATTCTTGCACTGCCAGGGAACTATCCTGGTGGGAAATAAATGGAAATAGTCTCTGCAGAAATTAATCCAGAGAGACTTCAAAATAAGACATACCTGGGCGCCTGGGTGGCTCAGTCAGTTAAGTGTTCAGCTCTCAATTTCAGCTCAGTTCATGATCTCGTGGTTTCATGAGTTGGAGCCCCACATTGGGCTCTGTGCTGGCAGTGCAGAGTCTGCTTGGGATTCTCTCTCTCTCCCTCTCTCTCCCTCTCTCTTCGTGCCCTTCCCCCACTCGTGCTCTCACTCATTTTCTCTCTCTTTCTCTCTGTCTCTCAAAATACATCAATAAACTTAAAAAAAAAAAAGAATAAGAGATACCTAGCACAGGGGATGTAGGGGTGAGGCACTATACTGAAAGCAGGGAAAGTAAGTAAAATTTACATACTAAGTGGTGAGACTCCTATCACCCTCCCCAGCTCACCAGCCAGCCGAGCTCATAGCTCTCTCTCTCTCTCTCTCTCTCTCTCTCTGTAGCCAGCTAAGCAGCTGTGGGCTACACCCACTCCAGGCTGGTAGTCAGGCTGGCTGTGTGCAAGCAGAAGAAGCTGGTCAAGATGAGAGAAGAAATCAGCAGAGATGAAAGATGTCCCTGGGAAATGCAGACAGTTTTGAGTTTCAGCCTCAGGCCGGGACCAGGCAGTTCTTACTATCCCAGGCTGTGAGATTCCCCCAGTGTATCCTCCCAACAAACACCTTTACTGGAACAACTTGAGTGGCTCTGTCCTCCACCTTGTAGCCAGATGATCCCCAACCAGGGCAAGAGGCAACCTATGAAAGGCTGATCTTCCCCACCCTGTGCAAGCCCCATTTGCAGTCTTCCTATAATAGTCTAACTATTATGCAGAGATGGCACACTAAGCTCCAGGTGCCCTTCGCTCAGGGACTTATGGCCAGGAACCGCCCAACGCAGGTCTAGAGATTCTGGGAGGGCAAGCAGTGTTTCCACTTCATAAAAGGCCAAGTTCGTAAACAATATTTGTGTAATCACCACATTTTACAGACAACGAAGGTAAAGCATGGGGGAGTTAAACAATTTGCCTGAAGTCCTAGAGTTTAATTATTGAAAGAAGTGCTTGGGGACAAAACGTAGTCTCCTGACCTTCAGGCCCTGACTCTTTGTACTGCCCCACTTCTTTCCCTCTCATCATGCTCAAAGACTACTTTGACAGGTGGATTTTCCTTACTTCCATGACACTCCTAAAACCAAATCCCTAAAACATGAAACTTCAGGTTCACCGTTGTGTAGTAGACAACTTGCTGCATGCGGAGTCCAGTGATGTGGGTTCTAGTCTCACCCCTGCCTCTTATTCTGTGCTATCACTTAGGCAGGTCTCTGAACATATTTCTTCATGTGTAAAATGTGGAGAGAGTGGCAGTCCTAGGAGCAGAGGAAAGAATGCAAATCCGAAGGGCCTGAGAGGATAGCCTGAATATGCCTCTGACACTCGAGATTTCTGTCAGGGTTCCCAATTCACTTAAACATTGATGCGAATTTTGGATACTGTTTCTATACGTCTTTTTTTAAAACATAAATATGGGTGGGAGTGGTGTTCCCCATAAATAATTCACATCAAATTGATGCTTCAGGAAGATAGTCCATATCTTCATGGCATAGCATTACTTATTCCAATTTGAAAAGTCCAGGATAAGAATGCTAAGAGAATCGTCAGCTCTTAAAATTCTTTAAAATGTTGTGAACTTCAACAAGTGCAATCTCCATTCTGCCACCGTGGGAGCCAACATCCTCAAGCCATCCATTCCTAGAACAGAAGTCAAGCCTTGATGCTATTAAGCTCCTTCAACACCGGAGCTGTGGCCAGGAAGCTGTACTGCCTTCTTAGAAGCTGTGAGACCAGAGCAGACACAGGTGTTAAATGGAAGCTGGCCCCATATTCCTTCAGACTGATCTGTACCCAAGCGACGACCACAATCTAATATTGGTGACAGCCATTACCATGACTGTCATACCCAGGAGCCTTGTTTTGAGCTTCTCATACTTCAAGGCTTTGTCCAGGGTGTGCAGCCGGGGTGGAGGAGTTGTAGAGGTGGGGGAAGGGAATGCAGAGTCCCCCTGGACTGCAATGCCCAGGGCATGACAGACAGCCAACAATCTCCTTTCCTGGAGGCTCCAGCAGAAGTCATAGTATTTAACATTTTCAGACTCCCCAACAATGCTGACCCTACCCCACATGGTGGGCCCCTTGGGAATTCTTAAACAGAGGTATGCATATGTCCGTGTGTGTGCGCATGCGTGCGCGCGTGTCTGTTGGGAGGGAGTTCAGCCTGGGTTACTTTCCCAAACACTGGTGTCAAAGCTTCCTGACTGCCCAAAGGGATGGACCAGAACTCTCTCTCTCACCTCCATGCCTTTACAAATGCGGTTTCCTTTACTCGAAATTACCATCTTCCTGCCTCCCCATGCTGCATCTGCAAAAGTGCTGTTTGCTCTGGGGTAGTGTCCTCAAGAGCCTCACCTCCAGGCAGAATTGGACACTCCCTCCCAAGCCCCTCCCTGTTGAAGCATAAGTCACCTAACAAGTCATCTGCTTTCTTGCCCATCCCCTCCACTCTCTCTAGACTGAGCTTTCTATATGTGCCTGACACAGTTCTGATTCTAGAAGATCTCCCCTGCATGGCCCTTGTGAAGGAAGGAACACACATGTCAAAGAGGGAAGCAGCAGCAATGACTCAGGCCAGAGATACGGAAGGCCAAGCTGTGTGGTTCCACCACCAATTTTCCAAGGCCTCACAGGTGCTTCCCTCAAGCCACAGAATACTAGGCCTTAGAGAAACCCCCTTCTTGCCACCCAAAATTGCCCTTTCCCACTGCAGTTATCCTCTGGAGCCCCAGCAGGAAACCCCTGGGAGCTGAACTGTCTTCTCTCTTCTCAGGCCCCAGGGGAGGGAGAGCCTGGGTTTCTGGGCCTCTGTAATTAGGCCCCAGGGATGCTGAAGGAGCTCGCACATTCCTGCTGGCTAAGCATGTTGTCCTAGGAGAGGCAGCTAGCTTCTCTCCCTGACAGGGCAGGTCTCTGGCAGGAAGCCCAGGGCCAAAGCTGGGGCACAGATTTCATTCCCCCTTCACTCTGCTTCCTGCTCTTTCTGTCCCTATCCTATGTCAGTGTTTCTGCCAAAGTCCCTTTCTGTAACCCTAACTGTCCTTGTCTCTGCCTCCATCCTTCTCTTCCCCGGGCTGTTACAGGGCTCGCTCCTTGATCCCCATGCCTCCCCACCCCTGAATGTCCTGTTAATAAGCACCACAGAGTGTTGTAGAGTACAGTGACCTGCAGGCATCCTCAGTGGCCAAGGGCCCTTGAGGATGTAGCAGCAGGGGCTGGCTAGAACTCCCAGTTTCCAGCCAGGCTGCACGTCCCACTAGTGAACTGTTAACTTGATTCCAGCCAACAGACATTATCAAGGCCCACTCAGGGCCCAGCCCTGTTCTAGGTCCTGGAGGGACACACATAGCCCAGCCCAGCCCCTGAGGAGAGACAGGCCTAAGAAACCCCAGTTACAATCTGTTGACTAGACAGAGAAGACACCTAATGAGTGGGAAGGGCATAGGAAGCAAGGGAAGGGAGCAAGGAACAAATCAGGGTTGACACCCCATCCCAGGATCAGGACTCTGAAGGCTGGTTGCCAACAGGGGGACAAATGAAGGGAGCCAGGGAGATTATGCAGGTTCACTATTCCCATGCGAAACTGCCATTTTCCTGGCTCAGTTTGCAAATGGTAGGCCCAGGAGAGTCCCCCAAGTCCCAGGGAGGAGGGGGGAGGGCAAAAAGCTATGCAACAGTTCCATCCTGAAGCACCAATTCCTGATTTCAGCCAACCCCCCGGGAGCAAAACCAAAAGACTATGCATTGTGACAAGGAGGAGGAAAAAGAGAACAGGGAAAGGATGCAGGGTTGCAGAGGGTGAGAGATAGGCAGGAAGCAAAAGGCAGAGTTGGCTGTGGGTTTCTGTGAACGCAGTCTCAGCTACAGGTATGCAGGTGCTAAGCATCACACAGGCCCAGAAAGAGGCTTGCTCAGCCCTGCCCATGGGGGATGCTGCTTACCTGGCCAGCCTGCTCTGTGTACCATGGGAATGGCTGCAATGGACTTCCGATCCGGAGTCAAATTAGCTCCCTACAATGGCATCCAAAGGGGCTCCCACCCTGGACTTTCCTCAGGCAGTCACTTCACACACACCTTTTTATAGACCTTAAAAACATAGAATTTGGTTACTCATAACCTCTGGCTCTTATTACCACATTTTTTAAATCAACGTGTGACCTTCATTCATTATTTTATTTGATGTCATGCTGAATGATGGCTGAAACCTTATTTTAAAGTCAAATTCAAGTGACGGAAAGTCAAATAATACATTTGTATATTATGGATGAGGGTTGTACTCAGAAAGTTAAAATATATTAGCTCCTTCAGGGACTGGGGGTACTTCTGGTTGCATGTAAAACAAACAGAAACTAAGAACATCTCAGTAAAGCTAAAGGTCATGGCTTCTTTAATTATGTGGGAACTCAGAAACCCACAGGGCATCCCTTTCCAGAAGTCGTGCATCCTCAGGATCCCTCATACTAAACACCCATCTCTAGAACAGCAGCCAAGCTATGCCCAGCCAGCCAAATCCAGCCCTGTTTTGTAAGGCCTGTGAGCTAAGAGTGGTTTTTACATTTTAAGTTGTTAGGAAAAAAGCAAAAACAAAAGAACTATATTTTCTGACACTTACAAATTACATGAGTTCAAATTCCAGCATCTATGAATAAAATTGTATCAGAATACAACCACATTCATTCATTTGTGTTTTCCATGGCCCTTGTCACACTACAGTGCAGAGTTAAGTAGTTGCAATAGAGAGAGACAACCTGAAAGCCTAAAATGTTTCTTCTCTGGCCCTTTACAGAAAGATGTGCCAATACTCCTGCAGACCGAAGTCCAGGAAAGAAATTTACGACCCCTGTGTCTGAATGTTCTCACTTCTCTCCCCCTCTCCTCCCTCCCCTCCTCATTTCCCCTCTCCCTCTCCCTCTCCTTCCTCCTACAACTGGGTGGGCCCAGAGAAGTGGATGCTATCCATTTCCTTTATGTAAGATCTTCCGCCTTTCTGACTCCAGCCTCATGAGTAAGCTCTGGGGACAGGCATAGGAACCTTCCCAAGGCCAGAGCTTTCTTGTGGGTATGCCTCCAATGGGCCACACCTATGCAGCAATGTGGGCTGGTCACTCCTGTGGAAGAACCTCACCTACATCTCCTTGGAAGGTGGCCCTCTCAAGCGGGCCCCCTCAGGCAGCAAGGACAATAATCTTCCCCCAGCAGCCAGCTGTGCTGCTTCCCATTGTGGACAAAGGCGTGTGTGTCCTGTGTGCCCAGGGAGCGCAGAGCACGGGCCACGAGGGGTTAAGCAGGGCAAGGAGAGCAGGAGGGAGCTCCTGGTGGACACAGCATCAGATGACAGACCTGAATCGCTCCCTTCGTGCACATGTACAGAACCATTTAATCTATTGTCCAAATCAGTACATTTTCTTCTTTTCAGATCAACTTTAATAGAGTAAAATGTACCCATTTTAAATGTATGGTACTATGAGTGACTGATCTACCAGTGTAGCTACTGCTACAACCAAGACAGAAAGCCTTGCCATTACCCCCCAAAGTTACTATGTACCCTTTTGTAGTCACCCCCCACCCTTACTCCCACTTCTGTCCCAGACAACTACTCATCTGCTTTCCATAACTACAAATTAGTTGTGTCTGTTCTAGAATTTCAAATAAATGAAATCAATCACACAGCATGTACTCTTTGTGTCTGGCTTCTTTCACTCAGGATAATGTTTTTCAGATTCATCCATGTTATATGTCAACACCAAACTGATGTCCTTTTTTTTTTTCTTTTTTTTTTTTTTTGAGTGAAAGATGCTATGAATAGTTATGTCAGGTCATAAGTGGGTGTAAGTCAGAACCTTCAGGACAAATCAGGACAATGGTCGCTCTATGCATGTGGGCAGTTTGTATCTTTTGGAGAAGCTGGGCTTTTTTAGTCAAGTTAAGCTGACTGCAGGGCGACTGTTCTAAAAATCCATGTGTATTCCGCAGATTAAAGCTTCATCATTATTTCAGTATAGTCAAATCAAAAAGGTCTAATGGATGTTAAATCCAGTGCCTTATCACAAGAGACTTCAGCACTGCTGGTGTCGATGGAAAAAAAGACAAAGCTTATATTCTTTACATATATGATCTTCAACTACTATAAATGTTTGAGTGGTCATAAAGTTTTCTTTTTTAATTTTCATCACCAACTTGTACAAACAAAATTTCTTGTCAATGATGATTATCGAGAATTTGAAGAAATCATTAAAAATCTTGACCAAAAGTTTATTGTTGCCACTTCAGCATGAAATTGGATATAAAAACGTACATTAATGAAATCAAGTTCATGTTTAACAATAAAATGTTTGAAATGATATTATTTAGACTTTTATACAAATTTAATATTAATATTTTCCTTTACTTTGTATCTTAGTATAATTATATAACATGAAGAAATGTTATAACTTCACTAAGCCCCACATACGTGTCCCCAAGTCCCCTTAAGTTTACCCCAGTATGCCATACACATACTCTTATTTTCTATGTGTGCTGTGACAGGGAAAGATTTGACAGCACAACCAACCCCTGACTAGGGGAGAAGCAGTGGCCTGGGCCGGAAGCCTGTTGTTTTGCTAAAGAAGTCTCTCCTGCCCTCTAGTGATGATCTTTGTGGCTGGGTCTCCACAGGAAAACAGTGATGTAAGGGGTTATTAAATATATCAGTTTTACATTTGCAAAAATATCTTCCCTATTATGTAGGCGTTATGCCTGCTCTGGGTCCTGGCAGGTGAAAGCCTTCGTGGGCGTTCCCCTGTTGCTCCATGGGGCCTGGAGAGGTCAAGACTGTGGCTCATATGCCATGATTCCGCCACTCCCTTCTGCCTTCATCTTCTCCACTACCATAGCATGGGGAAAATCTCTACCACCCCTGGCCAGAAGACCCCACTTACCATCACCTAAAACCACCCGCATCTGAACCCCTTCCCCAACCCCCAGATGCAAAGACCACAGGAAAAGAGAGAGATGAAAGCACCTGTTCTGTCCAGCCATCGCACATCAACGAGCAAGCTCCAGGCCTCAGGTATCCAGGGGATTCGCAGCCCGCCCCACCCTGCCTGGCACATTGAGGGAAAAGGGGCCAGTTCCACTATAAACACTTCCTGTACACCCACCCGATCACCTAGGTGGAGACCTAGCCTTTTATCAACTAGCAGCAGCGGGTACCAAGAGACCACCAAGAGAAAACACAAAATCATCATCCGTCAACTGATAAAGTACCAGTTTTAAAATATCAATGTATAGTTACATAAAAGTTATATGAAATTAAAACATATAAAAGTTGAGGCTAACTTATGCGGGCAGCAAAAACTTTGGTGGGGTTTTTTTTGCATGTTTTTATTTTATTTTTGAGAGAAAGAGAGAGCATCCATGCAGGGGAGGGGCAGAGAGAGAAGGAGACAGAGGATCTGAAGCGGCTCTGTGCTGACAGCAAAAAGCCCGGATGTGGGGCTCGCACTCACGAACTGGGAACTCACAAATCCCGAAATCATGCTCAACAGACTGAGCCACCCAGGCGCTCCTAGCAGAAACTTTGTTGAGGACAATGGAGTTCATCCGAAATGAGAACTACCATTTACTCCTGAGGTAATTTCAGTTATGTTCTGAGTACAAATCCAGCAAAGTACAAATTCTATATAACACATACTGGTATTCAGTTCTATCCCATCTTCATCTTTGGAGCTATCTCTAGCCTCTCATCCATTTAGAGACCTCTGAAGGCCAGAGGCCCTGACCCCTTGTCTGGACCCCATTTTACCAGGCTGAGACTCAGGAGTCCGTTTTGGGAAGAATTGTCAGAAAGTTGTCATAATGGCGAAGTGATAATTTCATGACTGCTGTGAAGGGTATCAGAAGGACATAGGATTTCTCTCCCAGCCTTTGCTTCTAAGTGGGACCTTGAGAAGCACACACCTCCTACCCGAGTGCACCTGCCATGAGATTAAGTCCAAGTTTAGGTGTCTAATAATTCCCTTTGCCCTAGACTTTGTGACAGGACTTACCTTGGGCTGCAGAAGTTGATGGTAATCAACCCAACCTCTTCCTAGTCACAGAGACAGATGGCACAAGGCAGGTACAGTGGTGTCCAGGTGGGCAGGCTCTGGGCATGCCTCACTTGAAGCCATAAAGCAGCTCTCCGGAGCCCCCCAGGCAGCCAGTATCTGATCAGCCAGGGCGCCACTAGACCTTGCACAGGATGGCAGTGATCAGCAGATGGGTCCCACTGAGTCACCTTGGGACTGAATTCTGATGATCTCTTGAGGAATCTTCCCATCACATTGTTCTTTCTGAACACAAATTTTATCACAGGGTCTATATTGGATAGGACTTTTTTGCCAATGATTAAACACACAAACACACACACACACACACACACACACACACACACACCTTTCTGAAAAGTCTCAGGGATGGCTAACTTCAGGCAAAGCATTTTATGGGGCTCAAATGATGACATTTTCCAGTCTACCTCTGCCTCTACTCTGTTCTCCTCCTTGCTGACTTCAATCTCAGATTTCACATCTAAGGGAGAATGACTACAAGCAACTTCAGGCCTTCATCTTCCTGGGTAAAAGGCCGGTGAGAAAAGAAGCGTCTTCTCCAAAATTCCTGCTCCATTCCTGGAATTCACTCTGCTAGACAGCTCTTGAGCCATGCACCAATCCCTGAACTGAGTTCTGTAGTCGAATGATTGAACAGAGCACATGCTCAGTATGTCCAGACTGTGTCCCCCTCCCCCTAAAGTCTGGCTCCCAAGGCAGCAGCAAACTCAAGTCCTCATTCCTGAGTCAAGACAACCTGCCCATGACCACTTCCATGGGTCAAAACCTCATTTCTACAGAATTCTTTGTCCTCCTATCTTTCCTTCTCTTCCCCGGGCTATCCACTGAGAGGCCTACCCCACTGAGCCTCTCCAGGTCAGCTGGTTCTCATAACCTACTTCTCTGTGCCCCCTCCACCACCCCCAAGTTTAGGCCTGAACTTAGGGACTGGGAGTTCCAAAACACTTGGGTCTTTTAGCAGCAGGCATCCAGAATTCCCAGGAAATTTGGGGGAAAACAGAGCTTCTCCATACTCAGGTGCCCTGAGTATGCCCCTGCCAGCCTGCCTGGCACAGAAGACCAGCCGCAGCTCCAGGTGTGGTACGTGAAGGACTGGGAAGTCAGAACAAAGTAAGACCAGTTCAGGAAGCATCCAGCTTCCTCCTGGATGGCTCAGACTGTGAAGGGTTTCAAACACCATGCTGAGGAGCTGAGACTTTATCCAACAGTCCTAGCAGATGGAGAATAGTCAAAAGGCTTATTGAATGGATAAATGGATAGATGGACAAACAAGTAACCTGGACCCAGAGATGTAAAGTGACTTGCCCTACATCACACAGCAAACAAGTAGGAGCAGCAAGACCAAACTCCAGGCCTCCCTTTGCCTGTCCTAGGGCCCACACTGCCTCCACCCCAACCGGACTTTTGGGGAACCTGAAGATTATCAGCCATTAGTTTTATTTCTGGACTTGGGATCCTGAGCTTTGAGAGAAAGCAGGTGTCTAGGGATTAGAAACCTAAACACAGTTGGTGAGAACCAGCAACCAGGAAGCTTCAGGAAGATCCAAGCTGGCACCTGATGCTGAGGCTAGAGAATCTGAGTGAGTGAATTCTCTGGGAGTGAAGTAGAGGAAGGATGGAGAACTGGCCCAAAGCCCAGCTGCATTTTGTTCTGGGTGAGTCCAGCCAGACTCTGAGAATAGTGCATGCTGAGGAAACCCAGACTTCACCACCCCTTATGGAGGTGCAACTTCTGAGGAAGCTTCAGGAGACATGGGGGCAGGCACTTCTCCTGCTGAGCCTGGCCTTTTGCACCAGGCACAGAGCTCTGCCCAAGCTGTTGTTCACAGAGGCCAGGGACAGGGATTGAAGATGGAGGGGAAGAGCCTTCTGCCCCTGGTTTACCAGAGCCTGAAACTAAGGCAAGATAAATCAGGATTCCAAAGGTGAAAACAGGTCCAGAATTTCCATATGTGCAAGAACTTTGCATCTGGCTCACCATGGTATTCCCCAGTGCCTGGAATAGAGCCTGGAACACATAATAGATGCTCAATAAATATTTGGTGAATAAATCATGGACTCAGTAAGGTTTGGGGGAAGCAAATTTGCACTCTGCTTATGTCCACAATCCCCTCTCTACTGTGCCCCAGGCAGGTAATAAAAATTCCGGCAGGAATCAAGTCTACAGCATTTACAGTGGTTAAGTGAGAACTTACCCTCCTCAGAGTGGTAGCCCACCCCAAGTGGAACACATCACCTTAGCTCTGCCAAACATGTTTGATGGATACAAAAGGTACTAGACTGGAAATCAGGAAATTTAAGTCCCAGGGACAGCACAGACTCTATCAGTGACAGATGTGAAAAACCACTTTCAGAACATTTTCACATTCAATCACCCTATTATTATCCCCATTTTATAGATGTGACCGCACAGCCAAGAAGTGGCAGCGCAAGGCCGCGGGGGGTTCTTCTCAGCCCGTGTACTGGCTTCGCGACCACAGGCAGCTTTGTTTGCCTTCTGGGGTCTGTTTCCCATCTGCGGTGCTGCGGTCTCTAAACACAGTCCCGGACCTCCTGGGGTGGAGGCGCCCCCTGCTGTCCCTTGGGCCACGGTGCCCAGTGCCGCAGTGCCCGCTCTCCACCGCCTCCTCCCGAGCTCCGCGCGCCGCCTGGAGGAGGCTCTGTGCCCTCGCTACGGGCCGGTCCAGCTTGAACGTGCCACAGTGCTGGGTGTTGGGGACTGCTCGGGCCCTGGCAAGGCTGAGGCCACCATCTGGTCTGGATGTTTCTGTCAACTTCCCCTAGAACGGAGAGTGGAAGAGCCAGACCAGGAAGGCAGGAAGGAAAGAAAAGGGAGAGCAGAAGGCAAGGAAGAGACACCCAACCCTCACATGTCCCCTCCCCTCAGCCTCAGTCGGTCAGGGAGCCCTAGGCCTTGACAGGGCCCCTTTGAATATCGACTGTCACAAAGCCCCATTTCTGGGCATAGTTACTTAGCATCCACAATGGGCTGTGTGGGACCAGCTGTGCAGGCTCAGGAGCCCCACAGATGAGCAAGACCCAAGCCTGTCCCCCAAGAACTCACAATCTCATGGATTGAAGGCATGAGGAATAGGAGGAGTAGACAGACAGGGTCACCTTCCATCCAGCCTGAAACATGCCCTGAAGAGGCAAGTCCATTCGACTGGAGGCACAGAGGAGATGATGTCTCCACTTGAGAGTTTAGGGAAGAAGGGGAGCCTGGCGTTGCCACTGCCAGGATATGCCAGAGGCAGGGCTGTTTTAACCCCAGGAAAGAGCACATACAAGGTATGGGGACACAGTTACCATGAGGAAACCTGCCATCTCCTTTAGCTCTGAGGTCCCCCTTTAAGAGCACAGCCTCCAGCCTTACTTCCCTGTCTCTACCTAGCTTCCTCTCGAGTCTCCGGATTGACTTCTCACAGTTCTCCAGGTGCAGGTCATCCATGCATACTCTGGCCTCCTGACTTCTGGTCCCCTCTTCCCTAATCCCCAGACCCTTTGCCAGTGAGGAGTGAGGACCACAAGAGGGTCACTTACAAAGGTTTGGCCCCACTACAGAGTCATGATCTCCATCTACCAGGGAACCTTCCTGAAGACCCTCATTCAACCCAGGGGTCTCTCCACTTTTCTAGCCAATAAGTTGCCCTTCTCTTCTCCCCTCAAAAGCCCAAAGCAACCTTTGCCAACCTCAGTATTTTCAGAATAGCCTCTCCATCTACTCTACTGACCCAGTCATCATTCCGCTGACACTCCCTCAATTTCTCTTCCTCCAAATCTGTAACTCTCTCATCTCCCATTCTTTCCTCCTGACTCCCCCTCTCCAGTCTTACCTATGTCCTGTCCACACTTCACCCAGCTTTCTGATATAGATGGACAGATGATAGATAGATAGATAGATAGATAGATAGACTCATATGGATATGTGTGTGTGTGTGTGTGTGTGTGTGTATCCTATTGGTTCTATTTTCTCTCTAGAACCTATTCTATTCTATTTCCCTAATAGAACCCTTCTCTCCAGTTCATCCACAGAGACATAGCCCAGGCTTCTTTCTGGGGGAATTCAAATAAGTTTGAGATCATTGTGGAAGTCCTGACAATGCCGTGGCCCTCTTCTCAGGAATCAAGGATCCAACTTGAGCATCACCCGGCTGGACTGTCCTGTTCTTGCAATCCTTCCAGGAATAGATTGGCTCATGACCCAACACTGAGGAGGTCCCTTGTACTGATGAGACAAGATTATGAGAAAATGGGTTTAATTTAAAGAAAATGTTGATAAGCGTAACAAACATTCACTCTGCAGATTACATATCAATGTTAAAGAGTCACCAAAACCTCTATTCTCATCAGATTTAGTCACTCATTCACTCACTCAACAAATATTTATTAAATCTCTACACATTCCAGACACTATTTTAGGCTTTGGGAATGCAGTAGTGAGCAAAAAAAAAAAAAAAAAAAAAAAAAGATTCAAGCATAGAAACAGACAAGAAACAGATAGATATAATATTTTATAGAATGGTAAAGAACTAAGAAGAAAAATTAAGCGTGGCAAGGGGATGGATAGTGGAGAAGCAAAGAAATGAGGTGTCTTATTTATGTAGAATGCCTGGAGAAAGTCTTTTTGTTAGGGTAGCATTTGAACAGATGGCTGAAGGAAGTGAGAGAGTGAGCCACTCAGGTCTTTGAGAGAAGAGGTTTCAAGCAGAGGGAGCAGCAAATGAGAAGACCTTGAGGCCTGATGTGCCAGCATGTTTGAACAGTAAGAAGGCCAGTATGGCTGCAGTAAAGTGAACAATAGAGAGTATAGGAGAAGTAGTGAGAGACCAAATCAGAAGCCTTTTACTATTTTACTGTGAGAAAGATGAAGAAGCCTGGACTCTGTCCAGGGTTGATGTATCGGCTCCATAAAACTCATAAGAGGTGGAGAATAAAGGAAAGGGGGTGGGTGGTTTTACCATCCAGAACTTCTGTGCCAGCATCTCCTGGACACCTTTGTGACTGAATTCTCAACAGCCATTGCTTTACCTCCGGTTACATTGTCTTACCTCAGAGATGGGACAGGGTTTAACCACAGGGAAAATCACCTGCCAATTGGAGAAGTGTAGTGAGGGAGAAGGACCACCAGGTGGCCGCACTTTGACTACCATCTTTACAAGTTTATGTTTATGCTTTCAACATTGCTTCCACTAACTTTCTTCATTATCATCTTAGCTTTTGTGTCAACATTCCACCTTGAAGACTGCCTTCTAGCAAATGTGCTCATGGATACAGCTGCTCCCCTTCTCCTTACCCACTAGAGTGTTCATCCCCACCCTGCACTTCCTCCTTGATTACTGAGTATCACAGACTTGTGGCTTGAAGAAGTACCTTCTGGGGTCAGGGAACACAGAAACTTCTCTGTTCCTTCCTCACTTTCTGTTCCCACCATCAGTATTCTACAGCTGTGGCCAACCCTATCACCCCCTACACGCTACTTCATTCCATTATGAAGTGGAGAGTCAGAAAATAAAGATATGAGAAGGGACAAGAAACAGAGAGAAGGGGAGAAATAAATCAAAGAAATTAGGAGCAAGAGCATCAGGGTAGAGTTAAGGCACTTCACTCCTGAAGAGGTAGCTCAGGAACCTCTGCATGTGGGGAGTAGGGAAAAGACTTTGCTTTCCCAAATGTGCTCTCTATTCTTTTTTAAACTTATTTATTTTGAGAGAAAGAGTGAGCGTGAGTGGGTAAGGAGAAGGGAGAGGAATAGACAGAATCCTAAGCAGGCTCTGCACTGTCAGCATGGAGCCCAACATGGGGCTCGATCTCACAAACCATGAGAACATGACCTGAGCTGAAATCAGGAGTTGGAAGCTTAACCGACTGAGCCATCCAGGTGCCCCACAAATGTGTCCTCTAAAGGTAAGAATGATGGCATCAGGCACCTCTACTGGAGAGTCTCTGAGGTCCAGGCATAGTCTTCTAACCCAGAGGGCTCAGCCATAGGGATAGACCAGAGCCCCAGGCAATAAACATTCCTCCTGGAAGCCAGAGTAGAACACCATGTCCTTCTGTCTCACAGAAATGACATTCTCTCCTCCCTTTCCAATTCTTTCCTTTCTGACTTCAATATCAGACATGTCCGAGGCCCCCCTTCCCCACCCCCCATCCACGTTGTGTGAATCTATGCATGGGTTTCTCAGGGGTGAAGAATTGCAGTGACTCAGCCTGACCACCTGCATCCATTTCCCAGCTCTTTTGCCTGTGGTGCATCCTCGGGATGTCCTCCACACCACAAAGCAAGATGTGCAATCTCTGCCTTTGCTGAATCCAAATTCAAGAGAATGTTTCCATGATTTGTTATGTTCTGGGAGGGCTTACATAAAAAGTAGTTGTTTCCAGGGCAAAGCAAAAAATAGTCAATGGAATTTAGAACAATCCTAGGAAAGCCTGGTCCCAGTGGAGAAGAGAAAATTCTCCTGCCACAATTGAATCCTTATTCTTGCATAGTCCTGGCCCTGCAGGAACCCAAGATCTCTCACTTCTATTAGAAGGGTGTTTTGGGACCCCCACCCCTGACCTCTTTCCTCAAGACAGCATGAAAGATATTAGCTCTGATGCAAAGCTTCCAGGGCAACAGATGATGTCTTGTCTATTTTCTGTGTGCTGACATGTCCGATCTATTTAACTCCTGCCCAAACCTCTTCTCTGAGTGAAGTCTCATTTATCCAACTACCTACTTGACCCACTTGGATGTCTAATGGAGATCTTAACATGCCCAAGTCTGAACTCTGGATTTCCTCCCCCAAACTCTGAAGCTTCTCTCCTTGCTGTCTCCATCTCTCCCAGTTAATGGCACCACTATTCACCCAGTTTCTGAAACCAGATACATGGGAGCCATATGTGGAGTCTCCCTCACCTAACACATATGATCTTCTTGTTCTACATCTGAAATGTTTCTTCCATGCCATGACATCGGATCAAGCAACCATCACCTCTCAGCTCAAAGACTGCAGTTGTTTGTACTTAGTCTCTTGCATCCATGTGGCCCCTTTCCAATCATTTTCCACGTAGCAGTTAGAATAATTGATATTAAAATTTTATATTTTAATGTATATAATTTATATTTTATATTCATATTTTGTAATTTTATATATAAAATTTTATATAAAAATATAAATCAGATCACACCAATCCTTGTTTAAGCCATTCCCTTTCCACCTTGCTCATCGTGGCCAAAAAGTTGTGCATGAATATGTCTCCTGCCTGCCTCCCTGATCTCATTTCATGCCACTTTCTCATTTGCTGCACTACTTAAGCCACACTGCCTTTCCATTCCTGAAACACATTTTCTTTCCCACCTCAGGGCCCTAACATTTTTTATTTCCCACTGCCTGTGCATTTTTATCCCTCTACTGTATCCTTCAGATCTCAGCTTAAAGGTCACTTCCTCAGAAAGCCTGTCCCCAACATCCTTTCTAAATAGGTCTTCCCTCTAGTTCCTTGGTATTCTCTTTGGCTGTCCCATTTATTTCCTATATAACATTTCACCAATTAGCAGTTAATTATATGTTTACGTGCTTATCATCAGTCTCCCCCACTTTTGTCTATCATCCCCACAATAATGAGCCCAGGCCTAAAGGAAGACACACCAGCGTCTCAAGCTGAGAAGTGGTGGGGAGACAGAGGCGGACACGAAGATTCTTGAGAGAAGAAACCATGGATTGTTTATTGCTGTGTTCTCATTGCCTAGCACAGAATCTGGCAGAAGCACTTATTGAACGACTGGATGAATGGATTGTTGGGCGGGTAGGTAGGTAGGTGAATGAGGGAATTTCAGCCTTGGGCAAAAGCTATAGAAACCATGTTTAAGGAAGGGGAGGTGATTAAACAGAACAGACTCTGCACCTACAGGAAACTTAAATAGACCCAAGTTCAAAGATGTAAACAATGTCATTTCAGTACATGGATTAAGAAAAAGGCTAGGAAAGTACACACAACCTTGCGTGTACTCAGGTGATACCTGCATGAATCAAGGCAAAAAGAATTAAAATCAAAAGAATAAAGAATATAGTCTGCTTTTCTCCTTCACCTTGGGCAGAGCTGCTTGTATTAAGGTTAATCCTATTGGTTGTAGGATGATCCATGATACTCTGGGACATTTACATGACAGTCTTGATTCTTGGTGCACTAGGAGATCTGTCTCTTAGGGGAAGACCTGTTGTCCATTGACTCCCAACAACCACTGCAACCAACAGAAGAGACACAAATGGAAAGGAGAGAAGACTCCAGTGCAGGATCCAGAGGGAGAGGAAGCATACCAAGTGTCACTAGAATGGGCACACAGGAGAAGTATGCAGGGCCGGTGGGAGGAACAAGAGAAAAGAGAGAGAACCTCCTCATTAACACTGAGCTAGGGATTCCAACCCAGCTGCAAAATGGGCAGGTGTAAAGTTCAGAGGGAATTTCTGCTTTGCATTATTATTAAAGAAAGCCTGTCCAGTAGGCAGAAATGTCAGAGATGGGAGGCAATGTAGAACCAGGTACAGCTGCATCATGGTGTGCAGAGTTCCATTCATCAGTGGTTGGAGGAATGGACAGCAAGTTCAAAGTTTGTAACTGGGTATAGAGCCCCAGACATTTTTGGCTCAGGAAAGTATAACCAAAGAAGGGACCAAGGTGGGAGCCCAGTCTATGGATATACCAACACAGTAAGGCTGGAAGAGCCCAACCAGGGGCCAAGCCTGGTGTTTTCCGGACCAAGTCTACTGATAGGAAAATGATTTCAAGCTCCAGAGAATGAGGACTGAGGCAATCATCAATATTGGCTTAGGCTCTGGGATGAACTCAGGCCTGGAAATGGTAATATCAATCGTTGCAACCATGATGTAGTAGAGAGACCGAAGCAGGAACAGCAAAGTGTATGCAAAACTGACAGCATCCTTGAGAACCTTAGCATTGCTTCCCACACCAAGAGGTAGAATGAAAGAAAGATGTCATTGCCAGGAAGTTTGAAGGATGACCAGGAGACACCAAATTTCCTTCCCCTTGGAGTCCTTTAGGAGGAGCTAGCTTTCTGGCTTGACATGAGGACTCTCCTCTGAAGCCTCAGGAAAAGGCTTCTCCACCAAAGGCCATTTTGTAACTCTCTGATTCTCTAGTTTGAGCCAGGACTCAGGAGGAAGAGGCATCTCATTCTTGCCTTGCCCTAGCCTTTCCTACATTCTGTCTTAAGAAGTAGTCTCCAGGTAAAGAAGATAAGAGTAAGGAACCATCCTTCCCCCAGGATCCTCATACCCCTGTGTGAGGTCACCCTATCAGGAGCCTATGACACACACCTTCTGGGTCACAACAAGCCACACCACTGGTATTTGGCTCCCAGCTCCCTCCAAAGCCCGCCAACAAAATTCTCTCTAATCAACACTGTTCACTCTGCTGTTGTTCCCAAGGGGAAACTGCATAGGGAGAGTGTATTTCACAATTGCTGGCTTCACGTCAGGACCAAAGGAACAGTGTGTAGTGGAAAGAGCACTGGGCTGGGAGTTAGGAGCTCTGGGTCCACCCCTGTTTCTGAAACTAACAGGCAAGCTTTGATTTCCCTGCCCTGTCTCCCTCACAGAGGTAGAGTTGGGGTCAAAGGAGAAACTATTTGTGATTTGCATCTTACTGTAAATACTTTGACATGAAAAAGAGCCTTGGGCATGGGATCTCAGGGTAGACTCCCCTTAGCAACATTTACAAATGTAACTCTGATCCCTAGCCATAGCTGATTTTACCAAGAATGAGCCTGTCACCACCAGGGCCAATTAAAACTTTTTCCCAAGGAATTTGAAACTGGGGAAGGAAGAGAGATCAAGAGAGCAAGAGGCTCATGGGAACTCAGAAACTATGGGGAAATCGTGTTTTCTTGCCATACAGTCTGGAGAGCAGAGAAACCCAGTCTACAATGAAAGAGGAGAATGAAACAAATATGCAAGATGGCAGACATGAGGTAAAAGGAGGGCCCGTGGACGTTTTGTTGTGGATTCCAGGTGTCTCTGAAACCTGGCTGTATCTTTTCTTAAACTGGCTTTTAAAAATGGGTTCCTCTCTGATCCCAAGCCTCCTGACAGCTTCAAAGAGGTGAGTGCTGATGGAGGCTGTTATCAGATCTGCTCATCAGTCAGCTTGTTTGGTCAGGGCTCTCCACCACTGGTCTGTGCTCCAGCAGACTAGAGACAGGCTCGGGCTCACATCTGCATCTCACCCCCACCGCACCACCCAGCCCATTTCATTGGCCACAGTAGGTGCTCGGTCAACTTTTGTCGGGTTGAGACAGATAGAATCCAAAAACACCCATTCCTGCACGAGGCGTGTTCCTCAGGACTGGTCCAGGCAGCTCTCCCTCCCTGTGCAAGATTGTCTTTGGTGCCGGCCTCATGGCCAGCCCACAATGAATCCATGACCTGCCCAAGCCCTTCCGGCCCTGCAATCTGTGACCCTGCGTGAGCCCAGGACTCAACCCCTGATGTATCCAGCCCACAACTTCCCAAGTTTTATTTTCATTAACCCAACTGGAAAATTGGACTTCATTCAGGATTGTGCTGAAAACCAGATGCTGGAGCTGGGCTCTGGTTTCCTAGATAAACACATTGCAATAATATGCATCTACCCGTGAAATGCTCTCTGTGGCGGCACGTGGCAGCTCTCCAGAAGAAAGAAAAACAGTGTCAAAGCTACATTTGAAGCTTCTCACTCCCCTTCATGGCCTAGCCAAGTTTTTTGCTGGCCCCATTGCAGGCCAGCTCCCTCTCTGCTGGCTCCCCTCGCCCTCTCCCCATCTCTGGCCAGGATCTTAGCTTCTAGAAAGAATTTCAAGCCTTCCCCAGTTCCCCCATCTGGAAGGATGCCCTTCCTCTGAGCTCCCACCATGTCTCTCATGTCAACCCCAGTCCTAGTAATAAAAAGATAGTGCTATGATTGTTTGGCTTGCCTGGTTCCTCCAGAATAGCTTGGAAGTTCCTTGAGGTGAGGAATGGAGCCTTTTTCTCTCTGCCCAAGAGCTGGCAAAGATAGTTGTTAATGTCGCTGAATGGATGTGGAGGCGGTGTGGGTTTCTGGAATGCTGTTGGGGTCTGCTTCTCTTAGCCTGGTGTTTTCAGTCATCCAATGTTCATTGACCTTTTTACTTTGAAGAAGACTCTGTGCTTAGCGCAGAGTAGGAGGGATTGTGGCACACCCCTGCCTTCAAGGAGCCCACCAGGTGGTAAGGAGACGAACCCAGGAGATATAGTAACAGCATGAGGTTTTCTTTCCCCATCATCCGCTTCTTACCTACACATAACCCCACCATCTTCTGTAGGGAAGTTTTGTGTCTAGGTAGTCATAGTAAAGTGACAGAAACTGTTAGCATAAAAACCCCAGGCTATGGAAGACAATCAATATTAGAAAGAGGATTACTTGTCTTATGGATGCTGCTATCTGATGATTTTGAAAGACATTAAAACCTGAAGATCCCAGGGTATGATTCCAAAAGTTCTAGAATGGAGGGTAGACCCTGGGAGGAGGCTAAGAAGTGGAATATCTAAGGTTATTTCTGTATGGACCCATAAATTATTTGAAGAAAAAATTAATAAATCTTTTGCTATGTCCTCTGGACTTTACAGGTGTACATGAACCCCTGACAGTAAGAAGTATGTCTGATGGTAGATTGTAACCACCTCATATCTACCCATGTGTTATAGGATAGTCCAAAAGTTACGAGATACTTTCAATCTGAAATAACTGGGAATGTACAAGGGCCTTTGGGAGGAAGGGAGGACTTTTTAGGGGAGCCATGCCCTCGTTTAGGAATATGTGTAGTCTGACATTTGGGTTCAAGCCCCCCCGTTGTCCTCTTTGCTGATACTCTTGGCCTTCTGGAACTCAACTGCTCAAGGTGGGCTGTAAACATCCTATCACATTGCGATTTGGGGAAGGCCGTGTGGGAGGATGAGCACATGAATTCGAAGAGCTGCCAGAGGAATCACAATTACAACCCCAGCTGTTGTTGTTGTCAGGGACACTTCCCTTTGACCAACTCACATAACTGCAGTTCCGCTCCAGACTACATGGTGCTTCTGTGTTCTGAGGACAGTCAGATCCCAGAGAAGCATTCAGCCGCTGCCCCCTCTCCTGACCCTCAGGTACAGATGGGTATGACAGCAGGGTGACCAGGACAGAGGTCAGATCTTCCAAGAGAATAGGGAAGGCAGGGCAGATTTCCCAGTAACCTCACAGACTGAAATAAAAGCAAGAAAATACCAAAACAGGCTTGATTTAGACAATAAAATGTAATCCACATAAAGTCAAATTAGGTCCTTCACATTTTTCTATTGGAAGAGAATTAAATCCTTAAATTAAAAAGGCTGAAGTTACGTTTAGGAAATCAATAATTATGGTGGCAGTTGTGAAGGCCACTTTTATTTATAAATGACAGGCAACGACACCATTTTTAGTGTATGTCAGACTTTTGTGTGACTGCTTTCTTAGGAACCACAGAATTTCTTTTTGTTCTAAACAAATAACAATTCCTGTAGAGGACCTCAGTTCATGAGGCGCTGAGACTCCTGGAAGCGGGGAGCTGGGTGACCCACTCTGAAGGAGGGGATCAGTAGTGCATCAGAGCATCCACTAAGCCACTTAAATTTTAACATCTTTGAGTTGTGTGTGTAGATCCTTTATTTTTTAATATATTTTTTAAAGTTTATTTATTTATTTTGAGAGAGAGAGAGAGAGAGAGAGAGCATACACAAGCAGGGGAGGGGTAGAGAGAGAAGGAGCAAGAGAAAATCCCAAGCAGGCTCTGCTGTCAGAATAGAGTCCAGTGTGGGGCTTGAACCCACGAACTGTGGGATCATGACCTGAGCCAGAATCAAGAGTCAGACACTCAACAGACTGAGCCACCCAGGTACGCCAAGAAATACTTTCTTTTTTTAAAGTAGGCTCCGTGCCCAGCGTGGAACCCAACATGGGACTTGAACCCATAACCCCGAGATCAAGACCTACGCTGAGACCAGGAGTCGGATGCTTAACCAACTGAGCCACCCAGGTGCCCCAATCCTTTATTTTATATGTGAATTTTCTAATAACAACTTAGCCTTTTTAATAGACTTATTGTTGCCATATATACCTTGTGAATCTTAATATTTTGTTATATATATTTGTTACATATTTACTGCAAATCTTTCCTCTTACCCTATTTTTTTTCTTATTGCTTCCTCGGTCTGTGCTTTACTGTTTGTCTGTCTGGCACGTGTTGGTTTTTCTCTCAAGGAGACAGACTGTAAGACAAACTCAGAGACCAGAGGGGGGAAATCCAAAGAAAAAGAATCAGAGACTCGGACAGGGAGAGCGAGGGGCTTAGAAGTGGCTAGGGACTGGGAAGAGTAGAAAGACAAGAACTAGAGAGAGGGAGACAGAATTTCAGAGAGCTTCTTTTGTGTTTGTAACTCATTGATGATGCTTTAGTTTGCACAAAAGTATTGGGTAGTCAAATCTGCCTCTTCCAGACTTCTAGATTTTTGTCTTACTTAAAATGCCCTTTCCCCTACAAGATTAAAAAATACTCTCATATATTTTATTCTAAAATGTTTTTAGTTTGTTCTTTACTATTATATCCATTTGAGCTTTATTTTTGTATATGTGTGGAATAAGAATCTGGCTTAATTCTTTTCCAAATGGATATCCAAAAATGCCATTTTATAATGCATGCTTATTCCCTTCTCTTTACCCTCTCATGTGAAATACCATATTCATCATATACTAAACTCCCACATAGAGATGACTCTGTTTCTGGACTCTATTCTGTTCCACTGAATTGTATATTCCTGTGCCCAAACGACAATGTTTTGTTGGTGGTGGTGGTGGTCTTTTTTCATAAACTTTTTTTTAACATTTATTTATTGAGACAGAGAAACAGAGTATGAGTGGGGGAGGAGCAGAGAGAGGGAAACACAGAATCTGAAGCAAGCTTCAGACTCTGAGCTGTCAGCATCAAGCCCAGTGCAGGGCTTGAACCCACAAACCATGAGATCATGATCTGAGCTGAAGTTGGATGCTTAACTGACTGAGCCACCTAGGCACCTCCAAACCACAATGTTTTAATCGCTGTAGCTTTATAGTATATTTTGATATTTGATAGAGCAAATTTTTGACCACTGTTCTTTTTCAAAATGTTCTTGGCTAGGTTTATGTCCTTTCTCTTCCAGATGAACTCAAGAATCAGCGGTCAAGTTCCATAAAAAGTTCAAAACACATCAAATAATGTGTTTCTAAGTGTTCCTTTCTGTCTGATTACTGATGTGTTTCTCCTCAACCCCACCTCCACCTCCTGGAAGCAGTTCATATGGTCATCAGCAAGACACAAAATTTTAATTAAATTGTTAAAACTCCTACATTCTAAATAAAAGTAGAAACTTGTAAAAATCAATTATCCTAGACTATTCCTGGGGTCAGAAGTAGGAAGACCAGAATCCACTTTATTAGATTTAACAAACTTATTTTAAAAATAGAAAGAATGAGGGGCGCCTGGGTGGCTCAGTCGGTTAGGTGTCCAACTTTGGGTCAGGTCATGATCTCATAATTGGTAGGTTCAAGCCCCACCATAGGGCTCTCTGCTGTAAGTGCAGAGACCACTTCAGATCTTCTGCCCCCCACCCCCATCCCTCCTCTGCTTATGCACCCGTGTGTTCTCTCTCTCTCTCTCTCTCTCTCTCTCAAAAATAAACATTTTTTAAAAATAAAAATAATGAAACAATCCTAAAGGGTATTGGTCAGTACAGTCAAAAAGTGTGAACATGAAAGGAAGCAGAGACAGTATCTACGATATGAGGATGGACAAAAAATGTAACATATGCTACCTGTGCCTCCAATTCTACCCCCTCAGCCCTATTAATTTTGGTGCCCACCAGACTTCTTTTAACTGGCATACCTGTGTCCCTTGACTTGAAGACTTTTTCTGGCTGCTAGAGTTCATTCTGTCTACATATGCAGTGGGATGGATATGTTGGCAAATTAACTATTCAACCCAACCCTGTGGTCAGGATCGTCACTCAACCAATGACTTATGAAAGTTGGTGGGTAAAGAGCCCAGATCTCTTACCCTAGGGTAAGTTAATACTGAGGTGCATATTGTATGCTGTCTCTCTGCATCCCCAGTGAAGGTTAAATTCCAGTTTCCCATCATTGTAACTTGTTTGGTAACACACCTGTATTGACTTCCTTCTCTTCTCTGTTTCATCTCCCTATTCTGCTACCAGAATTGTTTCTTGGAACCACCTCCCAAATAAACTACTAGCACTCAAATCCTCTTTCAGGGTCTGCTTTTGGAGGCACCCAAAGGAGAGTCAGCTCCATAACCTATCCAGCTTCAGTGGCAGGTCTTCCTCCATCCTGGACAGGAGAGGATCAGATCTGTTGCCATCAAACCCCACCATCATAAATCAGCTTCCCCTTATCCTGACTCCAAGCTCACCAAGAAACCTTCTGATTATAACCTGGCTGATGGTTTTTCTACAGAAAAAGAGGGACTACTGACTAGAAGCGAATGTTCAGTCCCCAAGGAGTTCTATATTCTCATTGCCAATGAACACCTGGCAAATAGTTTACAAAGTGAGCTGTTGCAAGCTTAGACAGTGAAACCTTATTTTGAGTGTAATAGAGCCACTCTCAGTATTGACAAAATGGCATTTTCAAGCCTGTAGGCTGGGAACCAGACTCTGGGCCAAGGTGACTTTCCCAGGTAAATGCAGCTTTATGAGGAGCCTAATGAAAGCCAACCAGCCTCTCCTGCCATCACCTAACCTGGCCACATACTTTCCTACAGGCTTCAGTGGCAATGTTCTACTTCTACTAAGTGAAGCAATAGATGAAATCAAACTTTTTCAAAGCTTACTGTTCACTCTTAGCAGAGAAATCTCCGTACATCATCAATTTTTTTCCCCCAGGGTGTTCGTAATTCTAAGACCTCCATTTCCAGTTAGACTTCTCTCTTCTACATGAGTCATTCTAGATTTCTGATTATGGGCATGATAATCATAATTCTGGGTTTTCTGAGACAGCCCAGGTTTCAAATATTTAAGCGCTAGCCTTAAGATATTTAAAAATCCTTGAAATTCTAAGGTTTCAGTGTCTAACTAACCTCTCCCATATTGCATTAACACTGGGAACTAGTCCAAAACAATTTTTGTAAGATGATGTGTTCTTGGTGTTGATTTGGATCTGAAAGTCCTGTTACAAAAGATTCCTAAGCGATGACACACAAACACATGCCTGAGCTGTTTCTAGCTCAATCACTCAGACTGTTATATTTAGCCAAAGGAATCCTTTATTCAGGACAACTTGATATTCCTTTTTATACATTGTCTTGTGTATTTTAAATAATAAAACCACTTTATTGAAGTCCCCTTACAACGAAGTAAATTTTCTTAAGAAAGAAAGGAGAAAAATAACAAGAAAAAGACAAGTCAGTATTCAGAGAACACCAGTGGCCCAGTGGCCCCATTGAGATGAGATTCTGGTGGTTGTTGTGGAGCTGTCCACCAGGGAGGTGCTGACAATATCCTAGTATTGGACAGGGGCTGGCTGCCCTCCTCAAGAGTTGTGAAAAAAAAAACCCTCCACACCCCTACCACCATCCCATCCCCAAAGAAATATAAAGGACTATGAGAAGGTAGGTAAACAGGCCAATGTCTCCTGGTTGGAGTAGGGAAGACAATAATCAGTTGCCAGAGTCTTCTGAATCTTCTCCACATGAATCCACACATACCTGCCTAAGACACCTTTCCTTTGATTGTAAACATTCGGTGCAGTAGCTGCTATGGATGTCTCCAGGGGATCTTTCAGTCTCTACAGATGCTAACTATGGTAGACTTAATACAAAAACAGGATTAGCTGCTACAGGGGGGCTACACCCTAAAATTCCCCTTCTTTCTCCATTGTCCACTCCAAGAATAAGGACCTGAAGCCCTACCACTTCTCCTTACTTGTATAGCTTGGAGAAAAGGATTGATTGCCATTGAAGAGACAATTAATTGTCTTGTATGTATGTGTGTGACAGGCTGGCTGACTCTGAACAAGTCACTCTTCTTCTCTAGGCTTGGTCTCATCATGTGTAAGAGGAAGAAATGCCAGGGAATCAGAGCCCTTCTCCTGTCTCCCTGTCCTTGGCCATCTTCCCTCAGTTATATGTCTCCCTACCAGGCTATTCACAGCCTTTTTGCAAAAGGTTTCTGCCACTCAGGTTCTCCAGCACTAAGGACCCTGATGTTAACTCTGGGAATAAGAGCCTGGGGTGTGACCACTGTGGGTACTGTCTGAAACAATATTGTGGGTAAAGACTGAAACCCTTTGTTTTGGAGTATAAAGTGGGGGTGGGAGGGAGTGGCAAGAGCAAGGAAACTCCAAGTGTTGGGGAAAGCTTAAATCATTGTCTTCTCTTTTTTTAAAGATAAGACTTTATTTTTATAAAAATGATACATATTATAAAGAATTTGCACAATGCTGAAGAGCACAAAAAGATATTTAAAAATCTTTAAAATCCCACCACTTCAAAATAGTCATGCCCAGCACAAGTGAACATCATTGCAGATAGTTCTCTCTTTCTATATACAGAGAGGATAGGTAGTCAGGTAACTAATAAGGGAGAGTGGATGAAAGGATGGGTGGATGGACAGATGGACTGATGGATGAATATAAAGAAATAGTTGATTAAAAAGGGATCACACTTCATATACTATTTAATAAAAGGAGGGACACCTGACTGGCTCAGCCAGTAGAGCACGTGACTCTTGATCTCAGGTCATGAGTTAGAATCACATGTTGGATGTAGTGATTACTTAAAAAATAAAAATTAGGGGCACCTGGGTGGCTAAGTCGGTTGAGCGGTCGACTTCGGCTCAGGTCATGATCTCGCGGTCCGTGAGTTCAAGCCCTGCGTTGGGCTCTGTGCTGACAGCTCAAAGCCTGGAGCCTGTTTCGGATTCTGTGTCTCCCTCTCTCTGACCCTCCCCCGTTCATGCTCTGTCTCTCTCTGTCTCAAAAATAAACGTTAACAAAAATTTAAAAATAAAAATTAATGAGGTGCCTGGGTGGCTCAGTCGGTTAAGTGTCCAACTCTCGGTTTTGGCTCAGGCCATGATCTCGAGGTTCGTGATCGAGGTTCCTGGGATACAGCCCCACATAGGGCTCTGTGCTGACAGTGTGGAGTCTGCTTGGGATTTTCTCGCTCCCTCTCTCTCTGCTCCTCTCTCTTTCTCTCTTTCTCAAAATAAATAAGTAAACACTTTTAAAAAGGTATAAAATTTAGTTTTCCTTGAATGTAACAAAAGACAATGAACCAAAGAAAAGCTAATGGATTTCCTTGATTTCCTTTATTCTCCACAAGAGATGTTATTTCTGAAAGATACCTCTAAGGTTAAGAAAATATATTATAAAAAAATATTAAGAGACTGGAATCACTATGTTTTTTTTAAAACATTCTTCAACTTAAGTATCTATCAATTGACTGGCTGCTATGAAAGATAAGGAAATTAACACCCTTACACTTCCTCCCATTTCCCCTCCCCCACTTCCCGAATATTATGAGTAATATTTTTTTTCTATTTTTGTCTCTTAACATGAGTCATTGTCAGTGCATATAATCAGTATTAACTAGTGCATGTAAAGGAGAAATGTGATGACCTGGACATCTATTACAGACACCAAAGAATAACAAAAAAAGAGAAAAACTTAAAATTTTGTTTGGCTACAGAAACATAATAATTTCAACCATTTGTGTGAACCACTAATCTTGTATGCCTAATTACTATACATCACAAGAGTAATTTTATGTGATTATCTTCAAATGTCAGGTTTTTAAAATAATAATAATATTAAGTCAATGAACAAAGCAGATTATCTCTAAGGCTTTTGCAGCACTGTGACTTTTTCCCAGAGCTCAGAGAACGCTTGTCCTGTCTCTAAGCAGAGTCAGACTTGACAGTAACAATAATTTCTAACATTGCTCAGCACTTACCACCAGGCAGGGCATAAGTACTTTATATATATTGGTTCATTTAATCCCCCAATATATCAGTGAGAGACATGCTATCTCCTTTATTTAAAAAGTGAGGAAACTGAGGCAGAGTGGTTAAGTAATGCTCAGGATTGCACAACTAGTGAGCAGGGAGCCTAGATTCAAATGATTTTTTTTTAGTAAACAGTGGAGCTGGAATTTGAGCATTACACATTTCCCCAAATGGTAGCTCACTGGCTGTGTGGCCTTCGGCTAATCACTCCTCCTCTCTGGGCCAGAATGCCTTCTATAAACTAAAGACTAATAAGGATTTCCCTGCCTGTTACCCAGGGATTCACTGGGGATCAAGTGAACAGTGCCTGGAAAAGAGCTTTATTAAGCAGCAATACCGCCTTCTTCTCCTCCTGAACTCAGTATGGCATGCAGCCGGTGGCCTTGGTCAGGACTCAGGCAGGAATCAGCCTCTGCTGATGAGAAAAACATTATCACGAGGCCACAAAAACAAAACAGTCCTCCTGCCAGAGGGCAGTTAGATGGGATAGGCAGGGAGTTCCGATGGCCATGAACACTTTACTAAGTTCATGCTCATGATGAATTTGAGCAAGACGCTACTTGTTCTTTGGGTTCATTGTCAGACTACTATTTGACAGAAGTCATTGCATGGAGAGAATGACAAGAGTGCCACTGGTTACTGTCTCTACTCCCTCAGGCCAGCTCTTTTCTCTCGGGCTATGGAGTAGACATTCTTGACCTGGCCAAGCTATCAATCTGCCTCTCCAGCTGTGATGCCTGAAAGGTGAGGGTCAGAGAAAGGCCCTTTCAAAACATCAGGTAGCATGAAGTAGGAGGCCACCAGGCCAGCATTCTGAGCCATGGAACTCCTAGGACAGGAAAGCTGACTTCTGGCCCAGACTCAAAACTGTGATATTGGGCAAGTCCCTTTTCCCCTCAGGGGTTTTGTTTTCTCATCTTTAATGTAAGGCTTCCTGGATGTTCTCCCAAGGCTCTTCTAACTCTGCCCTTGTGCTGGCTATTTTGGGGAGAGGTGCAGTACGGATATGACTGTGATTTATCTGGGAGATTTCCAGAGAGAGGAATCAAGCAAGAATCTAGAGACCGCAAACTAAGATAAAGTGCAGTTTAAAAACTCTGGCTTTCTGTGTAAAGTTATAAAACCACAGCATTTGGTTTGTAGGGCAAAGAGGAAAAGAGAGTACAGCCAAGAGGAGCATCTGGGGACAGGGGTTTTTAACCAATGGTCACTGTGATCTTCTATTTTATATTATAGGCAAGGCACAAGAGACACAGAGGGAAAGAGAAGCTCCAGAAGCTCCTAAGATGAATAAGATATGGTGTCTGCCCTCATAGGAATTGTAATCTAGGGTAAGAAACAGCTGTAGACTGAGCCAAGAGAGGAAGGAAGGGGGTTTGGAGCCACCCTTAAATCCTGTGCTAGGTATGGCATGGTCAAAGGCAGAGGTCCTCCCTGGTCAGAGGAGAGGGGGAGGGTAGCAAAGCTGGCTAGGTACAAGGGATACTCTTGAAAACCATCCCAGAGTCTTGGCAAAGAGGAGAGAACTACGAAGCTCTGGGAATCAGATGTCACTGACATCAGTGTCAGTGAGGTGTCTCAGTTTCACACCTCAGTGAAGCCCTGTTTCTCTAAAGGAGGGCCATTTCTTAAGGAGCCAAAAAGGAGCCACACTTCCCCTCCCAACTGCCCACCTCTGGCATCAAGGCCTCATAACCTCTCAGAAGAAGCCAAGATTCCCAAACCTGTTCCCAGACTTGTCACTTACCTCATTTCCCACAGGGGTTCTCTCTGAGAGCCAGATCAGGGTCCCACCTCTCAGGGAGCCTGCAGGATTAGGAAAGAGGCTGGATTTTCCCACTAGATTATCAGGAACAAGGCTGTTTCTGTCTTGCTGGCTTTCCATGCTCTGCTGTGGGTCTAACATGTAGCCCAGACAGATAGGAATGGAGAACAGTTCATCTGGGACTTGCCCCCAGTCCTGGAATGTTGACTACAGTGCTGTGGGTCCACTCATGCAGGCCCCCCTCTGGGGCAAACCTGAAAGGGCTCTGTGATCCAGGACTTTGTAAAGGTTACAAAAGGATCATTTGAAAGACCTGTACCCATCCTATGTTATCAACCATGTATTACTGTTTATTTTATATATTTAAAATACATGTATACATATCACACATATATATTAGACAACTTACATTTACATAATGTAATACATATTACACTATATCTAATGTGTGTGTGTGTGTGTGTGTGTGTGTGTGTGTGTACGTGTGTGTGTGTTTATACTGAAGTACAGCAGTCACACCCATTGGAGGTTCAAGATTAACTATAGATCCCTCCTCACCAGTACTGGATCCAGGTGGAATTTCTGTCCTGGTCTTCTTGCCATGACCTGACAAAATGTTACCTCTCACTCACCTGTCCACCTGCTGATCCACATCCCACACAGACTCACACTAAACCTCACTAGATTAGACACTTCCTTCTATCAGATTCCACTTACTGATTATGATTCCCATATTTCTTTTTTTATTTTCATTTTTAGTTGTGGTAAAAAAACCCCACATAACATAAAATTTACCATCTTAACCATTTTCAGGGTAATTTCATTGGTATAAAGCATATTTCACATTGCTGTTCCCATATCTCCTTTTGTCATTACCTGGAATTCAGTCTTGAAGTGACAGGCCTCACTCATTGTAATGGCATTGCTTCCAGGGATTGACACCTATTTGTAGAGACTGCAGTGTGTGTAGAGCTGAAATGTAGGAAGCACATACTTCACCTTAAATGCACTCTGCCAACAGCTGTTATAAGTTATCTGCACATTTTGCTGATTCCATGGACAAAAGCAGGTCAGTCCCTGCAGCCTTAGGCCAGGCTGTGGCATGAGCTTTCTTCCAGAGAACCCAGTCTCACAAAGGGACCAGATCTACAGCTGGAATTGAGTCTTCCAGTCAGATAGGGGGACAAGAGGACTCTGTCTTTAAGAATGGAAGGTGCCGGGGTGCCTGGGTGGCTCGTCGGTTAAGCGTCCGACTTTGGCTCAGGTCACGACCTCTTGGTATGTGAGTTCGAGCCCCGCGTCGGGCTCTGTGCTGACTGCTCAGAGCCTGGAGCCTGTTTCAGATTCTGTGTCTCCCTCTCTCTCTGACCCTCCCCCGTTCATGCTCTGTCTCCCTCTGTCTCAAAAATAAATAAACATTAAAAAAAAAAAATTTTTTTTTTTAAAAGAATGGAAGGTGCCTGCCTATGCGGTCCCTGCTTTGATTTTTGGAGAAAGCACCTGGAGGAAGCAAGTTATGTAATGTGAGTTTCTTATTCTATAAAATGGGAATAACATCCATTTTATAGATTATTGCAGTGCTTCAAAATTATGATGTACATGAACTATTTACTGTGAAATTAGACATAACAAGTGCTTAATAAGAGGAAGAACAGTATTTGTTATTATTATTGAACCCCAAATTCCCTCAAGCCCTAGAAGGCTAAAAGCCTAAGTGAAGATGCTTTAACAGCAATAGCTCTTTTTTTTTTTAATTCAAGTTAGTTAACATACTATATATTATTGGTTTCGGGAGTAAAACCTAATGATTTATCACTTATATATAACACCCAGTATTCATCCCAACAAGTGCCCTCCTTAATGCCCATCATCCATTTAGCACATCCCCCCACCCACATCCCCACCAGCAACGCTCAGTTTGTTCTCTGTATTTAAGAGTCTCTTAGGGTTTGCCTCCCTCTCTGCCTTTTATTTTCCCTCCCTTCCCCTAGGTTCATCTGTTGTGTTTCTTAAATTCCACATATGAGTGAAACCACATGATATTTGTCTTTCCCTGCTTGACTTATTTTACTTATTTCATAATACACTCTAGTTCTATCCACTTTGTTGCAAATGGCAAGATTTCATTCTTTTTTATCTCCAAGTAGTATTCCAGTGTGTGTGTGTGTGTGTGTGTGTGTGTGTGTATACCACATCTTTATCCATTCATCAGTTGATGGACATTTGGGCTCTTTCCATACTTTGGCTATTGTTGATAATGCTGCTATAGAAATTGAGGTGCATGTGCCCCTTCAAATCAGCATTTTTGTGTCCTTTGGATAAATACCTAGTAGTGCAATTATTGGGTCGTAGTTTTATTTTTAATTTTTTGAGGAACCTCCATACTGCTTTCCAGAGTGGCTGCACCAGTTTGCATTCCCACCAACAGTGCAAGAGAGTTCCTCTTTCTCCACATCCTGCCAATATCCATTGTTTCTTGAGTTATTCATTTTAGCCATTCTGACTGGTGTGAGGTGGTATCTCATTGTGGTTTTGATTTGTATTTCCCTGATGATGAGTGATGTTGAGCATCTTTCCATGTGTCTGTTAGCCATCTGGATGTCTTCTTTTAACAGCAATAGTTCTTATTTCACCAGTTCACTGCTCCCCCTGGATAACTTAGGCCCTCACACTTATGGAATGTGCCCCAGGGGGTATCTTTGCTCACCTATCTCTGACACCCCTTATTCCACAGGGCTCTAGTTTCTTATGCTACTCCTCACACCCAGCACCACGACAGGTGTATTGGGCTCCTTACAGTGTCACACCAGCTCTCTACATGGTAAGCAAAGGTGTTCTAAAGGAATGTGGGTGGTACGCCAATTTTACATCTTACATTCTTTGTAAAATGGCTTCAGTGTTTGTGTAGAACTCCCTGTTAATCACAAGACAGGCCTGAGTGAGTCTCTTAGGACTGGGTCTAGGTGATAAACACCAAATTGTGTTCATATTTCCTGCCCCCTCCTCCCCTGGGTTGAGTGCTGTCCTGAGAGCACTCATGCACAAGAGCCAAATCTGTCCCAGAGCAAGGGACACAACCAGGCCAAGCACAGATCTATCATCATTATCATACTGTGCTTTGATATCCAAAACACAACGTCCCTAGCACCTGCCCTGTATTAGTTATTTATTGTTGCATAATGAGTTATTCCAAACTTACTAGTTTAAAACAATAAACTCTTATTATGGAATCAGGAATTTGGGAGAGGCTTAGCAAGGTGGTCCTAGCTCAGGGTCTTTTGTGAGATTGCAGTCAAGGTGTCAGCCAGGGCTGTAGTCATTGAGGCTTGATCAGGACTAGAGCATCAAGCTTACTCACAGGGCTATCAGCAGGAGGCTTTTGTTCCTTGTCACATGGATGTCTCCAGAGATTTCATGACAGGCCTTCCATGGAGTGAATTACCAAAAGAGAAAGTAACCAAGACTGATACCGCAATTGTTTATAACCCAATCTTGGAAGTGACATACTGCTATTTCTGCCACATTCTATTGATCATACAGATCTGCACTGGTAGCAGGTGGAAGAAGACTACTCAAGGGTATGAATACCAGGAGATGGGTATCACCGGGACCATCCTGGAAGCTGGTTACCACACACCCTCTGCCTGCTCCTGCTCCAGCTCTACAATCTTGCCTGAGGATAGCCTCTCTTTCTTCATGGTCAAAGAGGGTAGTTTAGGGACCCCAAGCATGAGCTAAGCAGTAACAAGGTAGCACTGGGATCCAGGGATATATTTGCAAAGAATAGGAACTAGAAAAAGAGAGAGCAGGATGGAGGAGGACAGAAGTAAATCAAGGAGTACAGAGTCTTGAGGGAAAAAAAGGAAAGGAGGTCTTGCAATATTGTGGGACAGGACAACTGGGAATAGACAGGACAACTGGATCTTCAAAGAGGTAAGATTGATAGAAATAAGTGGTTTAAAACAACAGAGGTTTATTTCCCCCTTTGCTATCTGTCCATGACTGGAGGCTGTGCTCCACATCTCCTTACTTGGGAACTCAGGCCAATAGATCAGCCATCTTCTTGAACATTGCCTAAACCACTGGCAGAAAGAGAGCTCTGAAGGGTCTTGTATTGGCAAGGAGATGCTCTGAACCAGAAGTGATGCATGTCCCTTCTATTTGCAGCCCATTGGCCATAAATGGTCACTTCAGCTCCAGCCAGCTACAATGATGCCTGGAAGTACAACCTCACCGTGTGCTTAGAATAGAGAAGAACTGGAAATAGTTGGTAAATGGCACTCATTCCTCAGGGTCTAAGGGCAGAGCAAACTTTTCAAAGAGAAAGTCAGGGAAGGCCTGAGAGTAGATCCTAGGGCCTAACCTGGAATATGGTAAAATGAGTCTTTTCCAAAGCTGTGTTCCAACAGACTCTCTGCCAGTTACTCCATCACCCCTGGGCTCAGCTCATCCTTTGCTGCCTCACACAGCAATCCAGAGGGGCAAGTGTCTCTTGAGTCCTCTGTGTTAGGCCCAGGTAATTCCCTGGCCTTCCCTTTACACTGCACTCAGCCCTTTGATCCAGGGGGAAGATGCCTACACACCAGGTTACACACCCACCAAATTTCATGCTCCAAAGCATGGTCACACCCCTGGGATCTCTGGAGACAGCACCCCATGCGCTTCCTAGAGATGAGTATACCTAGCCCTAGCCTCACTACCTAACAATGGCTTCTGGCAGACAGATCTAGAACAAGCTCCCATCAGACCTGAGAGGTCCCTGGAGAAGTGAGATCCTTTCCTGCCTAGGCCTCACTTCTCTGCCTTTTGACTAGAAGCTCAAGTTCTCACCCACACTAGCCAGCCCTGCCCACCCAACACAGGCAAAAGTCCCACCTCTCCAGCAGGCCTTTCACAAAGGGACCTGGGGGTGGCCATAGCTTACTACCCTGACAGACTCCATATGACTTCCTCATGCTTGTTTGTTTGTTTGTTTTTACATTCTCACTTCCAAAAACATCTTAGGTTAGAGCTGATTTAGTCATTGGCCAGGCTTAAGGACTCCATTCATTCACTGACAGATTAGGAAACATCCATGGCACTCTACTCCAGCCTCTTACCCTCTCCCTTAAGCCATTCCTAATCAGCATATCAGAATAGAGGTTCCTGTTTGGCTTAGTCGGTAGAGCATGTGAGCATGTGACCCTTGATCTCCGGGTCATGAGTTTAAGCCCCACATTGGGTGTAGAGATTTTAAATAGGTAAACTTTTTTTGAAAAATTGAAAAGAAAAAAGAATAAAGAAGCAGCTTAAGTAACATATACAGAATATTTACTAGGTTAAGCATTAGGCCAAATGCTTCGTATACATTATTATCTCACAATAACCTAACAAGTGTATCTGTTATTTTCCCATTTTAAAGATGAGGAACGCTGGCTCAGAGAAGTCACATTACTTGCCCAAGATCACACAGCTAGTAAGTGACATACCCAGGATTCAAACCAAATCTGCCAGACAATAGATGCAATACTCTTAACCACTAGGTGAGGTTAAATAGTGACAAACAACATACTTACAAAAGTGCCTCCCCATGGCTTTGGCCTTGGATGGCATCAGGGGCGATTGGCAAGAAAAGTGTCAGTCTGAGCCAGACAATTCACTGCATAGTTCAGGTCTCACCATCTGTTGTCATTCACAGCTGACAGCTGAACAGAAAGACTGGACATACAAATTGTCTCAGGTGACAGGAAAGGACGGGGAAACAGCATAGAGAACAAGGGGGTGTAGAGATGTAAGTCATAGACACCTCCTGAGCCACATCTCTCTAGGGACAGTGAACACTGAACCTGTGGAAGTGAGTCCCTTTCTCCACGCCTCTGGCTGCAGGAAAACATGACAAAGGCAGACATGGTGGCCAGAGGGCAGGCGAGGGCAGCAGAGAGCTGGCAGCAGGAGCTCAGGAGAGAGCTATGAGTGCAGCTGGGAGAGACCTCCTGGAGGAAGTGGGAGGGGCCCATGGAGAACCACCATCTGCCAAGGAAATCCCCTCCTCTAGGTTCACACAGAGGGCAGCTCAGGTTGAAACTCAGATGTTAGGGGAGCGCACTGGGAAGTCAGCCTGAAGGAGAAGGGGAAGCAGAAAGATGCCAGAGACAACAGCAATGAGAGTCAAGAAAGAGGGCCCGGAACATGCTAGAGGTCGCCAGAGTCCTAGAGTAGCTCTAAATGTGAGCCAGCCCTGTTCTCACCAGCCAGGAGAGCAGAGAGGAATTTAGACAAAACAGCAAAGAAGAAAGGCTGCCTGGTTCATTTTATGAGGTCATTATAACCCTGATAACAAAACCTGTCAAAAACAGCATATACCCAAAAAGAAACAAAGGTGCCTCACTTTTATTTTCTTTTAAGTTTTTTTTTTGTTTATGTAATTGGAGAGAGAGAGAGAGAGAGACCATGTGCAAGCAAGCAGGGGAAGAGAAGAAGAGAGAGGGAGAGAGAGAACCCCAAGCAGGCTATCCCTGTCAGCACAGAGCCCAACTCAGGGCTCAAACTCGCAAACTGAGAGATCATGACCTGAGCCGAAACCAAGAGTCTGACACTTAACTGACTGAGCCACCCAGGAGCCCCTTTATTGTTATTATGTAAGAAAATGGAAACAACTATGTATCAATAGGAAATTGTTCAATAAATTGTGGTATCTCCTCAATGGCATATTATGCACTTGTAAAAAATGGTGAGGAAGATTTTTATGTACTGAGTGGAATGAATTCCAAGGTATGATGTTAAGTGAAAATGCAAGTACATAAGACTACACATAGTTTACAGCCAAGTGTGTGTATATATTTTTTTAACAGGAAAAATTATACTTATGTATTTACCAATCTATGTGTAAAATATCTATGAATAAATGCACAACAAACTGGCAACATTTATTGTATCTGTACACCCTTTTCTGTGATTTGAGTTTTAAGCCAAGTAAATATATTACCTGTTTATAAATAGGTTTAATCTTAAGAAAGAAGAGTTGAGGGGGGAGGGGGCAGTGTGGAGACAAAAAAAAAAAAAAAAGGAAGAGCTGGAAAAAATGTTTGCAAGAAGAGTTTTGAAGGTTCTTTGTTTTGCTAGAGAGAATATATACTTATTTTTTTAATCTCTATTTACTTTGAGAGAGACAGAGACATAGCAGGAGCGAGGGGGAGGGGGGGGCAGAAAGAGAGGGAGACACAGAATCAGAAGCAGGTTCCAGGCTCCGAACTGCCAGCACAGAGCCCCAGGCAAGGCTTGAACTCACTACCCATGAGGTCATGACCTGAGCCCAAGTCAGAGGCTTAACCTACTGAGCCACCCAGGCGCCCTAGAAAATATATTTAAACTACTATTGTTTAACATCACAAAACTATGGTAATGGTAAAAGTGCTGACAAACATGCAAATTAGTAACTTAAGACATGATAAAGGAAACATCAGAAATTAATGGGGAGCATTTCTGCCCTCTTCCCCCACCCCACCGAATGCCGCTCCAGCAGCAAGGCGCTGGTTCAGAGCTCCTGGCTCCTGCTAAGCTAGCGCCGCTGTCGTCTCTCCAGCCTCTGTCACAATCATCTACTTGGACCTCATCAGCCATGATGAGATGTTCTCCAACATCTACAAGATCCAAATCACTGACGGGCAGTGCCTGGGGGTGTAAGACAGAGAGTAACTTTGATGAATCACTCATTGGTGGAAATGCCTCCACCAAAGGCCCCCAGGGCGAAGGTACTCAAAGCACAGTAATAATTGGTTTCGGTATCAACCATGAATATTATCACTTGCAGGAATTGGCTTCACAAAAGAAGCCTGCAAGAAGTACATCAAATAATCTTTGTCTAAAATGAGTCAGGTAGTTTTCCTCCTCTTTTTAAAATGATCTTATAAAAATAATTAGTATTATTTCATTCTAAATATATGATAGGATTCACTCAATTAAGCATTGTTTATAAGATTCTTATTTTTTTTTAATCTATAGGATCTATAATGATACCTCCTCTTTCATTCCTCATGCTGTCAATTTGTATCTGTCTCATTAATCTGGTTAGGAGTTTATCAATTTCACTGATCTTTTCAAATAAGAGCTTTCAATTTTATTTACTATTATTTTTCTGTGCTCTATTTCATTAGTTTCTGCAATGAATAATTCTCAGTTATTTCCTTCTACTTGTTTTGTGAGCAATTTGCTCTTTTTCTAGTTTTTTTTTTTATGATGGAAGCTTAGATCATTGATTTTTAAACCTTTATCCTCTAATATCAACATTTAAAGCTAAAGTGTGTTTGAAAGCACTGCTTCAGTTACATATACCAATTTTAATTTGTTTTGTTTTCATTATCATTCAATTCAAAATATCTTATATTTTATATATATCTTATATTTATAGATAAATATTTTATATTTCCTTTCTTTGACCTGTGGATTATTTAGAAGAGTGTCATTTAATTTCCAAATATTTGTGGATTTCCAGCTACCTTTTTGTTATTGATTTTTAATTTAATTCATTTTTAGAGAATGTACTGTCTGTGATTTCAGGTCTTTTAAATTTATTGAGGCTCATTTTATGACCCATGATGTGTTCTAACTTTGGAATTATATATATGATATACAATTCCACATGCACTTGCAAAGAATGTGTGTCTGTCATTATGGGATATTAATGTTTTATAAATGTCCAGTAAGACAAATATGTAGATAGTATTCAAGTTTTATCTTTTTTTTGTTTGTTTGTTTACTTATTTATTTTGAGAAAGAGAGAGAGAGAGAGTGGGGTTAGGGCAGAGAGAGAGGGAGAGAGACAGAATCCCATGCAGACTCCACGCTAGCAATGCAGAACCTGACGTGGGGCTCGGACCCTCGAACCATGAGCTCATGACCTGAACCAACACCAAGACTCAGAAGCTTAACCCACTGAGCCACCCAGGTGTCCCTCGAGTTTTCTTTATTCTTAGTAATTATCTATTATATGAACTACTGGGAATGGAGCGTTGATATCTCCAACTGTAATTACGTATTTGCCCATTTCTCCTTTCATTTTGTCAGTTTTTATGTCATATATTTTGAAGCTCTCTTATTGGGTATATACATATTTAGAGTTACATGTTCTTGATAAAATGACAATTTCATCACTAGGAAATGTCCCTTGTTATCCATAGTAATAGTTCTTGGCCTGAAGGCTACTTTGATATTTATATAGCCACTCCAGTTTTCTTATGATAAGTGTTTGCAAGGTATATCTTCTTCTATTTTTGACTGGAGTATCTGAACCATCAGTGATTAATTCTATGTGGATGGATTTAAGTTTATCATCTTGTTATTTGTTCTCTACTTGTCCCATTTGTTCTTTTTTTGTCCCCTTTTTTGTTTCTTTTCCTGACATTTTTTTGATTACTTGATAGCTTTTTCAGTATTCCATTTTATCTCTACTTACTTAGAGTTTCTAAGCTACACTTATCTGGGGGGGTTGTTTGGTTTTTGCCTTTTTATTTCTCTGGTTTTAAGTCGTTGCTTAACATTTTATGTATATATATTTATCCTGTCATGGTCTACCTTCAAATAATATACTGCTTCATGGATAACATCTGTCTTACAATAATAGTATGCTTCTATTTCCCCATCCCATCACTTGTGTAATTGTGGTGACATATTTTATTTCTACATACGTTATAAGCACCATGAAACATGATTATCATTTTTAAGCGGTGAATTATCTTTTAATAAAATGTTAAAATGAGGTAAAATTATTTTATAAATATTCATATATTTGCCATTTTCTCTGCTTTCTTTTGTGTAGTGAAGCATCCAACTCTTGATATTGGCTCAGGTCATGAGTTGTGAGATCAAGCCCCATCAAGTTCTGTGCTGGGTGTGGAACCTGCTTGAGATTATCTCTCTCCCTCTTCCTCTGCCCCTCCCCCACACATGTGTACTCTTGCTGTCTCAAAAAAAAAAAGTTTATTTTTTAAAATAGCTTTCTTTCTGAGACTTCCTGATTCTTTTTGCCTTTCCCACTTTTAGCTGCATGTTCTCTTTTTAGTTTTTGTGGGTTTTTTTTTTACTCTACCTTATCAATTTTTATTTCTCTGCTTGAAATTTTCCAAAGTGCAGGGCCCTGTCTTTAAGTGGCACACAGGTTACTCAGTTTCAAGCATTCATGTTCAAATAGGCTAAAGTGCCCTGTCCCATTAGGCCTTACCCTAAAGCCCTTTGTTCCCATCATTCTTTGGAGTAGGAAAATTCCTTTCAGTTTTAGCAGCTGCTCTCAAAATGACCTTTTGTGCCTTGTATCATGTCTGATGCTCTCTCATAATTGTTAGAGTCCATCAGATGCCCTGTTGCTTCCCTCTGCTCTCTCTTACACAGACGCCCAAACACATTGTTGGTGGTGGTGCTTGTATTCTGTCACGTAGTTTTGTTGTAAATGTTGTCCTTAGGTCTTTAATTTTGTTAGCTAGTTGCTCTGTCTGTTTTCATATGATAATTCAAGATTCAAATCTATGCTGCCCCACTCCTGCCATCTTCCTAGAATTCCAACATGAATCATTCTTTAAATCAGAGGAAAGGTGGGAAACATTAGATATTCTGAAGTACCTTTTACATTCCTTTTGGAATTTAACCACACCAATAGGAACTTGGACAAAATAAATTGATTGACACAGGAAGTACACTATGTAGCATTTTGTATACTTCTTTTTTATAAAGTTATTTATTATGTGTTTCATACATAATCTTCACAGTGATCTTTTTAATGGTTTCAGAATATTCCATTGAGTAGAGGTACCAAAATTTACTCAGCCTGTCCTTTATCATTGGTCATGTGAATTGTTTCCATTTTTCTGCTGTCTCAGATGATGTTGTCATAAATACCTTTGTGCACTTAGTTTTCTGTTTTTGTTGAATTATTTCCTTATGATGGAATCCCAAGAGTAGGATTACTGGGTCAAGGGTAGGAACATCTCCCTGGGTCTGGCAATCTATAATCTGAAAATGTGTTTTGAGAATTATTTTTCTTATAATAGGGGAAAGGTTAAGACTCAGTTGTTGATAGTAAGGATCACATGAGGGAAATAGGAATATTTACTAAGGATCATTGCTATTTTGGCTTTTCTCCCAGCTATCAGTCTTTCCTGTTCATTTTTCTCAACTTCTATTTTTCATTCATTTAACCAACATACGTTGATGGCCTACCATGTGTCAGACACTGTGATTTCCCTCCCCCACACGAGGGTGAACCCCACAAGTATGTGTGGTGTTCTGCTCAAGGACTGATCCAATACATATGATACAAAAGGGCCCAATCTAAATGTGCACTGCCCTAGATTCTCTGTGAGCATAAAGAATGCTTTGGGCTGTCCTCATTTGACCCCTCCAGACATATCTGAGACTGTTCAAAGGACCCTAGAATATTGGGCCTGGAGAGATCTGCTATCAGCAATCCACAGGCAGGCTTAGCCCTATTCTAGGGTGGACTTGAATAGAAAAGGGAGGACCTAAGCAATCTCAATGCACTGGTATAGCTGCCCAGAAATAATCTTATTTTTATCCCCCCAAAACTGGTAAGCTAGAAATAACACCCATGGTCTCCTAATTACAACCTGTCAGCTGTGTTGATTCTTCCATATACCTAACTTTCAACCTCAGTCCCCCTGTCTTTCCATGGCTTCCTGAAAACTAAGTGCTGCCCTGAGCCCAAGTCCTCTTGCCTTGGGTTCTTGTTATGGTTACAAGTCCTTGTCTGCCCTGTCCAGCACACTCCTACAATGGGACCAGACCTTTTCTACAATTCTCAGTCACTGGCTAAGTTTATGTGTTCAATGGCCTGCATATTGAAAACCAAGATTCTGTCTCTGCTTCATGGTCTACAGCTGCACCCTAACACTGAATGGAGCCCTGCAATCACAAGCCTTGCCCCAACCTGACTAGAATTCACCACATCTTTATAGCCCCTGCCAGGACCATTTAACTCCTGGGGCCCATCCCATCTAGTCCATGTTGCTGAGGAGCTTGCATAACTCATGTTCAAGCTTGCTGAGTTAATAATCATCTTTCCAACCACAATGTTTTACAGGTGAGGAATCAAGTGCCGGAGAGTAAAAGTGACTTTGCAAACCGAAATAGCAAGTTTGTGTCAGATGTAGCCCTAAAGCTCAAAGTTTCTCATTCCTAAAAGGAAACCAGTGGGTGGAATACCAGAGAAGAAATTTAGGAGTAGATTCGAAAACAGGAGTCCAATTATAAGTCCTGAGTCCCCCTGGAGTGGGGAAAAAGAGAAGGCCCCAGGATTTGAGAATAAGATAGGTTCCAGTTTTCAAGACAGGAGCATAAAGTCAGGAGGTATGAGCAGCAGAGTTACATTATGTGGAGAATGAGACCATCAGGTTGGATCTATTAAATGCCTCTTGCATCTCCAGATTGTCCCAGGGACCTGGAACACGGCTGGGCCTATGCATGCAGGCTAGGGGGTCACATATATAGGTCAAGGGAAAAGAAAGAGTAGAAAACTGAGGAAGGACATAGAGGCCAGAAACCAGGTTGGGCCTGACACATGTAGATGCTCAGGTAGCTCACATGTCAGCTGGGACCTCTCTGCATCATGAGGGTAAGGCAACATTTGCTCCAAATGCACATCACCATGCCCTATGGAAATTCTAAGCTTTCTCTAAGATTTTTGTTTTTGTTTTTGTTTTTTTGTTTGTTTTTTTTTTTAATTTACATCCAAATTCGTTAGCATATAGTGCAACAATGATTTCAGGAATAGATTCCTTAATGCCCCTTAACCACTTAGCCCCTCCCCACTCCCACAACCCCTCCAGTAACCCTCAGTTTGTTCTTCATATTTATGAGTCTCTTCTGTTTTGTCCCTCTCCCTGTTTTTTTATTATTTTTGTTTCCCTTCCCTTATGTTCATCTGTTTTGTCTCTTAAAGTCCTCACATGAGTGAAGTCATATGATTTTTGTCTTTCTCTGACTAATTTCACTTAGCACATCACCCTCCAGTTCCATCCACATAGTTGCAAATGGCAAGATTTCATTCTTTTCGATTGCCAAGTGATACTCCATATATATATATATATATATATATATATATATATACACACACACACACACACACACCACATATTCTTTATCCATTCATCCATCGATGGACATTTGGGCTCTTTCCATACTTTGGCTATTGTTGATAGTGTTGCTATAAACATGGGAGTGCATGTGTCCCTTCAAAACAGCACACTTCTATCCTGTGGATAAATGCCTAGTAGTACAATTGCTGGGTTGTAGGGTAGTTCTATTTTTAGTTTTTTGAGGGATTGGATTTTTGTAAATGCACATGACACAGATATTCTTACATCCTGGTCTCTCAGAGGTAATATTCTTTGAAGACAATCTTTGTTCAGCTCCATATCAATTCAACCACAAAATTTAGCCTTTTCATGGAAAAAGATTTTTAAACACACCATGTATGAGATTACTAAACTTTGCTGAAAATGTTGGGGGTGTCACAGGGAAGGAGTCCCAGCACTCACTATACAACAGACAGCCTAGAAATCCTCATAATACATTCCTGCTATTGTCAGTCTTTGTTAGCCAGCCCCTTATGATGGTTTCCTCTATTGGCCCAACACTACACTTTACTGTACCCATCCTCATCTACTCTTCTGGTTCCTCTGTTTTCCTTCTCCCTTCTCTATCTTCTGTTCTTTCCTCTCCCCTACCATCTCTCCAAAGTCAGAAACAAATTCCTTTCCTCATCTCAACACAGAAAGCCTGGAGCAGGAGGTGAGGTGGGGGCACATTCTTATACCCCTACTGCTTCTTTACCAAACTCTTTTTTCAAACAAACATACTTCCCTCCTATAGAGGAATTCTAGTACCAGATATTAAAGTAATTCAAAACGTTTTCCACCTGAATAGCCATGTGTAAACAAAAGTATGCAGAATTATTCTGATGCATAGTTCATGCCAGACCAAGCACTATAATTGTCCTATTCAAAATGGACTGAAAAGAAGGTTTAGAACATCCTGTCTGATTCAGAAGGGTGCCCTTGGCCATGAAGGCTCAGTTGAATCTGAAAAGTCCTGGGAAAACTGAGTTTATCTATGCCTCTTGAAGGTATTTTATAAACTGCTGCTACAGAAAAGATGTTCAATTTAGTTGCAAAAATTGTGCAGTGGATGTTTCATATGGTCAAACCAGGTGACCAGGTGATCAATGAAGCTTCAACATATGTGACTTGTTCTAGTTACTACCTAGGAGGTATAAAACAACAACCAATTTATTATTCTCAAGGATTATATGGGTCAGGAATTCAGAAACAGCATAGTAAGCACAGTTTGTATCTGTCCCACAATGTCTGGAACCTCAGCTGAGAAGTCTGAAAGACTGAGGGTTACTCAATGGCTGAGTACTGGAAATATCTTAAGTCCCTTCCACTCATGTATTTAATGCTGGAACATCTACATGTGGTCTCCCCACCACCTGGGCTTTCTCATAGTATGGTGGTTAGGTTCTGTGGTAAGAGGCCTCTAAGATGTCCCTGATCCCTACCTCTTGGTATTCACAGTCTTATGTAATCTTATCCCCTTGAGTAACTAGGTTTTAACCAATAAAACATGGTAACATTGAGTGGATATTTCTTCTTTTTTTTAGTTTATTTATTTATTTTGAGAGAGAGAGAGAATCAGTGGGGAAGGGGCAGAGAGAGCGGGGTGAGATAAGGATCCAGAAGCAGGCTCTGGGCTGACATCAGAGAGTCCAATGAGGGACTCGAACTCATGAACCGTGAGATCATGACCTGAGCTGAAGTCAGACACTTAACTGACTGAGCCACCCAGGTGCCCCTGAGGGGATATTTCTTTCATGATTAGCTTATGAATATTGTGACTTCCGTCTTATTAACAGACTTTCTCTCTTTTGCTGGCTTTGACGAAGCAAGCTGCTGTGTTGGAGAGACCCCCATGACAAGAAATTGAAGGTTACCCTGGCCAACAGCCAGGAAGGAAGAGATCCCAGCTCTGGTCAAAACCTTGATTGTAGCCTATGAGAGATCCTGCAGCAGAGGAGCAAACCAAGCCATGGTCAAATTCCTAACTCAGAGAAACTGAGATAGCATATGTGTGTTGTTGTATATTGGTAAGTTTTGGGGTGATTTGTTATATAGCAATAGGTATCTACTATAGGTTCCAAAAGCATGCATTCCATAAGAACCATGCAGAAAATGTGTCATTTTTTATGACCTACGTTCTGTTACATAGCATTACTTACCCCAAACTCACAAACCTGCCCAGACTCAGGGAGATGGGGCATAGATCCCATCTCTCCAAAGAAGGTATGTCAAAGTATCATCATAGAACAACATGTGGGAGGACAGATGGTGGTGTGGCCATCTTTGGAAAATACAGTCTGCCACATGGCTTTTTGGCCTTGTGCCATAGCATGGCCTGATCTGATCATGTGTAAATTTTAAGAAAGATTTATATTGTTTTGCTATTTTGAAATTAAGGGTTTTTTTATGCTCCTCCTGAAATGTCTCTTCTGCTTTTAAGAAATGCTCAAATAATATCTCAGTATGTCACAAGATAAATAGGAATTGGCCTTCCTACAACCAGGGAGACTTCAGAACCATAATTTCCAAGAATGTGACTGACTATCTGAAGCACAAGATTCCTCCACTTAAGAATGACTCCTCATGAATTACGACATTGCCCCAGCTACATGTTCTGAAACATTCCAGCATTGCCCACACTCCATGCAGGTTGAACAGAAACAGAACAATGAGCGAGGAGGATGTGGTGGGAAGAACAGATGGACACTCAAGCCAGGCTGGGCTCCAGTGATGATTCCAGCATGCCTTAGACTCTTAGAATTTCTGAGAGAGAAGACATCTCAGAGACTGATCAATTCAACTTATACTAGCAATGACAGTAGCTACATTTAGTAAAACCCAGCTACAGCAGCAAGCCCTTTACAGATGAGTGAAGTAGACGTCAGTATCCTGATGTAACTCAATACTACGTCAGACCGCCAGTTTGTAAACTCAGGTTTCTACTTTAATGCCCCAATTATTTTAGCTTGAGTCTTCAAAAAAATCTAGGTTTTTACCAAGTTCCCCTGGGGCATACCTACACAGCCCACCTGTTTCTTATGTACTTTTTTTTTTTAATATTTATTTATTTGGGGGAAAGCACAAGTGGCAGAGGGGCAGAGAGCGGAGGACAGACGATCTGAAGCAGGGTCTGCGCTGACAGGCTGACAGCAGCAAGCCAGATGTGGGGCTTGACCTCACAAACCGCAAGATCATGACCTGAGTAGAAGTCGGATGCTCAACAGAGTCACCCAGATGCTCCATTTCTTCTGTACTTTCTACCTTAGCCAGGTGCCTGGTTCTACATGCAGGACTTGTAGGTCTGAAATCTGCTTCCCTTAGGGCATGACATTCCTAAGGCTACTGCTCAGCCCCAGCATGAACTGTGCAGACCCTTTCCCCATTTTCCCATTGTGATACCACAGATTGGGAGAGATGAGAAAAGGATTACAACAGAGAGAAACTTAAAACCCAGTATTACTGTTCCAATTTCCCAGGCCCTGGGTTTGACTTTTACACTCCCTTCTGCTGCTGCCGTGGGGCAAGGGCCAGCCTGCCTCCCACAGTGGGAATACTCTTGATTTCCCAAATAGGTCCAGATAAAGGAGGTTGTTATTTCCCCACACTTCAATCTAAGGCCCATCTCCTTTGTCCTTATTTCCTGCTTTAGGATTGATCTTTTTCCAAGACACCAGACAACTGAAGGGTCCATTTCAGAGAAGACTCCAACTCTGAAACAATATCAGAGCAAGCATTCTGGCCATAGAACACCATGCATATGATACTGCACCCCAGCCAAGCCTGAGCCCCATAAAGCCCAGCTAAGATCCCTTTCACATTCTCTCTTCTGACATGAGTTTATGACCAGGTAATAGTCTTCCAGGCATCTTCAGTGTCTCAGGTCTGTGACTGACTAGTTGAAAAATGGCTCATCCATTTTCTAAAAGCAATAATAAATAGACAGGTGGCAGTCTAAATCCATACTTAGGAAATAAACACTGCTCAAAAAGAAACCATGTGGAGAGATTAAGGCTGCCTAATATAATGACATTTAAAAATTTTTTATTTTATTTTATTTATTTGAGAGAGAGTGGGCACGAGACAGGGAGAGGGGCAGAAGGAGAGAGAGAGAGAGAGAGAGAGAGAGAGAGAGAGAGAGAAATACCAAGCAGGCTCCATGCTCAGCATGAAGCCCAATGCAGGGCTCGATCAGTGACCCTGGGATTATGACCTGAGCCGAAATGAAGAGTCATATGCTCAGCAGACTGAGCTACACAGGGGTCCCAATAATGACAAAATTTTATACAATTTTGCCAGCCATTTTAGTTTCTTGGAGCCACAGAATATCAAATCCACCCATTTCAGAGTAAGAATCTTGATCCACATTTGCGAAAGACCCATAGGAAGCTTTTTCCTAGATAGTTCGTTTTAGAGGCATGACCCTCCTTGTGAATTGTAAATGACAGTTCTTTTGCACTCCCTACGTATCAAGAAATCAAAAAATCTTCAGGTTCGATCTCAGCTAAGTTCACCTTCTTGTGCCCACTTTATGGGCAGAGGAAACTGAGGTTCCATGAAATCCAATAATTTGTCTGAATTGCACAATTAGAAAGTGGGAAAGCTGAAATTTGGAACACTAACAGCACCAAGTACTCTGGTTCTTGCCACTATACCAGGCCACACTTGGTCTCAAAGGAAATGTTACGTATCACAAAAACATGCTGTGTGAAGACCAGCCAAGCATGCAACAAATTGGTCCCATTCAGTTTGGGATTACAAGCAGTACAAACAATAGAGCAGCCTTCAAAATGAACTTCCGTTTCCAGGATGAAAAGGAAACATGGGGACACAAGCTCTTAGGAGACACCTGCAGTGAGCAAGGACCCATGCCAAAGAAAGGGCATAAAGAAGAGCCTGAAAATAGAGGACTCCAAGGAGGACACTATATCCAACTTTTCATCCCACAAATTTTTGTCAAATGTGTCCTTTGTGCCTGGCTTTATATAAGCTAAGCAACAGGCATAGAACAAGGAAAAGTCAGAGTTCCTGCCCATTTTTAGGCATCCTGATCTGGCAGAAAAGGCAAGCAAGTAAATACTGAGCTTGTATTCCTCTGATTCAAATGAAAGCTTCATCCCGATTAAAATATCCATGGCAACCCTGAGAGCATTTGCACCCAAGGACAGCTGGGGTCTGAACTTGTCATTTTCTTTCCCTACCTGGAGTAGAATCCCTGGGCCAGCCCTGGCTGGGCACCCAACAGGATCCTTCCAGACCTCTGGAGCAGCTCATCACCCTCGTAATCATTTTACCCTGGAGTGTTTTGGCCTTTTGAGGTACAATGTGTGACTACGACTATTGTCAACAGGCAATGACACAAAGCAACTGTCATTTTTGGCAAAGGCCAGCTGAGCAAAAGCTTAACTCAGAAGCCTGTTATGGTTTTTGTGAAAACAGATTACATCAGTGCTTACCCAGGGGTCTCCCAGCCAGGCTAACGAGTGTTTTCTTTCGTGAGTGTGTGTGTGTGTCAGCCGTGCTCCTGCCTCGTGGGCATGCAGGAACTCCACATAGAGTGAAATGGCACAAAAGTCTCCATATCTCAGAGCTTTGTCATGTTGTCCAGCAGAGCCCTTGGAAAACCTGCTTGGCAGGGAAGCAGACATTCTGAGAAGTCTCTGCATGCCAAGTCCTGTGCTGCGTTCAGGGAGATAGATGCAGGAGGTTAGCCAAGGTCATGGGCTCCCAGGGAAAGCAACATCCACTGAGTGACTGACTGCCATGAGCCAGATGCTGGGCCAGAGATTTCACTTACTTTACTCATTGAATGGGAACCTGTGTGCCCTCAGCCCCATGTCATTACCCCACCTTGAGGCCACCACTTGGCAAATCCACTCACTACAGCAATGGTGAGTAGTACAGATTTTACCCCAGATTCCAATGGGGACAGAAAAGGAACGTTTACATTGCGGACCACTAATAAATCTGAGTCTGACACTTCCGTCATCTTCTCCCTCCTCTCCCTCCTCCATCTCTCTGACTCTCCTGAGGCAGAGTTCCTCTCCCCTTTCTCTCCTTCTCTCTCCCTCTCCATACACAGCTTCTTAATCCCCTCCACACCTTTCCCTGTCACTTGCCTAACCCCACACAAAAAGCCTAATAGACAGACACAAAAGACAAGAATGTCCTAATATTCCTCAAACAGGACCCTTGTGGGTCTCACTTTGTCTCATTCATTCATTTAACAAATAGTTACCAAGTGCCCAGCACTGTTTTCACTGCTAACAGTGAACATAATAGACAAAAATGTTTGCCTTCATGTAGCTTCCATAATCCTATCAGGACCCATTTTTACATCTAAGAAAACTGAGGTTCAAGGTCAAATGATCCCACAGAGTCAGACACATGGAGTCCAAGGCCAAAATTTAGGCCATAAAAAGTAACTAGCAAGATCTATGCAGCGTTTCAAAGGTCCAGCCAGCACCCTAAGGTTTGTAGTGAGACTGGGTGCCTAGAACTTGGAGAACTAGCTGTGGAAGTCGTGCCTCAAAATGAGCCCTTGGAAACAAGTGGGTCTGGGTTCAAGCACCAGCTCAGCTATTTACTGACACTAGTTACTTAACTCTTTAAGTCTCCTTTTTCTCATTTGTAAAATGGGGATAAAATTTGAACTTACCTTATAGACTGTGATATAAATATAAAGATATGTAGATAGACATATAGATATATAGGAATAGAGGTAAGAGATATACACACTCATGAAACCCTCACAACAACCCTATGTTGTGCTAGATAACATATATATTTGGTGTCTAGCACATAATAATCCCTATAAATATCAATTATTATTTATTTATTCATTTTTTTGCTATTATTATTAGGCAGAAAAATTGGACTACTTGGTAGTAGAAACTCATAACTTATCAGCCTAGTATCCCTCTTTTTCTTCTGGGAACAGACTTTCTCACAATCAGCTCCTCACCCATTATCAACCTCCTAACCAACCAACTCTATCCATGACATCTTCATGGAAGCCACCGTGTTAGTACAATATGACCCTCGTCTCCCAAACATTGAACCCAGCTGCACTAATCAGAATTTTTCTCCCAGGAAGTTTGCGTCTGAAACAGGAAAGATATATCAATCTCCAGGTAGCTAAAGCTGCTAATGCTAGCGGCCATGTTTTCAGCCACATGAACTGAGGAGCAGAGAAGACCAGTCTACAATAAGAACAAAGAATGAAATTGATGTGCAGAGAGAAGCAGAAATGGGATACGGAAAGCTAAGCCATCATTTGAGTGACTGGTTCTACTTCATTCATCAGGGCCAACTGCAGTTTTGTCTTTGACTTCCAGGAGGAAACTCTATAAGTAAATTCCTTGTTTTTCCCCACACTGCTCTGATTTGGGATTTTATTCCTTGCAATTAGTAAGAGTCCTAACTACATACAGGTCTAATCCAGCAAACTTGGCCTTGATACATGGGGTACACAGGCCTCTAAGGGCTCCTCTCTAAGGACATCCCTTAATAGTCAGGATTAATTATTCCCAGTCAGTTTAATAACCCTCTTCTTTTCCTGTTGATTTATTGGCATGAGGAGGTCAGCATGTGGTAGTCTTTACTTCCAGATTAATGGTACCATTGAGGTGTTCCATGGCAGAAACAGTCCTCCCTTGTGAAATAAGACTTCTAGACTACCAGAGCCTAAAATAGTAGAGATGGGAAACAAAAATTTTGCTAGTGGACAACTAAAAGGAACTGTAAGAGGAACCACTCCCATCTCCACCCCTTGATGCCTAGATCCATTAAAAACTATTAGCAAAATAGCAACATATATTGGTCACTGATTTAAAGCACATATTATATCCTGGAAGACTTTGCCCCAGATCTACAAAGTGTTTCCACCCAGCTGGTACCATAACTAAGTCTAAAAGGTTTTTACTATTACTAAAGGTCATACCACCACTTTCTCAGGTGAGTTGCTTCAAGGTGATGGGCAACATTACAAGACCAGCAAATTTCATGAGTATGAGCCCATTACCACACTTCAGTTTCAGTGCATTCCCTGATCAGAAGCAATGTTCTGTGAAATACCATGTGAATAAAACATTCTGTAAGTCTCAGGATGGTGGTTCTGGTAGAAACATGGTGAATAGGGAAGGTAAATTTGTATTCAGAATAAGTGTTTATTTCATTGAGAAAAAGTTCTGTCCCTTCCATGATGGACATGATCCTTTGTAATCAACCTTCCACCAGGTGGCTTTCTAGTGCTCCCAGAGAATGGTGCCATATTGAATGCTCAGTGTTGGTCTCTGCTGTTGGCAGGCTGGACATTCAGCAGTGATGATTGGAAGTACATGTTGCTAAGCCCATTAATAAATAACCTCCATGGAGCATTTCATTTGGTTTCCACTGGACTAAGATAGGGCTGGCTGAGAAAAGAGATTAAAAGATGTCCACAGACAGGTCACCTCATCCATCTGCGTATTTATACCCTCTTCTGATGAGATTTCTGTTTGGTGAGCGTTCACATGGGACACAATATCTTAACACTCTGATCATATTAGAGATTTCTACTCACAGACCTTCTTATCCCAATTTTTCAGCCATGACCCTTCTCAGTCTTGACTACCCAGCAAAACTATTAGCCACTACCCACGTGTCAAAACAGATCCAGACTTCTGCCAACTGGGAGGATTTTTCTCCTCTCTTACCCTTCAAAGCCACCCATGTTGGCAGGCCTGCAGTTCTATAACCATCTACTTTGGGGTAGCACCAGCATACTATACAGACCCATCTTTAAACCAGGCCTGGAATTTTTCCTCCTCAGCCAACTTGTTATAGGGAACTCCCCAGGAGAACACAGATTCAGGTTAAGAGGGAAAAGGCAATGTGGTGGGAGCATGGACTGTGGGAACATGTGCCATTTACTTCTGTAACTTATTTGCACCTTCTGGACTTGCTTGAGCCTGATCTCATATATACCACTTCCATTTAATGATGAAACAACATATTTCATTCCAGCAAATGACCAATTTTATGGCTTGGAGGATTAGACAACATCCAGTTCATGATGGGCAACTTATGTTGCATAGTAACTTGGTGACTCATGGTCAATCATTCAGTTTCTACTAAGGCCCAACCTTAGGAGAAAACCTTAGTAAACCTTCTACTAAAGTTTCTACAACTTAGAAACTGTTTCTTCAAAGAGTACTTGTCTACAGAGGAGAGTAAAGCTTTGCCTCCAAATCCTAAGTGTCTGGGCTGTGATTCACCTACAGGAGCCTGCTAAAGTTGCCACACAGAGTCCCTATCTGCCAGAGGCACTTCAAGTATCATTGAATATGCTTCATTATACAGACCAAGTGGTAGAGCTCTTTGTATGGCATCCTGGACCAGATGCAGAGCCTTCTCTTGTTTGGTGTCTCATTCAAAACTGGCAGTCTCTTAGGTTTCTCAACAAGTTAGTGAGAGTTACATGCCCAAATGAGTTGTATGTTGCCTCAAAAACCTAAAGAAGCCCAATCAGTATGGTATCTCTCGCTCAGTGGTGGGAAGGGCCAGATGCAACAACTTTTTCTTCACTTTGGAAGAGATCTCTCACTAGGCCCCAGACCACTGGGCCTCTAGAAATTTTACAAAGGTGGCAAGCCCCTGAATTCTTGTAGAATCTATTTCCCAACCTCTGTATGCATCTATCTTTCTAATGTATCTAGCATAGCTGTTGCTTCCTGCTTATCAGGAAGCATGATATCATCAGCATGATATCATCAATCTACTAAACCAGGGTGATTCAAAATGGAAGGGCAATTAAGGTCCCTTGGAACAAGATAATGTCATAGGCCTGAAGAGTTGATACACACCTGAGGTAGGATAGTGAAGGTATATTGCTGCCCCTACTAATTGAAAGCAATCTGCTTCTGGCAGTTTTACTAACAAATACGGTGGGAGCAGGGGAAGATTCAGATCAACAGCTGCATGCCAGGTGTGTTGAACTGTTCCAACAATAAAATTACATCTGTAACCACCACCTGATTCGATTTACAATAATTCATGCTTCAAGATGAATCTATCACAAGGTAGGTATTATTTTACAATTTACAGATGAAAAGGCAAACCACAAAAAAAGTTCACACACTATGAAGGGTAAGACTCTGGATTTGAATCCAGCATCCATTATGCTTTATCATTGTCCTACCACAGCCTTTATACCATGATTTTTCCCATTTGGACCTTTGATCTAAGTCATGTAAAGATTTATCAAACCCTCCAGAAACAAGAGAATGAGTTATCAGAAAAGATACACTGTTCCCAGAAGATACAAAGGAAGTGTCTAATAAATATTGATTATATAAACGTTGTCCTTATCAAGCTTTATTTGTATCTCCCTGTAGTAGGTAATACAGATAAATAAATGGGAGCTTACAACATAGTGTGAATAAGTGCAATGATAAGAACGGGTCTTGTAAGAACACATAGGAAGTACCTTAACCCAAGTATGGGAGTCAAGGAAATTTTTCTCAGAGGAAGTGATACTTGAACTGAGATGTATAGGATCAGTAGGAGTTAGGCAGGCGAAGTAGGGCAGGGCAAAGGGTGGGGGCAAGGAATAGAAACTAGTACAGGAAACAGCAAGTGCCAAAGCCTTGAAATGACAAACAGCACAGTGGATTCATTCAGCAAGTCTGGACCGCAGAGTGTGAGGAAGGTAAGGACAAGAGATGAGGCTGGAAGACTACACGTGGGCCAGATCACGAATGAACTTAAGGAGTTTGTATTTTACCTTGAAGATAATAGAGTCATTGAAGAGATTTAAGCAGGGGATACCATGACAGTTACGCACTTTAGAAATATTACTAAAGCTACAGAGTGAAGGCTGGAGAATGGAAAGCTACTGCAGTAGTTGAGATTAAAGACAATGGCCCAAACTCGGGTTGTGACAAAGGGAATGCCAGAAGTGGATAGGCTGGAGACACAACTGATCGGCTGTTTGACAGATGTGAAAGGCCACTGGATATGGAGTGTTATGTCAAAAAAAATTTCAACTGAGTTTCAGCTGTGGTAACCATACAGCATATGGTGATAACTAGAGCTGAGGAAGAATGTAGAGTTAGAAGAGGAAGACAGGATATTAATGGTGAAATCCTGACAAGGAATTCAATAGAAAATGGGGGGGGGGGGCGGTGGGAGAATAAGAAATCCACGTCCACTGAAAGTCTGTGTCAACTCTTCTGTGTCTCATAGTTAAATAATTAATCGTAGACAACAAGTTGTATGCAACTTTTAGAACATCTGAAGGAGAAGATTAGACTGTATCAATGAAAGACTTTTTTCTGCTATTTCAGAATGCAAAAGGCCGACTGGGAGAGGTAGTTTAGATGCTGAAAGATTGACATTTCTCAGTAGTCTAGTAGTCAATGAAGATAGGAAATGTGAAATCAGCAGCATTGTCTTGACTTTTCCAGGCTATGTGGAGATGTCACTCCTCATGCCCCACTTGAACAGGCTCTGGAAGGATTTTTGTGATAGAAAACTAACATATATTTGTATATGAACCTTCATGGACTGGAGAGGAAATTTTGAAAGAGTGGCACAGCACTCTGAGAATTGTGATTCTTCTGGAGGGTAGCAGAGATGGAGCAGATTGGAGATGGGTGACGTTATAGGCTTCTATTATTTAAATACAGTTTTGACACATGTAACAATAGTGTCGACCCTGGGAATAACAACAACAATGACAAAACAAAAACAAAAAGCTGTGATTTCCACCTTCAATAGCCAAGCAATCTTGAAAAAGAAAAGCAAACCTAGAGGTATCACAACTCCAGATTGCAAGTTATATTACAAAGTGGTGGTAATTAAAACAGTATGATAGTGGCATAAAAATAGACAGATCAATGGAATAGAACACAAAACCTAGATATAAACCCACAATTATATCATCAGTTAATCTTCAACAAAGGAGGAATGATTATACAATGGGAAAAAGACAGACTCTTCAACAAATGGTTTTGGGGAAAACTGTACAACTACATGCATAAAGAATGAAATTGGACCAGGACATCTGGGTGGCTCAGTCGGTTAAGTGTCTGACGTCAGCTCAGGTCATGATCTCCACGGCTCACATGTTCAAGCCCTGCATTGGGCTCTGTGTTGACAGCTCAGAGCCTGCAGCCTGCTTTGGATTCTGTATCTGCCTTTCCCCTGCTCTCTCTCTCGCTCTCTCTCTCTCTCTCTCAAAAATAAACATTAAAAAAAATTTTTTTAAAGAATGAAATTGGACCACTTTCTAACACACAAAAATAAACTCAAAATGGATTAAAAACCTAAATGTAAGACCTAAAACCATAAAAATCCTTGAAGAGAGCACAGGCAGTAATTTCTCTGACATTTCTAGATACGTCTCCTGAGGCAAGGGAAATAAAAGCAAAAATAAACTATTAGGACTTCATCAAAATAAAAAGTCTCTCACAGTGAAAGAAACAACAAAACTAAAAGGCAACCTGTAGAATCGGAGAAGATATTTACAAATGTTATATCTGGTAAAGGGTTAGTACCCAAAATATATAAAGAATTTATACAGCTTAACACCAAAAAAGTCCCAAATAGTCCAATTAAGAAATGGACAGAACTGGGGCGCCTGGGTGGCTCAGTCGGTTGGGCGTCCGACTTCAGCTCAGGTCATGATCTCGCGGTCCGTGAGTTCGAGCCCCGCGTCGGGCTCTGGGCTGATGGTTCAGAGCCTGGAGCCTGCTTCCAACTCTGTGTCTCCCTCTCTCTCTGCCCCTCCCCTGTTCATGCTCTGTCTCTCTCTGTCTCAAAAATAAACGTTAAAAAAATTAAAAAAAAAAAAAAGAAATGGACAGAAGACATGAATAGACATATTTCCAAAGAAGACATACAAATGGCCAACATACACATGAAAAAATGCTCAACATCACTTATCAGGGAAATACAAATCAAAATCACAATGGGCTATCACCTCACACCTATCAGAATGACTAATGTAATGTGTTATCAAGGATGTGAGAAAAAAGGAACCTTCATGGACTGTTGATGGGAATGCAAACTGGTGCAACCACTGTGAAAAACAGTACGGAGTTTCCTCAAAAAGTTAAAAATAGAACTATTCTGGGGCACCTGGGTGGCTCCGTTGGTTAAGCGTCCGACTTCGGGTCAGGTCATGATCTCGTGGTCCGTTAGTTCGAGCCCCGCGTCGGGCTCTGTGCTGACTACTCAGAGCCTGAAGCCTGTCTGAGATTCTGTGTCTCCCTCTCTCTCTGACCCTCCCCCGTTCATGCTCTGTCTCTCTCTGTCTCAAAAATAAATAAACGTTAAAAAAATTAAAAAAAAAAATAGAACTATTCTACTATTCAGTATTTGCACTACTGGGTATTTACCCAAAAAATACAAAAACACTAATTCAAAAGGATACATGTACCCCTTTGTTTATTGCAGCATTAACAATAGCCAAACTATGGAAGCAGCCCAAGTGTCCATTAATAGATGAATGGATAAAGAAGATGTGATATATAGATACAGATATAGATATAGATGATATAGATATAGATATAGATATAGATATAGATATAGATATATAGATGTATGAAGAATGCTATTCAGCCCTTAAAAGGAATGAAATCTTGCCATTTACACGGACATGGATGGAGCTAGAGAGTATAATGCTGAGTAAAATAAGTCAGTCAGAGAAAGACAAATACCATATGATTTCACTCATGTGGAATTTAAGAAACAAAACAAATGAGCAAAGGGAAAAAGAGAGAGAGAGAAACCAAGAAACAGACTCTTAATTATAGAGAACAAACTGATGGTCACCAGAGGAGAGGTTGTGGGGGGATGGGTGAAAGAGGTGATTAAAGAGTACACTTATCATGATGAAATTAATTAATTAAACAATTAATTTTTAACAAACAGTGATTTTAACCATTGGTTTTCAAATTTAGCTACACATTGGAATCACCCAGGGAGTTTAAAAAATTACTGAAACAGGGGCACCTGGGTGGCTCAGTCGGCTGAGTGTCTGACTTCGGTTCAGGTCATGATCTCATGGTTCATGAATTTGAGCTCTGCATCAGGCTCTGTGCTGACAGCTCAGAGCCTGAGGCTTGATTTGGATTCTGGATCTCCCTCTCTTTCTGCCCCTCCTCTGCTCATGCTCTGTTTCTCTCTGTCTCTCAAAAAATGAATAAAAATGTTTAAAAAATAGAATAAAAAAAGAAATGAAAGTCTACCTTAGGGACTTCTGGGAACTTCGCATTAACCCAAACTGTATTTCAAGGCCATCTCAGGTTGTAATGAGGTCTTGGAATTTGTGTGCATTGCTTTCAAGATTCTATGGTAGAAGACAAGGGAGAAGGTAGTTAAGATTGTTATTGGGTGAGCCAACCTACAATGTCTACAAAACATGAATGTACTACTTTTGTATTTTTTAATGTAAATATAGTAGTATAAAGACTGTAAGGAAATAACATACCTGGGAGAAATTTCATCATAACCTGACCTGTCTACTACACTATTTTACACTCATAGAAGTCCATCCAAACCCCAAACCTCTCTGCTGCTTTTTCTGAGGCTATGTTAATTAGTTAATACAGCAACCTTTTCAAACCCAAAGTTCTATTCCAGTAGAAAAGAAGCAATCATTAGGCTAAGCCTGGTGAGTGGAATGACCACAAAATTCTCCCCAAAGTCCTGGCCTTCTTTTGCTTGATAGTCTCCAAAATAAAGTTAATTTCTCTGCTGACCTGATGTTCACATTAAACTGTTTGTTGCCAAGGGTTTGAATTACTGCAAATATGTCCCTTGGGTTTATCCCAGTTGAATTAATAATCAGAGCCCCCACCACGATCTCTTGTTTGGCAGTTACTCTCATTCCAACCTCCCTCCTGAATTTAAAACTCATGATTTCCAACTGCCTGCTGGATAAGAACATCTCAATGTCCCACGAGCAAATCAACCTTGGTATGTCACCATGATCTCATGATGTTCCCCCCAAACTGCTGCATTCCCCATCTCAGTGATTAGTCAAGTCCAGTGATCAAGTTGTTCAAACTACAGATCTCAGAACTATGCTCATATCTTCTCTTTTCTTTATCTCTTATTTTCATACATGCTTTCCAATCTTTCTCTTCTCTAATTCACACCCAACTCACCTTCTATCTGGATTATAAACCAAATGTCATTCAAATCATTCCAATGTCCTGAGGGTAGCAAATATTGTGACTTCAAGAAATGGAAACAAAAGCCAGTGGGGTTGAAGAATAAACGCAAGGAGAGTGTCAGATGAGGTCAGAAAGGCAGGCTGGGTCCGAATCCTGTATAAGTTATATTCAAGAGTAAGACATGCTAATATATATAATTGTGATGGAAAGCCGTTGTAGGGCTTGCTAATGAAAGTGTACCAACTCAATACACTCTGTCATTCGCTCTTCACACTGGCCTCAAACCACTTTGGTAAAACGTACATCAAATTACACTGAAAACCCATTGTACCCATAATCCCAGTCTGATCATGAGAAAAACATCAGGCAAATTCCAATAGGGGGCATCCTACAGTTTTCTTGACCGTACTCCTCAAAACTGTTGAGGTTATTAAGAAGAGGAAAATCTGAGAAATTGTCGTAGCCTAGAGAAACCTAAGGAAACGTTGATTGAATGTAATGTGAGATCCTGGAACAGAAGACGGGCACTAAGCAAAAACTAAAGAAATTTGATAAACTAGGAACTTTAATTAATAATAAGGTATCAGTATGGGGTGCCTGGGTGGCTCAGTTCGTTGAGCATCCGACTTCAGCTCAGGTCATGATCTCATGGCTCAAGAGTTCGAGTCCTGTGTCAAGCTCTGTGCTGACAGCTCAGAGCCTGGAGCCTGCTCCAGATTCTGTGTCTCCCTCTCTCTCTGCCCCTCCCCTGCTCACACTCTGTCTCTCTCAAAAAAAAATAAACATAAGAAATTTTTTTTAATTTTTTAAAAATAATAATAATGTATCAGTATAGATTAGTTCATTGTAATAAATATATCATGCTAGGGAGCCTGGCTGGCTCAGTAATTAGAGCATGCAATTTTTGATCTCAGGGTTTTGAGTTCTAGTTTCAGGCTGGGTTATAGACTACTTAAAAAAATAAATTAGGGGCGCCTGGGTGGCTCAGTCTGTTAAGTGTCTGACTCTTGATTTCAGCTGAGGTCATGATCACACGGTTCGTGAGATCAAGCGCCATGTCAGGCTCTGCACTCACAGCACAGAGCCTGCTTAGAATTCTCTCTCCCTCTCTCTCTGTCTCTCTTCTGCTGGTGCCTTCTCTCTCCCTCTCTCTCAAAATAAATAAATAAACATTTAAAAAATATTTAAAAATAAATTTTTAAAAAATATGCATACACACATATTATGCTAAGTGTAAGATGTTAAAAATAAGGGAAACTATGTGGATCTATGCAGGAACTCTCTGTAGTATCTGCTCAGTTTTTCTGTGCACCTAAAATGTTCTAAGAAATAAAGTATGTTAATTTAAAAGGAAAAAAACTCTATAGTAATTCCTTAGTTCCTAAAGGACAAAGGCTAAACCCAGAAGCACAACACATGCTTAGGGCATTTTTCCAAGCCAATTTTTCGTATTCCTTCGCACACACACCCAAATTACACCATAGCTACAATGAACATTTAACTTTTCCACTGACATCCCAGGCCCTTCTGTGCCTCTGAGTCTTTGCATATGCTGTTCACTCTGCCTGGAATGCCATACTCTGCCGATCTCAGCTTAGCTAACTCTTCAGTGATTCGACTCAAGTGTTTCCCCTAATTCTTCCAATTCATTTGTCCTGTGACATTCCATAGCTCTTGAAACATGACACATTCTCTGCCACAACAAACTCTAGAAGAACAAGCTGTCCAGATCAACCATCTCTCCTTTACCATCATGGTCTAAGCAGCTCCCCAGGCCATCTCCACCGTTTACATTTTCCAAGGCCGACCAAAGCACAGTATGAACCCTCCCATGCCCACAACCGCAGGAGATCCATATCAAGCTCTCAGGGTGGTCCTGTTGACTTCCTTTCCTTCCATGCGAAGTGACTGGAGAAGCATTCAGTTCTGTTACACAGATTAGGTGGAAATCAAACTGCATAGCTTTTCCAAAGAAATCCTCTTTACAAACATCCTCTCTTTTCCATGCATTTTATACCTTTGACGTAGGTGAGCAACCCAATGAATTCTGTTATCAGTTTCAGGTATTCTTCTTCAGATATTCTTCTTTGAATATCTATAGGTTGATTTGTCTTGGGACTTGCTTTGCTCTTCTGACCTCTAGCATATAGTGCTGGATATGCCTACAGGCTTCAACATTCCTTCCCACATCCTTCTTTCTGCCTTCCCATGCTCAGAGGCTAGAAAGTTAAAACAACAGTTCCCCTGCAGCCAGGATACTAAGTTCAATTAAGAGTCCTCCAATGAGACTAAGAAGACATAAATAGGATGGAGAGCATCACCCCACTGCCATTTTGTCTTGGCAATCAAGGTCATGAGCACCTGAGTATAGAAAGCTAGAGGGGCAGCTGATCTCAGCTTTTCAGTGGCTGCTTGCCACTTTCCTGGGTATTAAGAGGCAGCTGTGATGCTCATGGCAGAGTTGACAGAAGAGGCATCAGCTCTGTGATCCCAGCTCACAGCCACAGCCGTCCATTCTTGAACACATTAGTTCTGATGGTAGTCCCTAACTCTAGCTACACCAGCTCTTCCAATGATTTGGAAAGCACCTAACTCCCTACGCTAAATCCTTGCATGCTTAAAATATCTAGACTAGTGTCTGTATCTATATTAGTCTGCTCAGGCTACTGTAACAAAATACCACAAATGGGTGGCTTAAAAACAGAAACATTTGCTCACAATTCTGGATGCTGGAAGTCCAAAATCAAGGTGTTGGCAGGGTTAGTGTCTCCTGAAACCTCTCTCCTTGGCCTGCAGGTGGCCAATATCTTGCTGCCCCTTCACATGCTCACCCCTGTCTGCATATACACCCGCGATGTCTCTCTTTGTCCCCTAATTTCCTCTTATTATAAGGAAACCAGTCAGATTTTATTGGGGCTCACCCTATCATCCTCATTTTAACTTAACTGTCTCTTTAAAGACCCTCTCTCCAAACAGTCTCATTCTGAGGTAGTGACTGTGTCTAGAGTTTTGATATGTGAATTTGGGGGGAGACACAATTTAGTCTATAACACTATCCTTTCCTGAAACCTGACTAATATAGATAGATAGATAGATAGAGATATAGATATAGGTATCTCAATGTGTCTGTCTATACTTCCAATTTAACATCCTTTAACAAACAAATGAACAAATAAACATGGCAGGGCTTCACAGTAAAAGTTCATCATTAAGTCACTTTCTTCTCTTTGTAAATATTACTAAATTCCCTTTCCAACCTCTCTACCTTCTGGCCATTTTTTATTCTGCAGTTCTTAAAGAAGGCAGAAGAGACCTTCTTTATTAGCTACCTGTTGCTACTTACCAATATTACCACAAATTTAACTGCTTAATACAATACATACTTATTATCTCATAGTTTCTATGGTTCAAAAAACCAGGCATGACAACTGGACCCTCTGCTCAGGGCTTCAAAAAGCTGCAATTAAGCATCAGCCAGGGCTCTGTTCTCATCTGAGGCTAGCCTAGAGAACAATCTACTCCAAACTCACTCAGAATTCAGTTGGCAGAATTCAGTTCCTTGTGGCTGTAGGATTCCATGCTTCAGTTTCACGCTGCCTGTCAGCCAGTGGCCACCTTAGCTCTTAAAGGCTGCTCACAGGTTCTTGGCACACGGAGTGTGGCCAACATGGCCATTTGCTTCCTCAAAGCCAAGAGAGCAGTTAGCAAGATGGTACGAAAACCATATGCAACATAATCAATAGTCACGTACATTCCACGATTTTTGCTGTATTCTCTTGGTTAGAAAGAAGTCACAGGCTACACCCACGCTCAGAAAAAGGGGATTACACAAAGGTGGGAATGCCAGAAGCAAAGTTCATAGAGGTCACCTTAAGAGCCTGCCACAATTCATTTCTGCTTTCTTCCCTCTGTTAGGGTATCTGTGATTAGGAACCTGAGCCTATCCAACAACCACAAATATAGGGAAGGGGCATGGGGCCCTCAATCAGAGCAAGTACCTCTTTTAGCATACACTCCTGCACAGGAGCTGTCTGAAGGCAGAGAGCCCATCTGTTTTGGCTGTCCTAGGTCTAAGAGTGGCAGAAGAATTCAGGCTGTGATGAGACCCTGAGCTGCCTGAACGTCTCCTCGTTGCTATTCCAATCTCAAAGGAACCCCCACACAGACAGTTACAGTTCTTTGCATTTCAACAAGGCCCCAAAGGACCCAGCATGCTCCTCTGAAGCAGCCCTTAATACCTTAATACATAGGACCTCGTTCCTCTGAAGGGCCAGGACCTTGCCCATTTTTCTTTTTAAGTCTTCACAGTTCTGACCCAAGGTCAGGCATATGGTAGGTGCTCAATATACTTTAGGAAGAATGGATTAACTCCACAATTTAAAAACAAATGACTGTGAAATCAGAACCTAAAGAACTTGGAGAATTTGTTAAACTACTAAGAAAATGGAGTGAGAGCCATATAACAGAGTTCTATTACTCAGATATAGAAAGGTGGCCAGAATAGATTAATGAAAATGAAGTTTCATGTGATTATGTTTTTTAAAGAAAAAAAATAATATGTGTTAATAATGATAATAACTGGCACAATGATTATTGTCCATGATAGTCTACATTTTATTTTTCTATCGTGTGTGACATTTTTTTATTTTGATTTAAGACAATTAAAAGGATTATATAGGACCCTAGGAAGCCAAATGTCTCCTCAATTAATCATGCCTCTTTTCTCTGTTTTTTTTTCCCCTGTTTTTATATGGTTATTATGCTGATAATTCAGGGAATTCCATTTAATTCAACAAACATTTGTGGAGGGCCTACCACGCGCAAGGTATTAGACATTAGACAGAGTGTCTCACGATCCAGTGATGGATAAGAGCGGGAAGGTGAGTGGTGTAACAGTGTTGTGACATGGCTTTGCAGCTGCTTGAATAGCCATATACACAGCAGGTTGATAAATAACTGGTTGTCCACCAGCAGGAAGTTTCCCATGCAAAGTCACAGTTACTCTTCATATACCCTGCCCTCGTCAACATTTTTATCTATGACTTCAGTGAAGAAGATAAGCACAAAACTCAGAGTAATAGCTAAGAGCTAAAAGAAGCATGATGCAAAATAATCTGAACAGCGTGAAGTTCAACAAGAATCATTGCTAAGTTTTGTATTTAGTTTCAAAACACCAACAGTACAAATTCATGGGGATTCTTGTCTTGGCGGTAATTCATGTAAAAAAAAAAAAAAACAACTGGGTTTTTTATTGACCACGGATTCATTATGAGGCATTAATGGAATGTGGCTGATAAAAACAGAGGCCAGGGCAATTCTTGACCACAGTCATAAATCTAGTATGCAGATAAGAGGCTGACAGGTCAATCCTGTTCTAATCAGATCACACTGGAGTCTATTTTCACTTGTAGGCACTCATTTCACTGTTGGAACAAGGCATCCTTAACCCATTTTTGTGAAGAAGTATTTTCTCACATTCTTGTTCCATCCTGGGTTCTCATACCCCCCAAAAGCAGTGTGCTAAAATGGGATAATGAGGTCTACTCTTGTGACGTAGCAAGGTTACAAAGCACTGATGTCACATGAACCAGGTTTCTTACACAGATTTCAGTCATGCCAGCTTTGTGTTGACTTATTCGTTTATTGCAGCCTCCTCTCCGTAGGGACTCAGGCCTAAATCTGGGGATGATGAAATGACCAGAAATCTGACTTACAACCACAATGTGTGCTCCAAATGACTCCTCCCTCCTACTACAGTCACAACACAACCTTTGTCCTTGAACCAGCTGCCCTGCCTAGATTCTTCTTCTTCCTGTAAAGACCCTAAGGCACGAACCTTGCCAAACTCCTATAGGAGTCTAAATCCACCATTTAGTTTGAAAACTGAGATCCCTGCTACTCTCTATAAATGTCTCCCCTCCCTTACCAGCAATCCCTCCCAACTCTGGCTTCCCGTGTTCTCCAGGCCTGAGAATTGGGAGTGTGCAAAAGTGTAAGGAGGTAAGTAGGAAAAGGAGGAGAGAAAGAAGTAAAGAGATTAACCCTGACCCCAAAGATGGGTCTTTTTTGCTATTGCTCCAACAAATCATGGTTCTTTCTTTTCTTTTCTCTTCGTCCCAAAACCCCCTTCAGTGCACATACCTGCCCAGGGGCTGAGGGAATCCCAGGCTTACAGAACCTACTCCCTCCAAAAGAGTTGATCCTATAACTAGAACCAGTCCAGCAGGGCCACCTCCCAGTCCAGGCAAGATGCCAAGGATCTGCTGAGCCAGAACTTCTTCTTCCTTATCCTCAACAAAAGCCTGAGAAACTATGGTCTGTCCAACTAATGCCCTTGGGCTAGAGGTGTGCGTATCACATCTATAAGTCAGACTTTGTGTTCAACACTGTGAATGCTTTATCTCATTTAATATCTGTGGTAAAAAAAAAAAAAAACTATGCTGTGATGTCTTGGTTAACATATCTTCCAACTGCAAGAACAGAAAGCTCTACTCAAAATGGCATCAAGTGATGGGGATTATTGGTTTACACACTAGAAACAAGAGAAGTGGAACAGGCTTCAGGGTGGGTTGATTTAGGAGTTCAGCAACTTCTTCCAGTAGTCCTGTTTAGCATGTCTCCACTCCAGGAGCTTCTTGGTGGCTCAGTCGGTTAAATGTCTGACTCTTGGTTGGCTCAAGTCATGATTTCACAGTTCCTGGGTTCCAGCCCCACATCAGGCTCTGTGCTGACAGTGTAGAGCCTGCTTGGGATTCTCTCTCTTTGCCCCTCCCCTGCTCTCTCTCTCTCTCTCTCAAAATAAATAAATAAATTTAAAACAACAATAACAAAAATATCTTTCCACTCTACCAGCCGCAATAAGAGCTTCCATTTAGGGCTGGCCCCTGTTGCAGTCTCAGAGTGGCTTTCTGTTGCTACTGGAACCACATATATCCCCCATTCTTATCTAGCAGGAGACAGGGAACGTTATTTCTTTTTCTCCTGGAAGTAACCAGTAAACTTTGGCAAGCTCATTGGCCTGAATTAGGCCACACTCACCATTACAGCTGCAAAATGGAAGTGTACTAGGCCTGAGCCTTCAATAATGGAGTAGTCTGTTGGGCAGAGATGTGAATACCCTAACAAAAGTCATGGTAGTTACCAAGAGAAGCAGAACAGATACTGGAGAAGTAACCCCAAGGCTCTCATAGGTACACACTACATCAGTTTTGCTAAGAAGAAACTGAACCTCAGAGAACCTATGGAACTTTGTAAGTAAGGGAGCCAAGATTCTCACCCATCCCTGTCTGGCCCAACACCAGGATACCTTGAGGGATGAAACTAATGAAAAACTGGAATAGTCATCCTTCACCTTCAGCCTTAAGCATATAGGTGGGAAAGGGGAGCAGGGGCTTCATGAGACTGTAAGGATCTCAGCCACTGTGTTGGCATCCAGGAGTCACTGAATCAACCTACCCCACAAATCTGAGGCAGCTTTGAATGTGGGGACATCAGCTGGTACTATGCCTATCTTATCAAACGTCTATAAACTGAAGACAGATTGCAAATCTATTGCCCATGATGAAAAGTTCTAGAGCACTGCCTTCCAAGTCCATTCTGGGTTAAATCCATTTAACCTGGTTAAACGAGGCTGTGGTCTAGCCTGGAAACCCTGCCACAATGCATAACATTGCTCCTCCTGCAAATATCTTCCAAGTTCCAAAGGACAGATTTGCAAATAGACTTCTGGAGCACAGCCCCAACCACTGCTGGGAACTGCCTTTCTTTGACTTGTTTATTCGGGAAAGCTGTTCTGGACTTTCACCCAGCAGCTGCCTGGCAGGAGGTGACCTGGATTTGGCCAACAGAGGGTGGGGCCAGCAGGAGGGTAAAGCTGATAGCTACTGCTCAGTGCTAACTGGACACCAACCTGTACCCTGGGAAGGGAGAAGGGCAGAGCATTCATAGGCCATAGTACAGCTGGTCTCTGACAGGGACTTTATGTAAGGAGTGCAAGTCTCCCCTTCCAACCCCACTTCCACTTGGTGGAAGAAGGAAAGACAAGGTTGCATGCACTCATGTGGCTTGAAAGCCTTTTACAAGTTTTGAGGGTCAGCGAGCATAAATTTTCCTTTAAGCAGCTGATGTTTCTCCTTCCTGTTGAAGTCTCTCACAAGGCAGCATCAGGTTTGAGGATCGTGGCCTGCAGCGGCTGCACTAACCTTAAAGAGTTCTGTGGTCTCTTTTGAGTGATTTTTCTGTTCCTGGTCCTGGCAAACTTATCCATTTTCTGACAATATTTAGAGTCTGATGTAAGTGTGAACTAGATAATGACCTTTAAAGTCATAGCATGTTGTTCTCTTTAAAGCTTTACTTTCTTCCTCAGAGCATCTGCAAAGTCCTCTGATCCCTCTGCATGGTCTCTTGGTGATTTCCCCAAGTTTCTGTCCACTTGTTGGGGTGGGGACTAGTGGATGATGGGCAGAACCTTCATGTGTCTTGGGCCATGAGGAGTTTCTGAGCCAGTTGAAACCATTCCTTATGCTTCAGAAGCTCTTGCAGCCCATTCTGAGATGCATAATACTGACTGGCTCATCTCAGGCCTATCTTTGTCTCTGGATATTTTTGGATCTTTCCCCAAAACACATACAAGAGCATACAACGAGCTCCCCCCATGAGTAGTTACTAGAACTTGGCTAACATTTCAAGCTTGACATGACTAAAGCAATACCATATCTGCAGCTTAACTTTAGGTGACTCACCAGAAGAACTATTTTAAACAAAATGTGTAGAGACTGAGATTACATTTGTTCTAGGAAAAACAGACTGAAGGGACAAAGAGCTAATATAGTGTTTTGAAATGCTCTTTTTAAGTTCATAGAAGCCCTGCTGTATTTTCTTGACAGCATGCTAGTCACCAAACACAACAGGAGGGGCAAAGATGGTATCTAAAACACTCAAACTGGGGCACCTGGGTGGCTCAGTCAGTTGGTTGGGTGTCTGACTTCAGTTCAGGTCATGATCTCACAGCTGGTGAGTTCGAGCCCCGTGTCAGGCTCTGTGCTGACAGCTTGGAGCCTGGAGCCTGCTTCGGATTCTGTGTGTGTGTCTCTCTCTCTGCCCTCCTCCACTCATGCTCTGTCTCTCTCTGTCTCAAAAATAAATAAACATTAAAAAAAATTATAAAACACTCAAACCACCACGTCCTGACACCATCCAGCAGGAGTGTATGTTCATCGGAGAACAGGTTTGCTGAAATAGCAATGGTCTTATTCATCTGGTCACGAGGGAGCCTCATAAACACCCTTGCAAAATAACATCTGTCAGGATAAGGGTCCAGCAGCCTCATGAAGGAAAGAGTTCACCAGGCATCTGTCCTACCTTATGGTTGTCTTCAGTTCTCCTGGCAATTACTATACCCTCTTCCCCACTCCAAAGTGTAGAACCAGACTAGGGTTTCTAGCCCTGACACTTGGGCTGGACCAGGTTTCTAGGGGAAGCAAGGGTTCAATAGGTACACAGGACAAAAGGCTCCTATGCTACTCAAATCAAGCACACAGGTAAGCACCAAACTCATTATTCTTCTGAGAAGTTGATTCCTTCCTGAAAAAACATCTGTGCCCTGAACACTATCAAGATAATCTCCAGGGGCACTACTGGCTCAGTTGGTTAAGCATCCCATTCTTGATTTTGGCTCAGGTCATGATCTCAGGGTTCCTGAGATCAAGCCCTGCATCAGGCTCTGTGCTGGTAGTGAGGAGCCTGCTTGGGATACTCTCTCTCCCTCTCTCTCTCTGCCCCTTCCCACATGTGTGTGTGCTCTCTCTCAAAATAAATAAAATAAACATTTTTTTTAAAAAGATAATCTCCAGAAGACAAATACTGTATACTACCATATGATCTTACGCATATGTGAATCCTAAAAAAAGAAAAAGAAAAAATTGAACTCGTAGAAACAGAGAGTAGAATGGTAGTAGCCAGGGGCTGTGGGGAGGCTGAGAAAATGATAGGTGTTAGTCAAAGGGTATAAACTTCCAGTTATAAGATGAATAACTCTGGAGATTGAATGTACAGCCATGAGGACTATAGTCACCAATACTGTGTTATATACTTGAAACTTGCCCAAACAGTAAACCTGAAGAACACTCACCACACACGCAGACCCGAGAGGTAACTAGGTGAGGTGATGGATGTGTTCATTAACTTAACTGTGGTTATCATGTCACAATATAACACATGTTCAATCATCACACTGTATACTTTAAATATATATAATTTTATTTGTCAATTATGCCTCAATAAATAAATAAAGCTGGGGGGAAGGAAGAAAAAAAAAAAAAGAACACCTAAAAAAGAGAGAATCTCCAGGAGGGGAGGAGAAGTTGAAATCACTACTTTGACCTGGTCCTCTGGAGTTTTCCTTTCTGCTTTGGGTCTCCACTTCACGTTCCATTACCATCAGTACATGAGCCCCCTCAGGGAGATTCTACTATCTCTTTAGTAGTACGCAAGTCCCTTCCCTGAACTCTGATTTATACAGCTGAGACAGACCAGAACTTTTCCAAAGGCTTTACCAGATTCTAAGAGAGAACAACAGGGACATAAACAAGAAAATATGTGAAGCATAAACACTCAGGCTTGTGCAAAACATTAACAGTGGTAATGCTTTAGGAAATGAGACACGGAAGGAGGAATTTTGTACATTCTAACCTTCTTGTTTGATTTTTTCCACAAGAATTTTATTTAATTTGTGAGTAATACACATACATTTTGAAGCTTATATGGTATTAGTTTGGGTCCTACCATAGCATCCTAGTTGCTATGGGTAGTTGCTCTACCCACTGACTTTTCACCTTATTAACTCTGAGACTCTTTCTTCTGTTCCTTTCTACCCCCACCCATTCCTTCTCAACAGGACTCACAGACCTACTGGAAAGAACAATGGATGATAAGTTTGATCATTTATTCAATGAACGTGCTACCACATGCCAACTATCATTCCAGACACTGAGCAATAGGCAATCACATACTTTCCATGCCTATTAGTAACACTCAGATGTCTTTTCTCTTTGATAGGCGAAAGATCAAGCGTCATTTCCTTCCATCTACGAAGTCCCGGATCTTACTTTTTTTTTTTTTTTAAGAGGAAGAATAGGCACTTAGAATTATACAAAAACACACTTAATAGATTCATTAATCTCTGCCAATAAAAAGCTCTTGGTCAAACGAATTCTTAGAAGACAATGGAAAGGAACTCATTTACATACAAATGGATCTTCCTGGAGAATGCAGAGGAAAATCCCACTTTCTGATTTGGAGCAGCAACAACTACTAATATAGTCAAGACATCTCTGTGCTCTGGGTGCCTCTACTAAGATGACTAAGGACCCTTATCAGGCCCATCTAAGCATATGACTACTAACTCTTCCCATGCTCTTCACTGTGCTTTTCCCTCTGTTGATCTAACCTGAGCTCAAGAAGTCTCACCTGGAAGTGAATCAAATTGGGCTACCTTCATTTTCGTAGGGGGCCCTCTTCCTTAACCTGCTTCTGTTTCCTCAAGAAAACATTTGGAGACATTACAAAGGAACCTCACCCCAAGGTTTACAGCCACCTCTGCTGAGGAAACTACTTCCCAATAGGTATTTCTGAGGAATACTACTCACTGGCACACCCCTGGGAGAACAGCCTGTGCTTGAGGAATTTGCCTTCAGTCTTGACTTCTAGGACTTCATGAGCCTGTGAAGAAAGGATTTCCAAACCTAAATGTCATTGGCCAAGAGCCCTGTATGAACTCCCTTGGAAGGTTGTCTGGGGTCAGTCAGGAAATCTGCCCTTCCCTCCTGCCCCCTACCTAGCTTATACCAAAGGATAGGCAGACAGGAATTAATGGCCAAAAAGAAGGAAGCCATGTGTGTGGCCCAACAATCCATCCTAGGAAGTGACAGACCAGATGGTATCCAACTACATAAACATATATTCTGAAATCCCCCAAATTCTTCAAGGCTTTTTGCTAAAATAAACCAATGCATAACTATCCTAGAATCATTTCAAGAATTTATTTCTAAGGAAGCAGCAGGTGGCAGCAAAGTTTCACATTTTTTACCCTTTGGGCTGGAATGAAAACAAAGTGTCATGGAATAGTCTCCTCATCTCTGAGTCAGCCAGCTGGCCCAGAAACTGGCACACTGCCATCTTGTAATGTGGAGAATATAGAGTCTTCTCGAGTGGACTCTGTGCATTTTGACAAAAGAACCCAAAAAAAGTCCCCCGCCCCCCACCCTCAAGCCAGATGCCTGCTTGGTTCTGTAGGTCAGATAGGACAGTGACTGCCACAGAGTGGCCAGATCACAGAGGCAGAAGCTGTGGCTGTGAGTCTCATGTTCTCTTGCCCAATGTCAAGGAGTTGCTCACAGTTGATGGGGAGGCCGCAGAGAAACCCAAGTATGATTAAGTGGAAATAGCCCTAAGAATTGTCTATTCACCTCACAGCATTTTCACCATCTCTTACAATATAAAACATGGGGTGAAACGTGTGGGTAGAGAAAGATAGGAGATTCAAGGAGTTTTCAAATCTGGTCTCTGGTGCACCTAGAGATTTAAGGACCTTACCACCTCACAGCCACTGTAGCTCTGGGCTCAGGAGCAGGCAGTGCCAAGATCACTGTCTGGTTTGGCCTCAAATGTCTTCCTTGCCTCAGTTTTGTGCTTGGCTCCTAACTTCAAATTGTGGCTGGAAAGTTTCCATTGCCACAGCACAGCACTAGAGTTTGGAACCCAAATTTTTGCTGAACTGTTTTGCAGAGTAAATCCAGCTTTGTCTTTAAGAAGTAACAGGCCAGTTTATTTCATCCCCCAATGGTGCTTTGTGCTCTCTCAGCCCCACTTTATATTGAGCTGCTTAAATTCCATCCAGGGGGAAACTTTTTTTATCATTTAAAGGAGAGATGGAGGAGGGTGGAAATGTGGCTGAAGGATTTTGTGGAGTCACTATTTTTAAAGTTACAAAACTTGTTACAGAAAAAAAAAGACAAAATTCAAGACCTTGTTCCAAGATCCTAAACAGACTTTTTTAAAAAAAATTATTTTGTTTATTTTGAGGTGGGGGGGCAGTGGGAGAGGCAGAGAGAGAATCCCAAGCAGGCTCCACGCTGTCAGCACAGAACCCAATGCAGGGCTTGAACACACGAACTGTGAGATCATGATCTGAGCCGAAATCAAGAGTCGGACACTCAGACGACTGAGCAACCCAGGCGCCCCTCCTAGACAGATTTTACAAACAGATATATTTATGGGTTTTCTTTTTGGAAGTGCAATTGACAGAAAAGTGAGTAGCTTTGGCTTTTTGTAAGTTACATAATTACATCTGCAGCATTAGCAGCTCCTGGTGATCAAAGAGAACATTCCTGAAAGGTGTAGTAGAGGTAGGACAAGTTCATTTATTTACATAACATGGGGCTTCAGCCCCAAGCACGTAATTTTCTTCTTTCCTGCAGAAAATGTTATCTTGTTCTGAGGATTTAAGGACATACTTCACAGCTCTCTGCACTGAAAGGGTCCTTCAAAATTATCTACCAAGGAAAACATTCTATAATTCCTTTGAATGTAATAAACAATATCTTTTGGGGCAACTTGCAGCAAATGTTCCAGAATTCCTATCAACATTTAATTCCCTCTCTGCATGTATGTTCTACACTCCCCAAATATGATGTTAAATCATTTAATGCAGAGAATTGACAGCACCAGGAAAATATTTGGATAACTGTCTGGAGTTGCCATTATTGGCTTTAATTATGACCTACTGGCTCTTGGGTCCTGCAGCAGCCAGAAAATGAGATCTGTATGCCAAAATATTCATTAGAATTCCCTTTTCAGTCATTGTTCAGAAAGAAAAGTTTCCTTCTGGCTCCCATCTTCATGCTTTTAAGTAAAGTCATTAATATGCCAGATTTTTTAAAGGATTGGTCAGAAAACAAGATTATGTGCATACCTTGTATTTTGCATTAAAAAACATCTTGAAAAGGTCAAACATCCCTTTGCTCTCATTCTATTACCCTGAAGAAAGAATTGTTTTTGCAGCCTTGAAGTTAGCTGGTACTCTCCACCCAGGCCTCCTCCTCCAAGCTCTCTTGGAAAGACATAATCCTATAAGCTTTGTAACCGGATGTACTAGTGAAGCAAAGCTTGACCCTCCAGAGCAACTGATCAGAGAAGATAGTTTAATTCCTTCTGCTCTTCACTGCTCCTTTCTCACTGAGTATAAGATCTTAGAATGTTGTGTAAGGGAGGAAACTGAGATGTCATTGATTTCATCTCCTCATTTTAAAGATGATTATTAATCCAAGGTGAAGTGGTACAACCATTGTTTCAGCTTTGGGTTGTAGCATGGGGAAAGAGCAGGTGTTTTTTTGTTTTTTTTTTTTTTTAATCAGAGCATCCTTGGTTGTTACTATTAAAAACAGCTGCCATTTAATGAGCATTTACTACACTGCCAGGCACAGAGCTGAAGCTGTCATATACGTTGTCCTCACAACAAGCCTATAAGGTAAGTAAATATTATTATCCCCACTTTATAGCTAATGAAATGGAGACTCAGGTTAAGGGATTTGCCCAAAATTACAGGGCTAGGTGGAGGAAGAATCCATGTACAAACTCAAGGCTGCCTGACTTCAAAGCCTATGTCCTTTATTCTTCCCCCATGCTGCCTGCTGAATGAAACAAGGCCAGAGTACAAATCAGTTTGGGCTCTCACATCACTTTAATTTTTCAAATAATGGGGTGAGGAAAGAGTCCTCCACAGTGATAAAGTAGAGAAGAATGCCTATATTCAGGCGGTCCCCAGTTACCAGAATTTGCAAAGATATCGACAAGAACCATATAGATGCAACTATTTCCCATTATCTACTTGTCATGTTTAACAGAACAGTTTACTCTGAAAGCTTTGAAAGACTTCCCAGCTTTTAATAAAAGTTGGATGATTCAGTGTTGACAATTTTTCTCTCATTTAATAGAAAATTGGTGGGGGAAATTCGGAATGAATGCTTATTTTGGGAAAAAAAAAATATTTGGAGGATTGTTCTTTATGCTCCAGGTCATACAGAGCTGGGAGAGCAGATGTGGTATGAATTACGGAAGTTTATCTGATGATTGTCTACAGTGGCACAGATGATGGAGTTATTGCCTGGAAACGCTTGAGTTTTCCACTGAAACATGGGCTGGGAAAGAAACTTTGATGTTTTAGGAAAACTAATAAAGTTAAGATAAAGTTGGAAACTCATGTGTTAGACTAAGGAACATGAGATGGAGACATTCAGGGGAAACGTCCACATTTGTTAACCTAGGTGCCAGTGAAAACTTCATGTAAGCTGAAACTTTACTTTCTCCCAATGAGACAAATCATTTACCTGGATTAGTTATAAGTAACCTGCCTCTTCCCTGCTCCCACAGCTCCTTCTCTCTGAAAATGAAGTCATTTAAAACCCTCTGTAGGTAGGTACATGCCTGCTCAGGAAGTCTTAAAGGAGCATCACTTCCATGTTGGGATTGTTTCAGTGTCCAATTTGCTCATTCACTGCTACCCTCCTAATCCAAGTCAACATCATGTCTCATCTGGACCACTGCGACAGCAGTATATCCAGTGCCTGGAACAGGGCCCACAACAGAGTAGGAGCTTTAAAAAAGATTGCTGATTGACTGATTGATTGATTGATTGAATGACATCCTGCTTGCCTTTAATCAGTGACCCAGTGCTGGTTCCTTGACCCTTGTTGTATGCCTGGTATCAGACATGATATCCTATCTCCAGGACTAAAGCCCTGCCCTGTTCTCGCTGATCCCTCTGACAATAGTTAGAGCTGCCGTAACAAAAATGCCATAAATTGGGTGGCTTAAACAATTGACGTTTTCTCTCGCAGTCCTGGAGGCTATAAGTCCAAGATCAAGGTGTAAACTAGTTTGGTTTCTTCTGAGGCCTTCCTCTTGGCTTGCAGATGGCCGCCTTCTCACTGTGCCCTCACATGGTCATCCTTCAGTCTACTTGTTGTCTGTGTCCTAATCTCCTTTTTGTATAAGGACACCAGTCATACTCAATTAAGGCCCACACACAAGACCTCATTTTTCTTTAATTATCTCTTTAAAGGCCTTATCTCCAAATTACAGTCACATCCTAAGGTTCTGAAGGGTAAGACTACAACATATGCATTTGGGGAGGGGAAACACAATCCAGCCCATGACAAGCTGTCACAAGCATTGTCCTCTCTCTGTCTTCTATAGTTGGACATCCCTGAGGCCTGCCTATCTTCTGCTCCTATAATGCCTATTGCTGTGTTCTCTGCCATTCATGACGCCTCGTTACTTCCTACTGTTCCTCCTTGATGCCAGTTCCTTATAGCAAAACCATCTGTTGTCTGTTACCTCGTCCTGGGCTGGCCTTCTTCCCGTCACCTGCGGCTGGTATTCTTGCCAAACACCTGTCCCTGCTGGCTGCAGTTAACCCTTCTATTTCTGGCTGTGTTACTGGATACAACCCTAAATCTAAAACTAACAACTAAAAAACTAAATAAGCAAACTAACTATTGGTATCAGTCTGTTATAATCACTGGGGTACATTTTTGAAATAGCTTAAGAGCGATAACATCTGGACTGAATAAAGTTAAGTGGTCTCACAAAGATAAAATTTTACTCAAAATCACACAATGGCATTATGCCCCACAGAGAACCTAGTTCAACTGGTTTGGGATGGGGCCTGATGAAGTTTCGGGGTGATGGTGGGGTTTGGAGCCAATGGCCAAGAAAGAATTATTGAAGTCATCTTTGGTGCAAAAAGGTGATTTTATTAAAGCACGGGGGGATGGGACCCATGGCAAGAAAGAGCTGCACTGGGGTTGTGAAGAGTGACTGGTTACATACTAAGGAGTTGGGGGGAGGTAAAGTCAAGATGTTTCTTAAAGGAATTTCCATATGCTAAAGAGAATTTACAGATTACTGGAGGCCTAGCTATTGTTAAACTAAGGTTGCTTTTCCCTCTAGCAGAGCATTAACATTAAGACAGTAGGGATGGGGCACCTGGGTGGCTCAGTTGGTTAAGCATCAGACTTTGGCTCAGGTCACGATATCACAGTTTGTGGGTTTGAACCCTGCATAGCACTCTGTGCTGACAGCACAGAGCTGGAGACTGCTTCGGATTCTGTCTCTCCCTCTCTCTCTGCCCACCCCCCTGCTCATGCTTTGTCTCTCTCACTCTCAAAAATAAATAATAAACAAACAAACAAACAGAAAAGACAGTAGAGAGTTCCTGGACTTTAGGCTATCGATAAGATTGCCCTTTTTTTTGTAATCGTATCAGTTTAACCATTTGTTTTCTGTCCTTTCCTTTGTTCTTGGGCAGCCAGGAGCCCCTGAGAATATTATACATATCCTACCTTGGTGGTGGGGGTGGGCAAGGTGGGGGGTTGCTAGCTTGTGCTTGGCCCTCAGCTTGCCTTCTAGTCCCTCATCAGGGCTTGGGGTCAGTATTTTTTTTTTTTTAACCTCTTCCAAGTGATTTTATTTTATTTTATTTCAATTTATTTTTAAATATTTTATTTTTAAGTAATTTCTACACCCAACATGGGGCTCAAACTCACAACCCTGAGACCAAGAGTCACCTACTCTCCACCAACTGAGCCAGCCAGGCACCCCTCCTCCAGGTGATTTTAATGGGCAGAAGAGGTTAAAGATCACTGCTTTAACAGGAGAAACAAACCCATCCAATTCAGACAAAAAATAGAGCACAAGAGTGAAAGTAGGCTGGGAGATCCTGTCCCACGTGTGACTTGAGAATATAATGCACTGAGTCTTTCAGTGTCTGGTCCCAACCAAATACAGAGGTGGGTGACTCACCCTATATCTCCGGCACCCATTTGGTGTAAAGTGCCCACCCTTTGGTCTAAGAAGCTGGGGGTGACTTCATAATGTCTTCTACCACACAGAGCAACCAAGATGGAGCTCAACAATGACCGTGGGCACAGGCAAGCATCACTTCTGCTGGGCCACCTGAGTGTGGCTGCTGATGAAAGATACTTCTCCCCCACACCCCCACCTGCACCTGCCCTGCAGTGGTAAAAAAAAAAAAAAAAAAAAACACACAAAAAAACCCAACCAACCAAACAAAAACACAGCTAATGAGGCTCTTCAGCGCAGCAACAGTGGGACTCACTCAAAAGGCGGATGAGCTCCAGGCATTGATCAGCCTCCACAGGCTTCCTGTGGCTGACTGGCGGCAGTCTCTGGAGGGTGCTGTCCTCTTCATGGTGGGGCTTTTCCCCAGGCCTCCCTCCAGCCTCCTAGGTACCAGCCCTCCCCCAGGCCAGAGGATGCTTGGGTGAAAGGGCTTAGTCTGGCACTCTCTCTAGACTGTTTCCAATATGTCCTTAGGGCAAAACCCAATCCCTCAGGCTTCCGGGCCTTCCTTTTGATTCTCAAGGGCTTTTTCTTCTCTCAACAAAACCTGGTTCTCTGCAAATTAAAGGCTTTGGCTTTCAAAACTATTGTTCATGATGTGGGCTTCAAGAGGCTATTTTAAAAGTCAGAAAACTGAACATTGACTGTTTTATTCTGACTGTTTCTTTCTCTTTGCATTCCGGTTGTACCAATCCTAATTCTCTTCCAGGCAATGCCTCTGATTTACTAGGGAAAAGGTCAAGTGGAAAAAGTGTAGCAAAGAAAAGCACAAAGATTAACAGTTCAAGATACTCTGTCTCTGTAAGAAATACTACAACATTGACCACTCCGGGGCCCCACCCGACCCTGACAAGTGAGCAGGCCAGGATGTTCTGGCTGAGTTTACACAAGCACAGGGAAATGGAGAATCAAGATTTATCTTGATAATAAAAGTTCTTTTTTTTTTTAATTTTTAAATGTGTATTTACTTTTGAGAGAGAGACAGAGCGTGAGTGGGGGAGGGGAAGAGAGAGGGAGACAAAGAATCTGAAGCAGGCTCCAGGCTCTGAGATGTCAGCACAGAGACCAACCCAGGGCTTGAACTCACAAGCCATGAGATCATCTGAGCCAAAGTCAGATGCTTAACCGACTGAACCACCCAGGCACCCCTTAATAATAAAAGTTCTAAATGTGAATTATGATAACATTGTTTTCTTCAACAAGTCGATGGCATGAAAACAAAAGGGAGAGGGGTTGCTCAAGATTAAAAGAAACTTTAGAGATACGACATTCTTATTTGGAGTCTGTTTTGAAATAACCACTGTCAAAAGACATTTTTGAGGCAGTAAGGCAAATTTGATTATGGAATGGGTATGAGATGATACCACAAAATTACTGTTAATGTTAAGTGCGACAATAGCATTTGGTTATGTAAGAAAGATTTTTTTTTTAAACAGATGTATATAGAAGTGTGTGTGGGGGTGAAATGATATAGTGTCTGGACAGTAGACAGGAGAGTAAAGAAGGAAGGATGGAAGGAAGGAAAAGAAAACCAGGTTCTTTGGCAAGAAACAAAAAACAAAACAAAATTGGGATAGATGAATTAAGCATGGCAAATTCTTGATAAGTGTTAGTTTATATGTTTATTTTATTTTAAAGAGATAGAAAGAGAGAGAGAGAGAGAGAGTGTGCAATCTGGAGAGAGTGGCAGAGGGAGACAGAAAGAATCTTAAGCAGGTTTCATGCTCAGTGCAAAGCCTGATGCACAGCTTGATCCCACGAACCTGGGATCACGACCCAAGTCAAAATCAAGAGTCAGACGTTCAACCGACGAGCACTTAGGAGCCCCAATTTTTATTTTATTTTTAAGTAAACTCTACACCCAGTGTGGGGTTTGAACTCACCACCGCAAGATCAAGAGTTGTATGCTCCACTAACCCAACCATCCAGGTGCCCCTGATAAGTATTAGATTTTGACAATAGGCATATGGAAGTTCATGTTATTATCTCTATTTTTTGTGTATGCTTGAAAAATTGCATAATAATTTTTTTAATTGTAAAACTAACACAGGGAGAGATGGACTGAGCAATAGAAGAGAATAAAAGGACCAGAAGCAAATTCAAGTATTTAGTGTTTAAGAATTTAGGGAGTGGGGGGATTGGTTAAATAGGTGATGGGAATTAAGAAGTGCACTTGTGATGAGCACAGGATGATGTGTGGAATTGTCGAACCACTATATTATACACCTGAAACTAATAGAACACTGTGTTAACTAACTGGAATTAAAATGAAAACTAAAAAAAAAAAAAAAAAAAAAAAAAAAAGAATTTATTATATTACTGATTTGCAGGCAGATGAACTCTCTTCAAATAAAATCTGACATAGAGCCCCAACATATAAAACAAAAAAAGAATAGGACTGCTCCATCTGAAGCTGCAGTAGGAATCTGGCTCTTTTGCTTCCTCTTTGTCTCCCCAGGAATCTACAGAAATAACTCAGGAAAATCCTGTGGCTCTATAGAACACAGCTTGAAAACCTCTGTAGTATATGCAAAAGGAAACCTCTCAAATCCTGCAGAAAATGCGTACTACTTAGTATATGTACTAGGCAACTGGCCAACGATTTGGGAGAAAAGAAATCGAGTTAAATCCCTACCTCACATCATACACCAAAATAAATTCCAGTTGCATAAAAATATTAAAAATACAAAATGAAATTACAAAAGTGTTAGAAGAGAGGCATATGGGTGGCTCAGTCGGTTGGGCACCCTACTCTTGATTTCGGTTCAGGTCCATGATCCCAGTGTCACGGGCGGGATCAAGCCCTGTGTTAAGGTCTACACTCAGCATGCTTAAGCCTGCTTAAGATTCTTTCTCTCTCCCTCTGCCCCTTTCCCTGATTTGCGCCACATGCTCTATCTAAAATAAAATAGGTGTGACTGGGTGGTTCTGTCAGTTAAGTGACCAGCTTCAGCTCAGGTCATGATCCTGTAGTCCCTGGGTTCGAGCCCCACATCGGGCTCTGTACTGACAGTTTAGAGCCTGGAGCCTGCTTTAGATTCTGTGTCTCCCTCTCTCTCTGCCCCTCCCCCGTTCACACTCTGTCTCTCTCAAAAATAAATAAACATTTAAAAAAATTTTTTTAATTAAATTAAATTAAAATAATTAAAAATAAAAGAAAGCTCATCCTCTCTCTAAAAAAATAAAAATAAATACATTTTTAAAAAGTGTTAAAAGAAAAATAGGCAAATATTCTAAAATACACAGAAAGACCCTAAGGAAACCAAGAAAAACAGAAATTATAGGGGTGTCTTGGTATCTCAGTCACTTAAGCATCTGACTTCTGTTTAGGTCATGATTTCATGGATTTGAGCCCCATGTTGGGCTCTGTGCTGACAGCTCAGAGCCTGGAGCCTGCTTGAGATTCTTTGTCTCCCTCTCTCTCTGCCCCTTCCCCACTTGTGCTCTCTCTCTCTCTCTCAAAAGTAAATAAACATTTTTTTAAAGACAGAAATTATAAAGGGAAAGATTGGTAACTTTGATTACATAAATATCTATAAGTTTTGTATGGCAAAAAAAGCACACTCCACAAAAAGGAAAAAAAGGAATGTGCGAACATGATGGACTTTAATATTCTTAATCATTAGGTAGTATTTCAAGTCAACAGGAAAAAACAAACACTCCAACAGAATAAAAGGATCAAGAATATATATATATATATATATATATATATATATACACACAGGGGTGCCTGGATGGCTCAGTCGGTCAAGCGTCCGACTTCAGCTCAGGTCATGGTCTCGCAGTTCGTGAGTTCTAGTCCCGTGTCAAGCTCTGTGCTAACAGCTCAGAGCCTGGAGCCTGCTTCGGATTCTACGTCTCCCTCTCTCTATCTCTCTCTCCCCCTCCCCTGCTCATGCTCTGTCTCTCTCTGTCTCTCAAAAATAAATAAATGTTAAAAAAATTTTTTAAAAGTATATATACATATATATATGGAGAAAGAGAAAGGGAATATAAATCATCATAAAGATATGTTAAAGAGGGTTCCTATGAAGGAAATGGAAAGGGGTATGGATATTAAAGGACAAAAAATTAAATAATTAAAATAAAACAAGAGAGAAGCCCAAAATAGACTGGTAATGACAGTTTGCTTAAAATTGAGGAATATGTTTAATTCAGCTTCCTGCACTTGAGTTCAATTTGTATATAAATGTATATGTATTATATATATAAATGTCCAAAAGGGTATATACTAAGATATTAATAGTAGCTATCTCTAGGAGTGGTATGAAAGGTGAATCTTTTTTCTTCACTGAATAAATATCGTATAATAAGGAAAAGGCATTTTTTTTTTTTATGTTTCAAAAACTCATCTTAATACTCAGAAGTACTTTCCTGCTATTGGATAAATGCACAATAATCTACTAAATTCAGCCACCTGTGTGATCACAGTCATTTTATTGTTTTTCCAGAATGTTCCAAAATAGCTCTGGAATAAGATCAGTGGGACCACCAGATAGCTATCTAGCCTCACCCTTCGTCCCATGCAAATGGAGATCAAGCCTCCAACCCAGCTTTGGCAGAAACCTCCATAGGACCCAGGATAACAAGGCCTTCTCCTTGGCTGAGGAAAGGAGGGGCAGCCTTCAACTTACAGCAGTCAGCTTACAACAGTCTCTGAAAAGCTGCCTTGGGCAACAATTGCCAAAGACAAAAGGTTCCACCTCAAGAGTGGAAACTCTATTTGTAGCTTTGTAGACACAGGTGTTCTTACAGGCGACTAAAGACCTACAGAGTGGGACTGTGTTTGGCCAGGAATAGCTCAGAAGGCCTTCCCCTCAGAAGCCAGCTCTTGAGGCCTTCAGGGTATGTTCTAACTATATTTGGCAATTAAAACCAAAGAGGTCAGTGGCTTAGCTCAGGGGGGAAAGCTATTCCTGATTTATAACCCCTGCTTCAAACTAGGACCAAGAATTTTAAAACTCACTTCATTTATTTATTTTGCACTCACTGAGCATACCACTAAAGACGTTTTCCCTTCCAGTCCTACCAGCCTCATGTAAATCTTCCAGAACCACAGGTGTAAATCACCTACCCAAGCCATCTTCATATTAGAGGACATTTGGGGACACCTGGCCCGAAAATCCAAATGTTAAAATTATCCCACTTACTCTCCATGTATTTGTAGCATTAAAATAGACTATAGCACTTGGGTGCAAATTCAGACTCTAGCACTTACTACTCACTGTGTGACTGTGGCTAAATTCCTTTGTGTCTCTGAGGCTTAATTCTCTTATCTACAAGTAGAGATAATAACATCTATTTTAGAAAGCTGCTCTAAGAATTAAATGAGATAGGGGTGCCTGGGTAGCTCAGTCGGTTAAGCATCCAACTTTGGCTCAGGTCACAATCTCATGGTTTGTGAGTTTGAGCTCTGCATCGGGCTGTCTGCAGTCAGCAAAGAGCCCACTTTGGATCCTCTGTACCCCTCTTTCTCTGTCCCTTCACTGCTCGTGCTCTCTCTCTCTCTCTAAAATAAATAAACCTTTAAAAAAATCTTTAAAAAAAAAGACTTAAATGAGATCAGGTGTACAAAGTGGCTAGGAGAATATATGATACAAAGCGGGTGCTAAGAAAAGAATCCGTTTCTATCCTCCCCCATAACTCCCTTCCACTCCTGTTCAGCCAAGGTGTTTGGCTTCTCAAGAAATTGCCCAGTATCCTTCCTCTGATTACAAGTGGATGGTACCATTCCCACAGCCAGCAACAGTAGCTAAAGATAAAAGTTGTGACTACTCAGCTGAGGACATGTCGAATCAGCTCACAAATGACTCATCACTGTTGATAAATGATGTGTTCTTGGCATTAGGAGGCCTTATCCTGACAAGCTTCAACACCTTATGAAAAAAATCCAGAAGGTAGGTTGAATGGCTCACAGAGAAGGTCCCAGGGGTTGATGGTGACCTTCAGTCAATTCTGAACTTGTACCACACTGGTCATAGGAGGGTCTTCTGTCTGTTCAGACACATCTCCAGTCACAAAGTTTTCAGTAGTGAAGGACTCCAGCCGAGCAGCTGCCTTGTTCGTCTCTGAGCTGAACCATCTCCTTCATTGCCTTGGATTCCCTTAAGGGAGTCATAAGACTCCTTGGGCTAAAGGCTAGATGCTCATTCCCTGCTCAGAACAGCCCTAAGCTAGTGTCCAACCTGCCTTTGGCAGCTTTGTCTCCTGCCTGAAGTCCTGCCAGGGTGAGGTTTGGCTGGAGGGTTCTGTGGCTGTAGGACAAACCTTGGTTCAAGGAAAAGGGTATTTAATCCTGAGCCACTGTCTGCGAGGCCGAAGTGTTTGCTACTCTCTGCAGCTTCTATAGCCCCTTCAGACCACCCAGAACCACTCACTGACACAGAAATTCCATGGCTGGAATTTTTAGTCACTCCTTCATTCATACATGCCCTGTACCTTTTACAATGACTGGCACAGAGTTCTCTCTGAATTTTTATTAAAAGAACCTTGATGACAAGGATGGTCAGTTGCTGCATTTGTAACCTTCTCAATTTTGACGAACCTCACAAAATTAAGATAAAATAGGGCAATGAACTGTATGAATACTGACACTATTAATATGGACCCCAGACCTAGGACTGATCTCTTTTGCTACTGTATATACAGGTTTTTTTCTGAAAGTAACTATCCCTGGCCCCCGGGTAGCAGGTGTGGGGGATGGGCTAAATGGGTGATGGGCATTAAGGCAGGCACTTGCTGTGATGAGCACTGGGTGTTATATGTAAGTGATGAAACACTAAATTCTACTCCTGAAACCAACATTACACTGTATGTTAACTAACTGGAATTTAAATAAAAAATTGAAACAACAAACCAAAAAAAAGAAAAAAAAAACAGGAAGAAGAAGAAAAAGGCAAAAAAAAAAAAAAAAAGAAGAAGAAGAAGAAGAAGAAGAAAAGAAAAGGGTGTAAAAGGTCCAGGAAAAGGCAGGCTGCTGGAAACATTTCCATTCTCCAAACTCAGATTTTTCTCCACCAGTAAGGTTTCTGAGATCACCTACAAACATCAACATTTCAGCCATGCTTTGAAGTGGAAAGGCTAGGGACACTTGCTGAAAAGGACAAGCAGTTGATCTCCATCCTGGGTTCCCAGCACGTCGGATGAGACAAATGGGGCAGGGAACTCAAAATCAGGGGTGCTTCCTCTTATCCTCCCCTTCTGTCCTGTTCCCAGGTCCTCTGACCTTCTAGTCACTCACTGAGGCTTAGTGTCCACCTTCTATCACCGGAACGCGGGTCAACCTTCTAAGATGATAAAGCTAGGCGGAGGAAGGAAGGAGGGAGCAAAAGGCAGCCTGGAGAGAAGTGGAGAAAAAAATGAAAAAACTTGGGGAGGAGGAAGGAAGAGGAGAGCGGCAAGAGAAGGCGGAACAATGAAGGTCTCAGGCCGTCAGAGGCGCACGATTCCGGCGGCACGTCCGTCCCGCCCGCCTCCGGCCAGCAGCTGCACGCTGCGCAGCGTGTGGGCGCTGAGTCACGGTCCCAGAACAGGGAGCCGCCGTGCAGGTCTGGGGGGGGCCGGCCCTGGTTGGCATCTGCAAACTGTTTTTTTCTTTCCTCTCTCATTAGGGCTGTGTGCTGACTCCCACGTAGGAGGACTTATTAAACCGCACGTACCGCCTGACGGCCCTCGGGTCGTACCCCGGCTGCCGGCTGGGGGCGCCACAGCCTCGCTGATGAGCCCGCCGGCTGGCTGGGGCACCAGGCCGGCAGAAGATTGGGGTTACTGGCGTGGCTGCCGGATTCCCGGAGCAGTGCGAACATTTTGCTGGAGTAGCTTCTAACTTTTACACCGCGGCAGCCCGGGACAACTCCTCACTTAGAAGACCTCGGAGACCACCCTAACTCTCCGAGGTGCGTTTTCTTTTTCGCACGGGGTTCAGCGAGAAACTCCATAAAATCTGGGACTCTGTTGCGCAACGCAGAGAGTCGAGTCTCCCCTCTGCGCTAGGGCTCATCCTACCCAACCCGGCCCGGCCGCCACGCGAGGCTGCGACTTGAGGAGCCTTCGCGAAGCCCGGACCCGCTCGCAGGACAGGCGCTCTGCGCGCAGCACAAGGAGAGCAGCGCACGGGACAGCTCCGCCCGCGCGCGGACACGGCCGGCTCGCGCTGGAGCAGCCGTGCCACCTTCCCACTCTAGGCGGCTCCCGGACGCGCCAGGACCAGGGGAAACGTCTCTCCCAAGACTCGTCAGCCGAGAATTAATCAGCATCGAGATAGTTTATTGATTTGCTATTTCGCATATCACCCATTTTATGTAATAGATATACAGAGACACGGTGCTTCCTTCTTCCACAAGAGGTAATCAGTCTTGCACGCACACGCTCTCACACATTCCACGCAGCAATGTTCCATCTCGCTCAGACATTCACGTATTAAAATAAGTGGGGAGGGGGGCAATGCAATTGCTTTAAAATGCCCTTAATACAATATATAACGTACAAAAATATCTCTATATTTGAAGTTACAAAAAAAATCTTGACAGCAACGAACTTAAATATTGATAGTTACCTCTATATATATAACACGCATTGCACTTTTCCTCGCTAGGTTTTGGAAAGTTCAAGTAATAGTGAGGCTTGCGCCCCGGTGGGGTGACAGTCCCCCGTGAGAAATCAGTTTGTGGGTAGGCACGGCAGGGACTCAGACCCCTGCCCCTGGCCTGGGTGGAGCGGGGGGGGGGGGGGGGCGGGGGGGGAGGTCTCAAGCATCTGTATCTCAATTTTTCTCCTCTCCGTAAGTCTGGCAGACACTCCCTCGCATTCTTCTGCCCCCACGGGGCACCTGGGCCCGATTGGGAGGAAGGGAACGGTGCCTCCGAGGAGAAGGGGCTCTTGCAGAGCCAGGGCTCGCCGCTGGACGGTGCCTACCGGACTCCTGGTCTCTGCAGGGCTGTCTCAGCCCGGTCTCCGTCGGCTGAGGAGCTCGGTTCTGGGAAACCCTCAGCCCCCAGGGGAAGCCAGCGGGATGCATACGCGCGCCTGTTCGCTGCTGCCACAGGCGCCTAAATCTTAAGGAGGGTGTCGAGCACCTGATGCACCCGGGAGGAGGCCGGAACCGCGCGTGCCTGTGGCTCCAGGGACAGAGTCCAGTTGGGGCCAGTCTCGGGCAGGGAGCGCCGGCGCCGGCGGCCGTAGCCCTGGGGGCTAATCTTGCTCCTGGGGGCGACGCCGTCCTTGTCCTTGTCCGTGAACTGGTAGATTTGGTGCGCCAGTTTCTGCACCGTGCACGTTCCGAAGCGGCAGCCGAAGCTCCGCAGGCCCTGGAAGTTGTTCATGCTCTGGCGGTAGCGCTTGACTCGGACGCGGGCGGCGTCCGGACTGCTGGGGAAGGGAAGGAAGGTAACATGAGACCCCCATCAAGCAGGGCTTTGGCCTCAGCCACCAGGAATCCGAGCCATTCAAGGACCAGAGGGAACGGGAAACTGCTACCGCGGTCTGAACTGCCAGACAGCCCTGAAGATCCCCAGGGCCAGGGTAGTGGAGGAGAGTTCCCCCTTGCCCACCCCGCTTCGGCGCAGGGCATAGTTACCTGGCCTGGGGGTTGTGAGTGGCGACCTTCACGTCCTGGGGCCGAATGAGAGTCTGGGTTGGCCCGGCCTTCACGTAAGTGAGCCCTGTGGGGTAGCTGCTGGACACCCGAAGTTCCCTCTTGCCACGACTTAGAGCCCACTTATTCCATCTAGAAAACACAAATAGACTCGATTCGCGTGCGTCCAGGCGAGGTCCCGGTCCAGACGGGCTCCCGTTCACTTCTAACCCCTCGGGACCGACAGCCAGTTTCCCTTGTCTCCCAGGTACAAGGACTGAGGAGGGAGCTGCTTGCGACTCACTTCTTTCGGAACTCTGACGCCACGTCGAGCCGAGCAGTGTCCGCGCCCAAGAAGGCCAGGGAGCCCAGGTACATGAGGGCGACGGGAACCAGCTTCATGCCGGCGGCGATGTGCAAACCCTGGAAGGAGAGAGGGGCCGAGCGTGAGCACTCCGCCTGTAGCACGGCCCGGGCGGGGCACGGAGGACGTGTGGGGGCCCCCCGCTCGGGCAGGCTCAGCCCGCGCTCTGCCTGGCTCAGACGCTTATCTCGCCCGGGCGCAGAGAGGCGCCAGCTGCATTTGCACCCGCCGGGCGGGTGACGGGCCCCTCAGAGGAGGCCTTTACCTAGCGCCAGGCTCCCAGAGGTTCCCTGCCCAACTTCTCGTTATTTGGCTGGCGGAGTAGAAGGGAGTGGGTCTCTGCAGTTCCAGCTGTGTGCACGGCTGGACCCAGGATATAGGACGCAACCCGCGAAGGACCTTCCAAAATGGGTTGTACCCCTCACCCAGCACTCCCAGTTTCCAGCACTCTAAAGTCCCTCCCCCCACTACCCGCCCTCCCACCCCCCCCACCCCCGCTAACCCGCCCCGCCTGTGGCGCCTACCTGCTGAGGGGGTGATCTGCCAAGGTCTGGGAGGTGAAAGTCTGAGACGTCGCTCTGGCACTGGCAAAACCCCACCGTCCAAGCCGCGGTGAGAAACCAGAGGTGGCAAGGCTCGAGCTGTTCCGGCTAGTGTCACCAAGAAACCACTGAGTGTCCGGCTCCGGTGCCTCAGCTTTATAAGAGCGGAGGGGGCGGGGCTTGGGCTGCCCTCGCGCCCTCCCATTCTTCCCTCGGGCGCGCGCGGGCCTCTGCATTCGGGCGCGCGCATTGCAGCCCGAGGATGTGGGATTGCGGTGAGGGTCCCTCATGCCCAGAGGGCTCAGAGATGAGCTCCAGAGATTGGTTCAGGAACTACCACAAGCCTAAATCTTCAGAACATAAACCAGGGAGAAGTAGGGCCGGTACAACCTCTTGGGGTCCTTACTCAGGACCTATGCAACCCAGACTGTGAGGCCTATTGGCACGGAACTGCAGCAGTCAGCGGGAGGTACCACGCGTATGGCCCGAACCCCGGACCTCGGGAGCGGTGGCCTCGAGTGGACCGCGCCCCCTGCCGGCTCGGCGCCTGACCTGACCGCGACCCCAGACTCCTGCAGAGCCGCAGGGGCAGGACACAGAGCAGAGACTGGAGGAGTGGGGCTCGCCAGCACCCCCCGAGAGGATGAGACTCCAAGGTTCTGGAATGGGCTAGAAAGATTTCGCAATAAGGGCAAGGCTCGGGAAGGCTGATTTGAGAATTGGGATTTGGAGGAGGGGAATTATCTGAAGCTTCAGAATTTAGTTGCCTATTTGGAAATATGGGAATAACTAAAATTAGGACGGACGACACCGTTTCGTTTCCTTCCCCTTGTAATCCAGTTATTCCTTACAAGGGTACAACCTGAGAGTTTGTCTGGCTACCTTCGGAGACTTCATTCACCCATTGTAAACGTGTGGATTTACAGCCTGGAAGCACACTAATGCTTCACCTATGTTAATCGCTTTAGAGTTTACAAAACAGTCACATCCTGATCTTTGATCCAGACACCCACCCTTGAGTTAAGCGAGTTAAGTTAACATTACTGTTCTCATTTCCCAAGGAGAAAATTGAAGTTCAGAGAGAGGAGGTATTTGACCAAAGTCACACCAAAGGTAGGGAGCAATAAAGTCCTAACTCGGCCAGGGAAGCAAACACCGCAGACTGGGGCGCGGCATGGATATTTCTAGGCTGGGGTCATCATGCCGTCAGGGGGGAGAGGAGAATCCTAGCCCCCGCCCAAGGATTTATGCCTGTTCATGATGAGTCACCCCCAAGCACGTTTGTCACCCGTTTGTGTTCTTCC